>NC_065540.1:15353924-15665472 GCF_932294415.1 Quercus robur
TAATCAAGTGTTTTTATTTTTATTTTTTTATAATAAAGAAATTGGGGGCCTTACCACATCAGGGTAGACAATAATAGTGCAGGCTTCAATAGTGTTCAGCAAGCATTCATCTGACCCATGCTGCAAATATGGTAAAATGAAGATTAGTTAAAACAATTCTACTTTAAGGGTTATAATATAGAGTAATGCTATAGGTACAAATTATTTTACAACATTTTTACAAATTATTGATGTGGCAAATTCTTACTAGTTTTAATCTAGGCCATCATTAATATCACATTTTTATTTACCAATAAATTATCTGGTAAATGCTAAGCTATATTAGCAGTTTGTAAAAATATTATAAAATAATTTGTAACTGTAGCATTACTCTATAATATATACAATAAATCTAATTTCATGGCTTACATACATTTTTTATATTTTATATTTTAAATCATCAGGGCCTTACTTGGAAATTCTTGCACGCGTGGACAAATCACAACAAAGATCCCGCCCGGCCCAGAGTATTTACTAAAATCGGCTCCCACGGACCTAACAGCTTAAGGCCTCTTTATAGACTGGCCCACCATGCACTCAGTGCATGTATTTATTATTTATTATCATTGTTATTGTTAGTCGACAACTGAAAATTTTCATTAAACTCGTTGGATAGGCTTATTTTTCAATCCCTAGTCTTATTTTTCATTATTATTATTTTTAAAAGGGATTTTCAACTCAAAACTCAAACTTGTTTTTGCTCCAAAAAAAAAAAAAAAAAAAAAAAAAACTCAAACTTGTCAGGTTGTGAAATTCCTAACTAAACCCTATTTATTATATGTGTGGAAACTAACTTAACCAAATGGGCTGGGCTTACATCTCTCATACCTTATATAAATTGAACTTTTATTAATTATTTAATTTTTTATAAATTATTACAACCCACATAATATGCTTAACTTATATTGTAAATTTTCAGACTTATCAACATTAATTCATAAAATTATAAAATAAATAAACTTTCATATGTGGTGGGTTTAAGTTATAGGTTATATGGGTTGAAACAATTATCAATTTGAACCCACCCCAACCCAACCTAACCCACTAACTCATGAAAATCAACTGGAAACGCAAAGCAGGTTGGATTGAATTGGTTTTGTCGGATGGTCCGTTTGATGCACACCCCTACAAGTGACTTGAAAAGATTTTGACACTAGGAAATGAAAGGTGACCAAAAACTAAAAGTAACAACTAAATCCTCATTACTCTTCAACACAAGGGGAAAAAAAAATCTGTTGACTTTCATTTCCCACTTCTATCAATTATCAATTATCAATTATCTTAATTTGTTCTTCTACCAGTTAATTATAGGACTACAGACTACTACTAAAAAATGCGTAAATAAACAAAACCCAAATGGGAAACTCAAGTTTGAATAGTAGGTGCACCGTGCATGACCCACTGGTTTAAGTACTATTGTCTCTCATGCTTAAAATCACCGGTTTTCTAGGTGGAGCGAGAGAGCTGATGTTATACATTGTGATATTAATGGTGGATCTACGTAAAAGTGATATTTCCATCACAATTTTCCGTGCCATTAGTTTTGAAAAAGATTGTTATGAAATAAAAAATAAGAAAAAGAAAGAAAGAAAGTTGAAGAAGCTGGAGAAGTGACCTGGCAAATGAAGGAGGCGTCCGATTTGTTGATCCAAGCGTTGCCCCATGGGACCATCCTGAGATTGACAATGGAGATAAGACCGTTCTGGAAGATCTTCACCAGATAGTTCACTATGAAATTCGCACAGTAAGGACACAGAGTTTCATAGTACAGCGACACAGTAACATTCTGTGACTTAGAAGAAGAAGAACAGTGAGTCGGGGTAATGAAAGAGAGCAATGTGTTTGTGAGAATCAAAATGGTGAGTATTTGGCGAGATCCCATTTGTGGCCGCAAAAACATAAAAATAAAAACGATGAAGCTCACTTCAGTCGGTGTGGATTTTGTGTGGTTATATTTGGTTATGGGCTTTACTGTGTGTACCTGTTTGTGAAAGTGACGGTGGATCGATTAGAATACTGAATACTCTATTTATTTGCAGTGAAATTACAATAAAGTGTGAGAGTAACTGGTAGTTTTTAATATGGGCAAGTGAGCGTCAGTGTGACTTCAATTCCTTATCTTTATTAACTTTAGGCTCTGATTGAGTTATGGACTTTTTCTTTTTCAGCTTCTTTTTCTTTGTCAGAACTTGTGTTTATGCTCTAAAGAACATGGTTAGTTATAATCATCATGGTTACCTTACCCTGGAGTATAAGAACTTTTTTTTTTTTTTTTTAATACAAATATTTTCTCAAGTGAGTATTGGAGTGAAATTAAGCTGTTTATTTAGCTTATTTAACTTATGTCTAATTTTCTAAGGTTTTAATTTGTTTATACAACTTTATTTTGAAGAGCCTTGGCACCTCTTAAATTATGTAATTGAATGAGTGGATCGATGGACTCTATAAGTGCACCTAAGGTTGTAAATGAACTAAGTTATTTATAAACAATTTGGGCCCAGCTCAATAAAAAGCTCATTCATGTTGGTTTATTTGTAAACAAGCCAAGTTTGAACCTTAGTTTTAGGTTTGTTTAATAAACGAGTTGAACCCAAGTAAAAAAAAAAAAAAAATCGTTCATGAACAAATTCATAAATGATAGGGTTTGATAAAAAAAAAAAAAAAAAAATCGAGCCTAGGGCCCGTTTTTAAACTTTGTAATAAGCTTTTATATGGGCTTGAAAAATAAATTCATATCATACTATGCCTTTAATTAATTGGGAGTTTGAACCACTCATCCAAATCAAATGGGCTTGATGATATGCTTAAAATTGACTTGATAATGTACTTATGTTGAATCTTGAACTCAAGAGCTTGATAATGAGCTCAACCTCGACTTGACTAATGAATCAAATTGAGCCAATTCGAGCTTGAGCTCATACATTATTGGAAAAAATAGAAAATCAGCTCAATTATAGCCCTACATTATGCATTTTATAATTCTCAAATTTTAGAAACAATATATTGGAGTTACCCTATAAATTGTAGTGTTAAGAAACTTAACCAAAAATCTAAAGCTAATCGTAGGTTTTATTTAACTTAACTGGTAAAGTCTTTTTGTTATCTCTGCTAATTAAAAAGAAAATTTAAACCTAACCCCAAAAATTTGAATGAGCAACCCCATATTTTAGCCTAATGGCATGGTTTTAAAAATTGGATCGGTTGGTTCAATTAGTTTGATAATGAATTGAGCCTAAATTTAGTCCAATTATCTTTAAAAACTGAAAACTATAAATAAAAAGTGAAAAAAATAAAAAAATTGCTATTTCAACCGGTTAAACCGGGAGCCAAATAGGTTAGACTGATTTTTTATTATAATTTTGTGTAATACAAAAAATTTAGTTTTTATTTTTTTTTATATTTTTTAAATTTGAGAAACACACACACATATATGGGGGAAGGGGATGAGATAAGGGAATACACCCACACGCCAACACCAAAACTACATGTAACAGTTAATGTCGCGGAGTAAGTGATAAACCCCTTTTCAATATCACACTTTACTGATGCGGGATGACTCGACAACATTGAGTATCTTTACAGTTTTGGAAAATTGGCTCATTAATACGATTACATTAATGCAATCAAAGGTACTAATGAAAAAGTAGGCTTCAAACTTATTTATTAGGAAATCACAAATATTTTATATTCATGGAATTTTTTTTTTTTTTTTTTATACAAGATAGAAATTTTACTTTAGTCTAATCTAATGGTGTGTTTGGTTGGAGGGGTGGAAAAGTGGGAGGATAGAAATATTTCAATTTTCCTCCTTTTTGTTTGGTTGGGAGTGAAAAAGTGGAAGGATTGGAAAAAATGAATTTGTTTAAATTTACTCATATACTCTTGTTAAAAAATGATGCCCAATTAAAACAAAAAAGTGATAAGCAACAAAAAAAAAAAACAATCACCCAAATTTATTACAAAAAATCATTTCCAAAAAAAAATTCATTTCTAGTTAAAAAAAAAAAAGAAAAAAGAAAAAAAAGCACCACGCCTAGGAAGTCAAAAGAAAAAAAGAAAAAAAAGGAGGCAATGTTGCCCAAGAATCCATAAGAAGAACAAAAAACAGAAAAAAACAAAACACCACCCCTAGGAAACCAAAAATAAATAAAATAAAGGAGGCTAGTTGCATTGGGAACCATAAGGAAAAAAAAAAAAAAAAAATGGAACTCGACTTTTCCCATGTGCACTGCACGTAAGCAATTTTGTCATTTCACCATCAAACTCCTCTCACCCAGTTTTCTCTTCATTTTGGAGAGACAAACTTTGTGTGGACTCGGGTGAAAAATGTCTGGACCTCACATTAAAATTTTCTTTCCACTCTTCCCAACCAAACAATACACAAACCTATTTTCTCTCTAAAATTTTTCATCCACCCTATTTCACTTTCAAATAAACACACCATAAATGTATGTGTGTGAAGTTTCCTCCTGAAAACTTGAACCCCAACTTTTGTTCCCTTCACACCCCATAAGTACTTAAATTCAAGGAGTGACCATCATGGCAAAGGTGCACAATGGTGGAAATTAATTACTCCCTCCGTCTCACTTTGTTTGTCCTGTTTGAAAAGTCAAATATTTTAAGGGAACATCATTTATTGTCTTGTTTGCCTTATAAAAATGTATAAGTTTACAAAACTACCCATAAATAAATGTATCAGCCTTTTTTAAAAAGAGTTATTCTTAATGAGGTTTAGGGGTATAAAAGGAACATTAGGAAACTAATAACTTTTATTTTTAGAAATAGGACAATATTTTGGGACATCTCAATATGGAATAAAGGACAAACAAAGTAGGACATAAGGAGTATTTTATATTAGGTTTCACAACATTTATGTAGTTTAAACTTTAATGCGACCCACCACCGAGTGTGCTTTAACGGTAAGAAACCCTCAAAAGCCCAATTTGCTCAAAGGTTCGAGTCTCCGCTCTTGCAACTTTGTGTTGTTAGCTACTTCGGCATTTGGCTTGAGCTAGCTAGCTTGGTATAAAATGTGGGCACAAGTAATGGTATCCCTATTGTGTCCTAGTTGTACCCTTGAACTTACTTAATCTATATCTTTAATTTTTTTAATAATATAGCAGATATCAGAGTGGGACCCTTCATAGCATCGAGTGACCAAGTATACAATCTATTCGTGTAGATTCCCCACAATACTGTTTGGGAATATATAAATGGATAATATAAAGTGTAGACTCCCTTTTATATTTAATACTATTTTTTCAGAAGAATATTTAAAACCAATTGTTATTTAAGTTATGCGTAAAAAATTATTAACATTAACAAAAATATATAAACACTTGTTAATATTATTAAAGGTATGCACGTAATTAATAGGCAATTTTTTACTTTTTATAATTTCAAAATTATTAATTAAATTATTTATGACAGTGTTATCCGGTAACCACTCTCTTTTTCGATTTTAGCCCAATGGGTCCACAGGCCGATAATTGAATTCCATCGGTCCAAACATCATACGGCCCAACAACTCTCTATGATACTATCCACTTTGAGTTCCCTAGTAAGCTCAGCTCAGTCAGCTCAGTCCTCTTCACTTCACTCCTCCATTTCTCTCTCTCTCTCTCTCTCTCTCAATTCTAAACCCTCTCATTTCTCTCCTAAAACCCTCTCTTTCTCTCTCTGAAAATGGCATCGATCAACTTCAACAACCCCTTCGAAAACTGGTTCAACAAACCCCAAAACCCAATCTCTCCAATCAACCTCCTCTCACTCACCCAATCAATCTCACCCAAACAAACCCCTCCAAACTTCGCTTCCATCTCAAACCCCTTCAAATCCAAAAAACCCAAACCCCAACCCCGAAACCCGGACGAACCCGGCCCAATGCGCCAAATGGTGGACCAATTCTTGTGGGAATGCGAAAATATCCCCGATTACCGTCACACCCCAGAAGTCGAAAAGATCCTAAACTCCGACCCGATTTTCGAACACAAAGAAAACCCGACCCCGGAAGAGATCCGAGAAAACGAGGAGTTCTGGGCTCGGTTCCGGGCCAGCCCGGTGGTCCAATTCTTAGCCCGAGCGGAAGAGATAGCCGACAAGATAAACGAGATGGAGTTGAAGGAAAACGACACGCCGTATAGGAAAGAGGATAAGAAGCTTTGGCAAGCGGTACCGCACGTGATAGGTTTGGATGGGAGGCCTATGGTGAGGAAAGCTATTAAGACGAAGAAGGAATCAGATGACAAGTTTTGGGATTTTGCTAGACAGTTCTTTTTTGGGCTTTGGGGTTTTAGACAAAGGCCTTACCCACCGGGTCGGCCCATTGATGTTGCTCAGGCTGTTGGGTATAAGAGGCTTGAGAAGCGTTACTATGATTGTAAGTGTTTGAATTTTTTATTTAGTATTGTAGTTCATACATTGAATTCAACACAAGATATTTTTCACAACTGCCGACATGACCTGTAACTTATTGATATCACTTTTATTATGCACGGATCACAACGAGTTGTGATGGAACATCGCTATTAATGACACCATTTTTAATCATTAAGTCTTTTTATAATATCTAAGGTGGCAAATTGTTATTAGTAGAAAATAAAGTGGTTGTAGTGGCGGATACATATGAGAATCTATAACAATTTGCCAACTTAAAAGTTGTGAAAAATGTTGTAAATATTGTATTGCTTCATTCTTATTGTAGACAAAACTAGTGGAATTTTTTGTTGCACTGGACTTGCTGTTCCTTATTTGGTGGAATGGAATTTTAGATGATGTGGCATTATGTACCCCATGTGAAGACTAAATCTTTATAAAGAAATGAATTGTTGGACTCTCTTTGTATCAAAGAGAGGGGAATGATCATGGATTCATGGCAAAATTATTTTGGATCTTTTGGTTCTATATGTTTTTCATTTATGTTGTTGTTGTTGGTTGATGAAGTTATCATGAGGAGTGGAGGATGGTGGTACAAGGATCGTTTGGGGCGGACACGGGGACCGTGTGAGTTAATACAACTTAAAACGGCATGGGGTGGTGGGATTATTGATAAGCACACTTTCATTTGGGGTGACGACATGGATGAGTGGGCACCAATTCACATGGTTTATGGCTTGGAACGTGCAATTGCCACTTGGGAAGGTTTGTTGTTGAACTTAAAACTTTTTCCATGTCTGTTATCTTTTAGTAGTTTCTTACTTTCTTGATCACTTGGTAGTGGCAATGATGTTATAATTGCCAATTTGTTAAGAAATGGTGGCTGGCAAGGTTTGATACTGGCAATGATCTTGTGATCTTGATTAGATGAAAATATGCTTAGACTATATGTCCAGAATTAGAAAATGGTCATGGAAGGAAGAGGTAATGATTCTTTCAAATACAATTTATAGCGGACAATTACCTTTTGTTAAACTCTCCTGATTAATATCAAGTTACTCCATGATTTCCTTGGAGATGTTATTAAAATTATATTAAGAGTCATAAGGGAAAAATGCAGATACCTGCTTCTTTTCTGTGATGGGTACATTTTTGGAGGTAGAGAAAAAGTTTATCATAACCAGTGTAACTACTTTAGTTGTGCCACCTAATTAGGCTACTAGAAGTTATTTGGATGGTCCAACCCTTGATGTTGTTAACATTTATCATATGTTGTATTTATTTGATCTTAATTGATTCTTGGTTTACTATTTGGTGATCTTCAGTTAGACTCGGTGCTGCTGCAACAGCTTTTATTCACAAACTACAGAAAGGGATACCTCCATGGGTTCCACTAAAAGGGCATGAGAAGAAAACTTATAAGCAGCTCCAACAAGAGGCTGTAGAGAGCAAGAGACGTGATTTAGCAGTACTGGAAGCTAATGACGGTGTTTGGCCAGGGGTTAGAATTCCTAGTCATGCCCTATTTCTTTGGGCTAGTGGCTCTGAACTGACTACAATTTTGGAAGAGGATGACCACATGCCAAACAAATACATACCAAAAGATGTTAGGTATGTTTATGCAGCTGGTATATTACCTTTCTTGTCTCTTTTACATCTGATTGATAGAAATTTAATGGTATGCATTGTTGCAAAGAGGAAGCAACTTCTGGAGGTTATATGTCAAGGTTCACATTCTGTCCTAGAAAAGGATTCTATCATCTTCTGTTAGAAGGAAAGATAGGCAGATTGGAGATATAGGCATTAATGCTTTATTAATTAGGGATTGAAGTTAGAAGAAAAAAATTGCAAATATGTTTTTTTTTTTTTAACTAAAATTTTTTATTATGATAATGATGTCTTCCCATTGCCGAGGATCACTGTTTTGTTAATTCCCTTTCATCTTTATCACATGTGTCCATTGGGGATGTCATTGCATGTCAAGAACTGGCAGTCAAACTAATATTTTGTTTGTGTATGTGAGCAGAAAACAATTGCAACAAATTATCCCTGGGTTAAGGCCTTGGGAGGTTTTAAGCATAGAACAAGCAATGGATCAGATTACATATGGTGGGGAGTGGTATCGTGAACCTCTTGGTTCATACACAACCGGTCCACCATACATCAGGCATTGGAATAAGGACGTCAAGGTAAATACTGCTTCCTACTTCAGGTTTTGGATTATTTTTCTTAGCTTCCTTGAGCTCTATGGCTATGTTCAACTCTTGAAACAAAACAAAATTTTAGTTCATTACATTGATGATTTCTGCTTGCTTAATGGACCACCTGATTTGTATCTTTGTAGGCTTCTCCCCTTTGCAAAATTTTCATTCATGTACGATAATGTAGGTCATGGTAAATGGTAATTATAAGTTATAACCGAAATATTCTCTTAGGGAGAAACAAGAAGAAAAGAGAAAAGGGTACATGTTTTGTATAACGTCCTGTCCAATATGTAATATTTGTATGTTAGTTGCTGAACTTTTTGGAATTTAAGTAAATCCTTTCACATAAGGTTCTCTATATAAAACTATGTGTCTAGTTAGTGCATATTCCTCTATCATCTATATATTCATTTATGGTTTCTTTCTTACAGAGGTTGTTTAAGATTTTCTCCGACCTTAGCAACGAAGTGTACAGCAAATTGGAGGAGACAATTCCTGGTTTCGATAAAGTAATGGAGAAGGTCCAAGCTGATGTTGATGCGAGGCAAGCCAAAAGAAAAGAGAGGAGGGAGGCACAGAAGCAAGCTGAGAAGATGGACTTGTACAGTCGACCTCGGTTCCCATAGCATCATGATGATCTCATAATTCTGCAGATTTTATGGTAATGCCCTTACAATCCCACCTGCCCTTCATTTGGCAACTTACGTACTGACCAATCTTCTTTTTGCTGTAAAAATAATGTTTTGTCTCTTCAAAATAGATGTGTTTAATGTACTTCATGTGGGACACTTGGACTGCTGATGATGTTAATTCAAGGTTATACTTCTGTTTTGCATGGGATAATGTCTATGTCACACGTGTGTGTTTGGTATTAGCTTATTTAGCTTTTTGCTGAAAGTGTGCTAAATTATATTTGTACTTTGAAAAAAAAAATGAAGTTTTGAAAAACTGTACATAAAAGCTAAAAACTGAAGGAAAAAGCTAAATGATTTTTCCCCCTTTTTTTACCTTAATGAGGGCGCAATTTTCATTTTCTTGTCTGTTTTTAAGAAAGCTGAAAAGAGAAGGTAAGAGGGTTAATGAAATAGATTGCATTTCATTTGCTTTGGAAAAAGAGGTGGGTGCATTCGCTTTCTTTTGATGATTATGATTATGTTGCATGCTAGTTTGGGAGAGTTTTTTTTTTTTTTTCATTGATTTATTGGGCTTAAAAAATAAGCTAGACAAAAATTAGTTGCACCTATTAAAAAGAAATTTTTTTAAAAAATTACACACAATCCAAATCACCTGAAAATGAGCTCTCCCAGGAGTATCAATAATAGATATTTCATGCTATCTACTGCTATACCTTGCCCGAATTAATGGCCTTCAACAGTTTCAAGAGTATCAATAATAGGTAAAGAGTTTCTCAAAAAAAAAAAGGGGGGGGGGGGGGGGGTTAAAGAAATCAAAGACCATTGTCTCTTCTTCTTCTCTTCATATGTATATATTGAGGAAAGATAGCTATAATGTTTGTATAACTTGGGCAAGCAAATGCTAAGAAAACATGGAGAGGTTTCCTCCAATCGATATAGACTAGTTGCAACCCTTGTGGCAACAATTACCAAACCATGCGAAGCCCTAAAAATAAATACTTTTCACACAATTTTTCCTCTCAATCCTATTGCTATCATGAAGCTCCAAAAATTGGAATGCAAAATAGATTGCTTTTCAAGCCAAGCATCTAGGGAAGAACACAGTTCGATCTTTGAAGTCCCACGCATGTCTCGTTTCTATGGTTCCATAGGAGCCAACTGGTGGTGCAGAAGATTTCCAAGCATGGTCCATTCAGGTGGTCTATTATACGAATAGTAACATCAAAGTTTTAGAGACACATCGGCTAATTAGAGTAGTTATTGAGTAGTTCGGCAGCATTGCTCCTTCATTTCACATGAGGGATGGGTCCTATATCTAATAAATTTCTGGGTAATTATAAGAGGAATCCTTGAAGGTGGTTTTAAGGTTTTGGGTTGAAAACTTAATCCAAAATCTCAAGAATCATATCAGCCCTGAAAAACATTAAACCAATCTCTTGGGTTCTCTTTTTCCAGTCATTGCTTTTGGTTACAGAACCAATGAAATGCCAACAGCTTTTTCAACTGGCTAATCATGTGCCCAATTTGAACCATGTTACCGGAAAGTTGAAACTCAAAAGCTGTTCCTAGGAGACATTTCGACCGACTTTGTACTCGAATACTCTTACTTAATTTAATTTGTGTCACGTGTCACCTTCTAATAGGCAAAAAGACTGACATGAGACAGCAGCTACGAAATACGTGTTACAATCACAGCTTCCCTGTGAAATATCTCTCTGGACGAGGACGTGTGTTATTTGCTTTGACAAATGAGATAAATGCATAGAAAGCAAGCGGCAAAGAGAAAAAAATTCTAGAACCCAAAAGAGAGAGACTGAACTTGCTAAAAAAGGAAAAGAAATCCAAAAGAGAGATGGAAGATAGTGTTATAGAAACTGAAAACTTGGTGCATCCCATGAATCTCAGTCCAAAGGGAGGTTCCAAAGTGAGAGAAGATCATGAAGAAGAAGAAGATGATAAGAAAGATCACGAAGCTAAAGGAGGAGAAGAAAGGCAAACTGGATTCATAAACAATCTTCTCTCTAATTTAGTGCCCGGAGGGGAAGCTGAGGAAGAAAAAGAGCATGATGAAGATAGGAGAGGTAGTTTTGGTGAGGATAAATCTGAAGATAAGGGAGTTGGGCTTATAAGCCGTTATATATCTAACTTGGTCTCTCCCCGAAGTCCAAAAGCAGGGAAATTTACTGGAAAAAGAGTGGATGATTTTGAAGTTGAAAATGGTGGGAGCTCTAAAGTGGAGGAAGATGTAGGTGGTGGCAGAAATGGTGGCCAGCTTAAGCAAGGGAAGATAGAAGAGGAGGAGGGTGGTGGTGGTCATGGTGGAGGAGGTATCATTGACAACCTTGTTTCCCACTTGCCTGCATCACTAAAAGGTAAATTTCTTTAGCCCTTCAAGCATTGTAGGCAAAGTTTACTATTTTGAGAAAAGACAACTTTTTTTTTTTTTGAGAAACCATAAAAAAGACAAAACTTAAGTGCTATATTTGTTTCTCCAATAAATTCATTCGACTGTGAGTGTTTTAAGTATCAACCATTGCATAATAAAAAAGGGTTTTTTTTTTATTTTATTTTTTTTTATTTTTTATATTTTTATTTTATATATATATATATATATATATATATTTTTTTTTTTAAAATTATGGCACATGCAACTAAATGATTTAGTTTAATTAGGGAACCAAAACTTTTTAGTGGTAACCATTTATGACTTACTATTTCAATACTGTTATAGGATTGTCACATATGAAAATTGATCAGGGAGATAATAGCAGTTAGCCTTTGTCTGAGACTTGGGAATGGTTTTGATCTTTGTCTGAGACTTGAGAAATCATGAGTACATTAGGGAATTTCTTTGGGTGTATGTAATTTTTGCGTCAAGCATAATCGAATGGGTTTTGCGCATAGATTGACATTGTGATATCACTCTTCTTGACCAGATAATGCGGCTCCCACGGCTGACGAGGCCTCCTTGCTAATACACTCCATCATTCATGACTAAGAGAATTACATTGTGTTTTGTGTCATTGATTGTAAGAAAGAAGTGCAAAATAGAGAGGCTAGAGTATGGCCATTCGATGTGATTTCTTTTTCAATTGTTTGGTTTGTTGAGTTCTTATTTTAAATGTTACTTGTTTGAAAGTCATTTTGAATTTCTGAGGGATCTTTTTCCCTTTATTTGTTGTTACTTGTTAGTGTAAATGGCGCTTGAGAGTTTGAGATACCTGTTATTGACAGTTATGGTACTTCTTCTATATCTAATGTTTTTGACAAATACTTGTGGAATTTGACAATACTTTCTAGCTAGAAGAATTGTGATCGATATGTTCTCTAGGAAAACTTATATCTACGCATCTTTCACTTACAAAATGGTCATATGACAACCACTAAACCACAAATTATAAAAGAGTAATGCTAACTTACCCAAAAAAAAAAAAAATTTATAATCCATTATAGTTTAACAGTACTATTATTCAAATTCTATTAATAAGATTCACCAAGTTGGTTTTTACTTTTTACGCGTAACATATATATACACGTGTATAGTATGCGTACGTACGAAACAATTAAAAAAAAAAAATCACATTTGCCATTTGCTTTTTTTTTTTTTTTTTGGATATAAGATAGAATTCTACTCTAGCCAAATCTAAGTGTATATGTATGTAAAGCTCCCTCCTGGAGACTTGAACTCCGGTCCTTTCCCCCCACACTCCACAAGCACTTATACTTGTAGAGTGATCATCGCACTAAGGGTGTGCAGTGGTGCCATTTGCTTTTCAATTGTTCAGCAAAGTACACGCTTTGTTGTATTCAAGAGTTTCATTAGCGTTTGTCAAGGAAAAATTTATAGTAATTGGCAATTACATACGGTGATTAAATAAGGATAAAATTTTAAAGAGATTGTGGTGTTTACAATAAAGACAATCAGAATTCAAACCCTCCTCCCCCTATTGTAACAACTAGCTGATGTCTTGTAATAGATTGCAATTAGACCTTACAATTATAGAGAGATACAAATACTTTGAACCTTATGAATACATTGAAATAAAATGTATTTGTCATTAATTAATACTTTTACATAAATGCTAAACTTTAATGAGGTGGAAGCTTAGAATGTCATAGAATGCACCAACAGGATCTCATGCCCTTCCATGAGATCTTTGCTTTTATATAGGCCTCCTTTGAAATCTCTGCTTTTATTTATATATTGATTATATTATCAAAAAATAAAAAAGTTCAATTTTCTCCACATGTTTGAGGTATGATATTACTGATAAAACCTTCAAAAAAAAAAAAAAATTTAAACTTTTGTAAGATATTAAAAGTTGTGAACTTACAAAGAAACATCAATATCAAAAAACAAGTTAAGAGAAAGTTAATAAATTTAATGAATTGAGGTTTATTATGCTATATTAACTACTCAGTCTTCTTATTGGTATCTAATGTTGGACGACTTCACTACTTAACAACTACACCACTCATATATATATATATATATATATATATATATATATATTTATCTTTTCTTTTTTTAGCTGAATAAAATTTAAAGCTAATTGTGTACAAAAATAACTTCATTTTTTATAATCTTACAAAGTTACGATAATGTTTAGCAAGAATGTGAAATAGTTACGAATATCTTACCTGAAAAATCTCGTATCTAATTGTTGTATTGCTCTTCATAACAACCATTAGTGCCTTTGCATCAGATTCCTATGTGCTTGGACTTGTCGGTATTTTTTTCCCCCCAAGGTACAATTGAGGAAAGATCTTGAAAAATATTTCATCAATGTGTTTGTAATACCATATCCTCCACCTCTTGAAAAGCATAAGAGGCATAATCACCATCCCAAATCCAAAAGCAAATCCCAATTCTGCACTTAGGAATTTCCAACCAATCAAAGGCCTAGAAGTCGAATGAGTATCTTCAAATGTTGGAAATGGTGAATGTGGCTCAACAGATCTACATTTTGTCTTCAAATGGGGGCCACATAATCCTTTGTTCCCTTTATAAGAAGCTTCCAAAAATGTAGCAAATTGCTTGACAAATGGAATCGGCCCAACCAATTGATTAAACGATAGGTTTAGCACTGACAAGAAAGTAAGTCCATCTGCAAGTTGCATAGGGATCTCACTGTTAAGCTTGTTGCTTGATAGGTCTAGTGACTTAAGTTCACTCAATTTTCCCAAAGATGGTGGGATTGGGTCTGTGAAAGCATTGAATGATAAGTTGAGAATATACGATGCTTTGAGTACACCTAAATCTTTTGGTATTGGCCCGTCAAGATTGTTGCATGAAAGATCAATTGAGGTGAAAAGAGTCAGAATCTTCACTAACTCGATCTGCAGACCTTTGCTGACAACAGTTATTGTATCTTGATAATAAGAAGGAAAACCTAGTCCAGCATTATAATGGAGGTATTTGAGCTCTAAATAAACCTTATTATCAGCCATCATTGTCTTTGAGTTAGCCAAGGTTTTTATTGATAGCCTACCACTAAAGTTGTTTGAAGCTAGGTCTACAATTTGAAGCATTGGCCAAGTATCATTTGGTCCCTCACAACCAATAGATCCATAAAATTTGTTAGATCTCAAGACAAGGATGCGCAAATTGGATATTTTCTTCAAGTGACATGGGAAGGCATCATGTATCTGGTTGTTCCCAATGTCAAATACCTCAAAATTTGTGCAATTGGCAAGAGGCATTGGTATCACTCCTTCAAGTAGGTTTTCGTTGAGATTCAGAGTTTGTAAGCGACAATACTTTGAAAACTTATCAAATATTGTGCCAATGAGGTTGTTTCTTCTTAGATTGAGAACCCCTAGAGTTCTACTCAGTGTAGAGAAGCATTGGGGAAGTGTGCCACTCAAGGAATTATGAGACAAATCTAGAACTTGAAGAGATTTAGCATTGCATATTGATTCAGGGATTTTGCCCATGGAATTTATTGCTTGAAAGGGATAAGAAGCTGGCGGAAATAATGGAGCTACCAATGCTAGCTGGTATAACAGAGTTGAAATTATTCCTTGACAAATCCAAATGCATAACAGATGGTAAGGGAGTAGATAGTTGTCCCTGGAGTTGGTTGGAGGAAAGGTTTAGGACTATCATTGTAGTCTTTGTAGAAAAATTCAGATTGAGTAAAGGTCCTTCTAGATAGTTATGAGAGAGATTTAGGTAAAGAAGATGAGTAAATTTCCAAATCCAGTTGGGTATCTCTCCATGAATTTGGTTATCTGAAAGGTCTAGAATGACTAAATTGGATTGGTTTCTTAAGAAATCAGGAACTGTTTTCAACTTGGTAGAAGCCAAGCCCAATGACTCAATTTTGGGAAAGGACAAAGAATTAGCTCCATTATATTCAATTAACAAGCTATTATGTGAAAGACCAAGATTTGAAAGATTTCTCAATTGCTGAAATGCATTAAGCTGCCAGGAACCGCTAAAATTGTTTGAAGAAAGTAGGAGATTCTAGAGGCCTCTAAGTTCAAAGATAGACATGGGTATTGGCCCTTCAAGGTTGTTGCTACTCAAATCAAGAGTATCTAGTTGGTAAAAAGAAACATTGAAAAATTCAGGGAGTTGACCAGAAAAATGGTTGTAGGAAAGTTACAATTTTAGCAATAATGGAAGGGAAAAAAGGGACATTGGAATACTTCCCTCAAGTGAATTGTAACGCAAATCAAGATTCACTAGACTTCGAAGCTCTTTCCAGTAATTGAAAGTGATCTGACCTGTTAAATTATTATTTGAAATGTTTATGTCTGTGAGATTCTTTGCCATGATGAATGATGGAACTGGTCCGCTGAAGTTATTGAACAACATGTCCAAATGAATCAAATGAGTAAGCAGTAGTAATTGAAGAGCACTATTTGGATGAAATTCTGGCAGAGAATCGTTAAGTTCATTCTTTGATAAATCAAGCAACTGTAGTGTTGGAATTTGGAGGATCTTTCTTGGTAATGTTTTAATCAATCTGGAAGAACTGAGTTTCAAGGAAGACAAATTTGTGAAATTTGCAAAAAATTCTGGAATCGTAGCATAAAAACGATTATTGTTAAGATGAATAACTGAGAGAGACCAAAGCTTCTGTAAGGAAGAATGAAGAGGCCCTGAAAGAAACAATATGACATGCTCAACACTCTTAGATTTGGCAATGAAGATGATAAGGCCTTACACCACTCAATCCCTGGCACTGATATAAATACACCATCAAGATAAAGTTCTGTAAGGTTGAAAGGTTCTGAACTAGAGTAGCAAAATTTGAGCTCTCAAGGCGCAGCAAAGAAATACTCAAGAGGGTAGACAAATCAAGAGTAACCAACCTTGTGAGGCGTGAAATCTGAGTGGGAACTGAGCCTGAAAAGCTAGAATTTGATAGGTTTAAGTAACTCAAATTCGTCAGATTTCCAAATTCGGGTGAATCTGAGAATGGTTGAAGTTTTTTGAAGCCAACCTCAAGTTCTGGAGATATTGGAGACGAAAAAGGCTACTTGAATTGTCAAGGCCGCCATAGATTGATTCACTGTCTAGGTTGAGACGAACAATATGTCCCTCACTGCAGGTTACACCTTCCCATGAACAGCAATCAGTACTTTCATTCCAATACACCAGTTTTGTGGACAAAGTACTGTTGAATTTGAGACTGTTCTTCAAATCAAGCAACAATGATTGCTGCTTGCCTAGACATTGTCCAGACACCGCAAAGACAAGGAAGTTGAGAAAAAGTGAGCATAAGGGTATCAAGGAAAGCCATGAAAGGAGCGAAATTCTCATTGTAGGCTGTAAAATGAAACAATACTAATATGGTAAAGAATTTTAAGGGGTTTTAAAACTAATGAAATTACTTAAATTAGTGGTAGGTTGATGGTGAAAGACTCATTAACATGATCCTTTTTAAGCTGTGTTAAAAGTGTTAGTGGACCTAATACTACCACTCGTCAACCAAAAGTGTAGAATGGAATGAATGGATTGTAAGAAGATGTAGCACTTTTTTTTTTTTCAAGTCTCCTAAATGAAGAAGAAGAAGAAGAAGATGAAGGGGGCAGTTAGCCAGTTATAGACTTACAAATGCTTCAATGGTAAACTTCTGAAAATATAATTCAACCAATGGACTGGTATTTAAGAAAAAAAAACTTTTGTTTTTCACGAGTTGCATTGTCAATTTTATGCACCAACCAAGAAGCCATAATAACCCAACATTTGTGCTTCACACTAATGCTAAGTGCAAAACTTAGACAAAATTGTAAAAGTGGGAATGTGGAGGTTCCCCAATATTTGTGCTTTTAAGTCCGTCCAATTACCATTTTCCAACAAGTCCTTTTTTTGTGTGCTGTTAGTGATAAATTAACTACCAACAATTTGAACAATCGCTCATAGTAGGAGGCGGTCCATACCCAATTTTACTTATTTATTATTATTATTATTTTTTGGGATGAACATTTTGGATGTATATTCTGTTGGTAAAATATGGGTTGGTAATCATTCTTTTTTTTTTTTTTTTTTTTTTTTGAGAATGAGGTTGGTAATCATTCAGATGCAATAGGATTGGTTCTAGAGAGTGGAAGTTTTGTTTCAATTAGGACATTCATATAACCCTATATACTAGTAAATTTATGTGATGATTCTTTTGGGCATCTCTGCTTGAAGGTATTAGACTATTAGTACCCATAGCTGGGGAACTTCAATGGTATGGGAATTTTAATTGGATTTAGAGGGTGAATTTTGCATTTTAGCCAAAAATAAACATGTAACATATGCTTGAAAATAAATTACTGTCCAAATTGAGTCAGTGATGAATCCTAAAATACTATCCACACACATATTTCGCTTGCATAATGATCATATGAAAATCACAAACTTAAAAAGAACCTATAATATTCAGCATCAAAGAGGCATTATGTTTAGCAATGGCTTTGGTACTTGTCCTTTTAAATGTGCATATTTTGAAATTCAACTTGCAAGAGTTGCTATCTTATAAATTGGAGTACCAAACTCACAGTTCAAATCGAGCCCTTTAGCTGGGACTTGCTTGGAATTGGGCCATTTATGTGTTTAATTCTAAAAATAATAACTACTAGGACTATCCCATTGTTATTCTAACCGCCAAGTTAATCACTCACTCACTCCGTGTATACAATTAGCTAGAGTTTCCTTTTCTCCTTAATCATACTTAATTTGCTTATATGTTTTTTGCCTCAGTATTTCTCTACAAAATTAGGGCTACCCTAGTATCAAAAAGAAAAAGGGGTTAGCCTAGCACAACCACATCAGCTTAGCATTTCGGTCTATTGCAGTCAATTTAGGTCTACTTCATTCCATTCGGTGCATTTCGGTCCATTCCAGTCTACTTCAGTCCATTTAAGTCCATTCAGTCTGTTTTAGAGGATGACATTTGTAAGAAGCATTAGAAACAAATTTTAATCACACATTACATTATTTACAAAGTATCTCGCCTTATATAATAATTGAATGTATAATGTATTATGTTTCTTAAAAAAAAACACTTACAAAATTTAAAACACTTTCAAATAACAAATATAGATAGCTTAATTTAGAAAATTTAGTATATTTTATCAACTATACTTTGTTAGAAAATAATTTCAATATATATTATATTATATTATATTATATTATATGAATGGTTTGAAACTAACTCTTCTAAGTCTCATATACTATTTTCATTTTTCATTTAACAAAAGCACAAATTGTTAAATTTTTCCGCCCATCGTGCAAGGCTATGAGTAGAAATTTTAATGGGAGAAACCCATCAAACAATATGTAATATATTTGATTTTTTGTGTCACTTCCAAAGTTTTAATCTGGATAGACTTGTTTAAATTAGTGAAAAGAGAATGTCATAATGTTGGTATTTTTGTTTGTCATCGTTCTGGGTACTGGATATCCTTTGCATTTGCCTATGTAACTATGCTATCTTGTGTCACGTTATAAATTTATTTTTACCATCATTTCATAAGAAAGTGATGCGTGATTGAAGAACAATAAAGTCTATGAAATTCAATATATTAGACCCTAATGTTACTTATAATGATAGCAGACACTGTTGCCAGTTGTTTTTCATGTTTTATTATGTTATTAGTTGGACTTGATGGATCAAAAGAATGTAACTGATTTTGATTAATCAATTGAGGTTCATAGCTAACCTTAAAGTTTTGAGACTAAAACTTGATTGTTGTTGTTTATTCACATTCTATATTTTTCTACAGATAAATAAAGGATTGAAGAAACACTAGATGAGCTTTTGTATTTCAATAAACTTGACAAGCTTTTGCATTTCAATAATTCTAGAAATATTATTTTTCACAACTGATCACATACTTTATCGTGATTGGTAAATAATAAAGGTGGTATCAATGGTAGATCCACATAAAAGTGATGTTGTACCAATCACACCCAACCATGTAAGCAGTCACATTACTTTTGAATTTAAGCTAATTCAATTTGTATCCCTACTAAGTTTAATGTTGACAAACATTATTTACCACCAAAAATAAATGTTGACAAACATTGGATGCTTGGCAAACATTGTATGTTGACAAACTTGGTCTGTGCTTGCTCTAATTATGTCTTGTTAATGTTTTGATGTGTAGGCTCCAAAAGCCATCATCCGGGCCCCATAAATCCAGAAAATGGTTGCATTGATCCTTATCCTTCGAAACAGGTTAAAATATGTTCTCACTTATTGTGAAGTATTTGACATCTTGATGCAGCGACAAGTTCTTGTCGATGGGAAGGCTAGGATTGATTAAATATATCCTTCTAGTTTCATGGGTATACTATGTGCATTTCAACCATTTCTCTATGACCTTTTTGTGAATTAGTTTATTCTATCTAAGTGACTCAGCCAAATCCTAAAGACAAACTCTATCATAGGATGCTAAATTGGTGTAGTTGTTCTTCACTTTATTGAATGACTATTGTTAGATTTGTTGTTGTGAGATTGAGAATGATTAAGAAAAGAGAGTAAACATAAGTAAGAATAAATGTGACTTAGTTTGATGGTCTACTTCTACAGCAAAGAGCCTTTGGCAATTATGTCCTTAATATTAAACTGTTGTGTTTAAATGGGTCCAATGTAGGATATATATATATATATATTAGCTAATCCCAAGATTATGCAACTTACCCTACAAATAGGATTATGGTTACTTTGCTTGCTTTACAAGTAATTAGGTAATGACCTACAATGAATTTGAACATCTTTGAGTCATGATATCTCTAATATCTCTGATTTGGGAAAGTTGGGTTGACCAAAGAGATCTCAGTTGTTTGAAATATTTTGTACCTCTATACTCGGATAATAAATTTAATAACCCACCCTAATGTAATCTCTATTCTATTATAAAGGAGGCAAGGAAGAGACTTGCCGGTCAAGCTGCTGCAACTGCATAAATTTTATGATAGAACTTGGAGATGCACAAGCTTTGAGACTTTCCACGTTCAATATGCCCTTTGGTCATGAGTTTTTTTTTTTTTTTTTTTTTTGACCGAAATGATAGAATGGTCATGAGTTTTTAACTGGCCTTAGAAATGTCTCCACCACTGGAAAAGGGACAAAGCAGTGGGTTTATTCCTAGGGTAGAATCAAGTTGTTTATCATCAACAAGGCAAAGAAAAGGCTTGCAACCCAAGCTGCTGCAACTGTGTAAACCTTGTGATGAACATTCTGAATTTATTTTTGTAAGAACCAAGTATAAGCCTTCTGGGCCTTAGATCACTTGGGCTCACTTTTTATTTGTAGTGGGTTTAAGGATTTCCTACAATGGGTCGTTCTCGGCAGAGAGACTCAAAGCAACACTCAGTTGATACTATCTCCTTGACTGTTTTCTCTCAATTTTTCTAAACCCCTTCTTCTCCCAACTTTCTTCTATTTATAGCCAAGGTTAGTGGGGAGATTATGATTACAGTCACCGTTAGTGCTACTGAAGGTCCAGTATTATCTGGTAAAAGTGGGTGTTTAGGTGAAAGGGCGGTGCAGCATTTATGATCTTGGAACTTGGTTCCATTTTGACCGATTATGTTCGGCAACTCAATTTCCCGTGCATATCATGATTTTCCTGGGCATGACTCATACGCTCGACCGGGAAAGCTTGACCGGTTAACTTTGGGAACTCAATGCCCGAAACTTGTTTTTACTATAAGACAGTTTCAAGAAGGGCATAAGGTACTGGACCTTTCTACTGGGCCTGCGCCCAAAGCCGGTATGGGCTTGGGCCCGGGGCCTAGATGGGTCTGGGCCCAAGGCCAGTATGGGCTTTGGAATCTCGGTACCGTACAATAGCCCCCCCTTGATTCATACTCGGTCGCTGAGAAGAATTAAGGAGCTGCCCGGGCTTTTTGACCTCGGGAATCTTCTAGCCTGGGACTTCTGACTGTCACTTCTTATTAATATTCATCTCAAAAGATGCGCCGTTTCGCGGCGTCAGGCGCAGTCGTCATTATTGCCTGACGGTTCGTGAACCGAAGCGGCGCGCGAATCGGTTACGCTTGGTATTCGCTGGGTCGCTCGTAAACTGTGTATATTTATTGCTTGATTAAGCGTTTCTTCTCCCGCCTTTCCTTGTGGCTCTATAAATAGTCCCCCTCTGAACACCCTTTCATTTTTCCTTTGCCTCTGATTTCTTGCGTTTACTTTCTGCCGACCAAATCACTGTGCGCTTACTCGCTTGCCCAGTGTTCCTTTCCTCCTTAGAACCCAAAGTAAGTTTTTCTTCCCCTTCCTGTTCCTTCAGCTTTATTTCTTCAAGTTCCCCTTTTGTAGTTTTAGTCACTGTAGATGGGTTACTCTTACCTTCTAGAATCCCCGGCTTTAGCCACCTTTAGGAGTAAATTTAATGTTCCCGATGACGTGGATGTGGCCTACTGCCATGAGAGTGATATTGAACTCCACCGAGGGCGGGGCACAGCCTTTTTCCCTTTGATGTCCATTTTAGAAGGAGGGGTTAGGTTCCCCGTGGATCCTCTGTTGATAAACGCACTCACATACTATGGGCTGTGTCCCGACCAGCTTCCCCCCAACTTTTACCGGGTAGTTAGCTGTGTCAGTAAGTTGAACCATACCTTTAACTTACAGTTAAACCATCATGACATTAACCACATGTATAGCCTCTGTGGGAACAAATCCACCAACTATTACTTAAAGACGAGAGACAATCGGGTACGGTTGATATCATGCCTACCTGATTCGAACAGGAACTCCGCCGGGGAGTTTGTAAGGGTGCGCGGCAATTGGTTTGCCGGGGACGTCCCTTGCCCCCTTTCACGGCGTGAAGTGGGTTCGTATTATTCCCTTAATTTAATTGCTTTCCTCTGCTTCTCTTTTTCTTCTTATTGCTAGATACTAATGCGATACTTGATCTTTTGCAGACGGCAAGGTGTTCGTTCCGGACCTCAGACCCGTCCACGTCAAGGATCTGAACTTCGTCCTCCGTTCCGAGATATACGTGCATTGGGACGGACAACTCCGGGCCTCGCACTTAATCCTTGGGGTAGAGCCAGTCTACTCTACTTGGCAAACCTTCAAGCAGGCACTACTAGTTGACAGCCCCCTACTATCGTATATAGACGTCCGGTAAGCAAACTTTTTGCCTCCGAAACTTACAACCGGGGAGGCAAGGGAATTTGGTCGGCGGTTCACTGCCTCGGACGAACTAGCTCCCCTGCGAGACGAGTCCGCGGAATGGGTATCTCAGCGCCTTAGAGAGAGAGCCCACGAAGCCATACAGCAAGGAGACCAAGCCCAAGAGCAGCCCAATCCCGAGAATCCACCCGCCGAACCTCAACAGCAAGTGATAGAAGCGGCTGCCTTGCTAGCTGAAGCGATCCAACCCGGTGCAAGAATGGTGGCAAGGAGAGTTATGACCATCGACCGGTTTGTGCCCGGTGCCCGGCAGCCCAATCAGCCCCCGCCTACTCAGGGTCGGGGTCAAGCGTCTCAGCCTCCACCCCCTTCGCAGTCCGGACGGGCCCGTAAGAAGCAGAAAGTAACCGAGCAACCTTCCACGGGCCCGGGGGATGCCGCTATCCAGACTCCTCCCCGACCAACAGGTGGAATCGTTATCCGCGAGCCGCCAACCGAGGCTGGCACGGGGGGAGCGTCCTTCTCCCAAGTGGCTGCAGCGTGGGAGCCAAATTTCCTTCTGGACGGCAAGCCATTGCCCTCAACCGCCTGTGTTCGGATGTGGGATAAGGGCGAGGGCGGCCGTATTGCCCAAACTTTGGCCGAAGCTCTCCAACTTTTCGAGGACGTGCACGCTTTTGAGGATGGATCGGAGGAGTCTGTGGGGCGCCGGTTAGAGTGGCACGCCATTGTGGTAACTCTTTTGTCTATCTACTCCTTCATATAGATTTCCTTTTGCTTCCTTTCTAACCTTTGTGCTTGCTAGGCCGCTCAAATGGCTCACATTGTGGCTGCCCGGGCCCGGGAGCTTGCCGAGGAAAACGAGCGCGCGAAGGAGGCGCAGGAGTCAGCGGTGAAAACGGCTAAGGAAAAGCTGAAGGCTGCTGAGTCTGCTGAGAAAAAGGCTGCTGTTGCGGAGAAGAACCGAGCATTGGCCGAGAAGAGTTACGTGGAGCTCCTGACTCAGCAGAATGAGATGGAGGTCAAGCTAGCCCAAGCCATCAGCCTTAATACCTCCAACGCCGAGGAGATTGCTGATCTCAGGGCAGGCTTGGCGGCCGCGGAGCAGAAATGGTACGATGTCGGTTTTGCCGATGCCGAAAATTCCGCAGAACCGGTAGTGGCTCGGGCCCGGAATATGGGTTTTGAGGCCGGGTGGTTTGCCGCTCTCCAAGCAATGGGAGTTCCCGAGGATTCGCCTCTGAGAGACCCCGACCAAATTCCATTCCCGAGCCCTGCACCTGCCGCCCAAGATGCCCCGGTTGCTATTGACGAGGAGGAGACGGCCAGTATGAGGGAGCTGGTTGAACAAATCGATGCTCACGCCGAGCCCGAGGAAATGGAAGCCACCAGTATCCCGATTGTGCAGGAGCTTCTCGGTGAGGACCCGCCTTTTCCCCTGACCGTCCAGCAGGAAGTGACACCGCCAACCCAACCTCCCAGCTGATTTTACTTTTATTTACTAGCTTATTTTTATTTTGTTGGTTTTATTTGCCTATGTCACCGGGATGTGGTGACTGAACAATTGCCTTAATTTTATTGGTTTTATTTGCCCATGTCATCGGGGTGTGGTGATTAAACAATTGCCTTTATTTGTTTAATTAGTAGTCCGTTTTCTTTTTCCGTTTCAATTTGTTGAATGAATTTATATCTATTTATGTATTTTGCTTGAATCATGCCAGTGCTATGGCCGCTTAATAGAATGGTACCCCCGAAAACCTGTTGTGCGGCGCTGTGGGTAATTTGAGAGCGCTAATGGACTTAGTATTTGTAAAAGGGTTAGGTTTTCATCAGGCTTTGGTTTAACCGAGAATCTTTTTTTTGTCCTTAGAGTATTCGCTTGTAAGGTTTCCACTTGTTCGGAGATTTGGGTTTAACCGAGAATCAAGTTTCTGTCCTTAGAGATTTGTTTGTAAGGTTTCCACCTGCTCGGCGATTGTGGTCGAGCCGAGGGTCAGGTTTCTGTCCTTAGAGATTTGTTTGTAAGGTTTCCACCTGCTTGGCGATATTGATCGAGCCGAGGGTCAGGTTTCTGTCCTTAGAGATTTGTTTGTAAGGTTTCCACCTGCTCGGCGATATTGATCGAGCCGAGGGTCAGGCTTCTGTCCTTAGAGACTTATTTGTAAGGTTTCCACCTGCTCGGCGATATTGATCGAGCCGAGGGTCAGGTTTCTGTCCTTAGAGATTTATTTGTAAGGTTTCCACCTGCTCGGCGATATTGATCGAGCCGAGGGTCAGGTTTCTGTCCTTAGAGATTTATTGGCGATTCTCTTGGTGTGCGGTTACGGAGTCAAAAACAGCATATACAAAAAAGTTCATCATGCTCTTAATTTTAATGGAATACAAGTTCTGGCTTACAGTGATGATTATGCGTAGAATTTCTTCAAATTGTTGGCGTTCCATGGTCGGGGGAGCGGCCTCTCGTCAAGGTCTTCCAAGTAGTAGGCCCCTGCACCCGCGATGGCTGTGACTCTGTATGGTCCCTCCCAACTCTGAGCAAGCTTCCCTGCAGCCATGTCCCGCATGTTCCCCACTACCCTTCTTAACACTAGTTCCCCGGCACGGAATTCCCTGGCCTTTACATTTCGGTTGTACCTTTGGGCCAGCTTCTGCTGATACTCGGCAAGACGTACGGTCGCGGCCTCCCTGCATTCTTCTAGCCAATCCAAATGCTCCATCATCAGGTCGGCGTTCTGTACGGGGTCAAACCCGGCGACCCGTGCACTGCATAAGCTCACCTCGGTTGGTATCACTGCCTCTGCTCCGTATGTTAGAGAAAACGGGGTTTCCCCCGTGGATCTCCTGGGGGTCGTGCGGTAGGCTCATAAAACACCGGGTAGCTCTTCTGCCCATCTTCCTTTCGCTCCATCCAACCTCCTCTTGAGCCCGTTCAAAATAGTCTTGTTTACTGCTTCAGCTTGGCCGTTGCTTTGTGGGTATGCCGGGGTTGAATACTTGTTCTTGATGCCGAGCTCGCTGCAAAAGGTCCGAAAAGTGTTGCTGTCGAACTGTAGCCCATTGTCTGTCACTAGCGAATTTGACACCCCAAACCTTGTAACTATGTTTTTCCATACAAATTTTTTCACGTCAGTATCCCGGATATTGGCCAAGACTTCAGCTTCAGCCCACTTTGTGAAGTAATCTACAGCCACCAATACAAAACGGCGGTTCCCCGTTGCTCGGGGGAATGGCCTGAGGATGTCAAGCCCCCATTGTGCAAATGGCCACGGGCTGCTGACAGGATTTAGACGTCCTGCCGGCTGATGGATCATTGGGGCGTGCTTTTGACATTGTTCGCAACTCCGAACGTATTCGGCGGCATCCTTCTGCATCTGTGGCCACCAAAACCCCTGTGTCATTGCTCTGTGGGCTAAAGATCGTCCCCCAGCATGCCCGCCGCACACTCCCTCATGCAACTCGGTCAGAAGCTCCTTGACTCTTTCGGGATGCAGGCACAAGAGGTAAGGGCCCGCGAAGGACCTTCGGTACAACTTTCGGTCCGAAGACAGCCAGTACCTGGGAGCCATTCGTCGAATCTTGTTGGCCTCGGCCTCATCCTCTGGAACTTTATCTTCGGAAAGGAAGTCTATGATCGGGTTCATCCAACATGGACCGGCCACCGCCACCTGCGCAACCTCTACTCCGGCTTCGTCGAGAACACTCTTCACACAGATGTTTGGCTCCCTTATAAGTTCTATCGTGATAAGCCTTGGCGTGTCCTCGGTAGCCGATGAGGCTAACGTGACAAGAGAGTCAGCGTGCTTGTTTTGTGACCGGGCTACCTGGGATATCTTTACCGTTCCAAAGTGACCGATAATCTGCTTTGCCGTACTTAGATAAGCTTTCATTCGGGGGTCCCGAGCCTCGAAGTCCCCAGTGATCTGATAAACAACAGCCGAGAGTCCGAGTAGATCTCCACGTCCTTTGTGCCCAGATGCAATATTGCCCTCAACCCGGCCAGTAGGGCTTCATATTCGGCTTCGTTGTTCGAGGCTTTGAACCCCAATCTGAAGGAGTGTTCCAGTCGTATACCCTCAGGGGTGATTATGACAATACCAGCCCCGGCCCCCATAGCATTTGATGCGCCGTCCACAAATAACCTCCACGGGCGAATCTCCGCACTACAGATTACCTTGCCTTCATTCTTGGGTGTAAATTCTGCGATGAAATCGACGAGAACCTGTCCCTTCACCGAGCTTCTAGGTCGGTATCTTATGTCAAACGATCCCAACCGTGTCCCCCATTTGGCAATCCGTCCTGTGAAGTCGGATCTCTTCAACAGTGACTGCAATAGATACTCGGTGAGGACGAAACTGTGTGTGCCTGGAAGTAATGTGGTAACTTCCTCGTGGCGTGCACCAGGGCAAAAACTAACTTTTCAAGAGGCAGGTACCTTGTCTCAGCATCGACCAAGGTTTTGCTCACGTAATACACCGGCATTTGCACTCCCCGGTCCCTTAGTAACACAGCACTTACGGCATGTTCGGTAACTGAGAGGTACATAAACAAATCCTCCCCGGGCTCTGGGGCTGTCAACCTCGGCGCCTTTGCCAAGTATTCCTTCAGCTCTCGGAAAGCCTCGTCACATCCTTCGTCCCAACGAAACCCCTTCCACTTCTTCAGAAGTTGATAGAATGGCCGGCAGCGATCGGCAAACTTGGAAATGAATCGGTTCAGGGCGGCTAACATCCCAGTGAGCACTTGCACCTCCTTAGGATTGCTCGGTGGTTTGAGGCGATTGACGGCTTCTATTTGGTCGGGGTTAGCCTCTATCCCCCGAGTGGAGATCAGATAACCCAGAAACTTGCCAGCCCCCACTCCGAAAGTGCACTTCTCGGCATTCAGGCGCAATTTGTGCCGGCGTAGTATCTCGAATACTCCCCGAAGGTCTTCAGTATGCCGCGACTCTTTTCTGCTTTTTACCACTATGTCGTCGATATAAACTTCAACCGTGCATCCAATTTTTTCTCGGAACATCCTTGTCATCATACGCTGGTAGGTGGCCCCGGCATTCTTCAATCCGAACGGCATGACCTCGTAGTGATAGTTTGCGTTCGGGGATATAAATGCTGTCTTTTCTCGGTCCTCGGGCGCCAAGGCAATCTGGTGGTAGCCTTGGAAGGCGTCAAGGAAGCTCATCCTCGGGTGCCCGTACGTGGCATCCACTAGCTGATCAATCTTGGGCATCGGGAATGGGTCCTTGGGACACGCTCTGTTCAAATCTGTGAAGTCCACACAAACTCTCCATTTACTGTTCTTCTTCTTCACTACGACAGTGTTTGCTAGCCATCTCGGGAAGAATATTTCTTTTATGACCCCGGCTTCCTTCAGTCGCTGGACCTCTAGGTTTACTGCATCGACGTGTTCCTTTGATGCTCTTCTCGGTTTCTGCTTCTTCGGGGGAAATGATGGGTCCACGTTGAGTTTGTGAACGATGAACTCGGGGTCTACTCCGGGCACTTCATACGGGTTCCATGCGAAGACATCTATGTTCTGCAACAGGAACAACAACATCTCTACCTTTTCCCGGTCATTCATGCTTGTACCTATCTGGAAATATCTGTCACTATCTGGAAGAATTCTTACCTTCAGTACCTCCTCGGCAACGTCCGCCCCAGTTTCCCGGGGTTTCTATAATTGCTATGCAGTCTCTTTCTCGGCGTGCTCAGCTTGACCGAGCTGTTCCTTTTCCCACCTGATCGCGGCTACAAGGCATTGCTTCGCCACCTGTTGGTTCCCCCTTACCTCTGCAACTCCATACTCAGTAGGAAATTTTACTTTCACGTGAAGGGTGGACGGAACAGCCCCCATGGCGTGAATCCACGGCCTTCCCAGGATTGCGGTGTAAGGTGCGAATGATCGGACTATTATGAATGTAACTACAACTCCCTTGCCTTCCATGTCCACTGGGAGAGAGATTTGTCCCTCGGGAATCACAACTCTCCCGTCAAACGAGACTAATGGCGTGTCATACTTCGCCAAATCCTAGGTCTTTAACCCGAGCCCTTCGAAGAGGTCCGGGTACATGACGTCAGCCCCGCTACCTTGATCAATCATCACCCTCTTCACCAAGAATCCGCCTATCCGGGCTGTCACCACTAAAGCATCGTCGTGAGGTTGGATCGTCCCTTCCAAATCATCTTCTCCGAACGAGATGGCCAGCCGTCCAACTTTCTTTTTCTTCTTGGATGATTCTCCCTCCGCGCAAGCCACTGTCATTACCCTTTTTTTCCGCTGCTGCTCTTCTTGGTGCGGCATGAATGACGTCGATTACCCCCAAGGGTGGTGGAAGGGGGTTCCTTTTCTGTTGGGCCCCCTGCCCGGGTTCTCGGTCAATGGAATCTGCTACAAACTCTTTCAGGTGCCCTGCCTTCACTAGCTGTCCGAGATGGTTTTTCAATACCCTACACTGCTCGGTGGTGTGCCCCTTGTCTCTGTGATAGGTGCAGTATAGGCTTTGGTTCCTCCGAGGTGGGTCGCCCCCCATTTTGTTCGGCCATCTGAAGAATGGCTCGTTCCTAATCCATTCCAAGATTTTGTGCACGGGCTCTTTAAACACCACATTAACCCCTTCGATTTGCACCTCTGGTTCCTGCATTCTGAAGTCTCTTTTCGGCTTTGGCGGCAAAATGCTTTGCCGAGATCTCCCCGCAAAAGGAGCTTTCCCTCTGCTTTGTAGCCGGTCATCCTCCAGGCGTTTGTACTCCTCTATACGTTTCATCAGTTGCCTCATGTCCTCCGGGGGTCTTCTCGTCAGCGACTCCCGCAATTCAGAATCTTCGGGGAGCCCCATCCTGAAGGTGCTTGCCGTAATTTTCTCGTTTCCTCCACCAATTTCGTTGTAGAGTTCCCAGTATCGGCTGGCATAACTCCGAAGGGTTTCCCCGACCCTCATTTTCATGGAAAGCAATGCGTCGACCGGCTGTTGCACTCGGCTGCATGTTACGAACCTGCTGCCGAATTCCTGAATCAGCTCGGCGAAGCTGTGTATAGAACCTTTCCGCAACCCATTGAACCATCTCAGTGCGGTAGAGCCGAGACTAGAGGGGAATACTTTACACATCAATGCATCGTTGTGCGCATGCAAAGACATCATGTGGATGTAATGACTGACATGCTCCACGGGGTTGTCCTCCTCTCATAGGAATTGAATGGTGGCCGCGTGAATCTGCTCGGCATGGGTGCCCGTTCAATCTCATCGGAGAATGGAGACCGGGCTGCCATCTGCAAGGCTCTGCTCATGGCGTCCATTGCGGCGTTGTGGTGCCGCCGCTCATCTGGCGACTTTGATCCTTGGTCATCATACCCATGCGATCGGGAACGGTCCCGCCTATGACGTGTCTCCCGGGAGTGTCGATGTGACTCTTGAGAGCGTGATCAGTCTCGGTATTGTTGCGTAACAGATCGGTTGGAACCCTCCTCGCCCCGGTTTCTCCTTGGTTGGGGGTTGCGGTTCCTTTCGTGGCGCCGATCCCTTGCTTCCAGCTCCAAGTCCATTACCAATCTGCGTAACCGCTCCAGCTCTCGGTCTCTATCATCATATTGCCGATGTGCTGAGACGCCTGAAATCGTCCGGTGTGTCTGGGCCGATCCTTCTCCCAATCCGGACCTTTCCTCTCCTCTTGGATGCTCCCTATCCTCCCGCCGTTTCTGCCTTCTCTCCCTCTACGTCGATCCCCGAGAAGATCCTATGGAATTGCTCGGAACATGCCCTCCTGAACGCTCCTCAGACATTCCTATCGTTTGAGTCTCAGTCGAACCACGGCTTCGTAGGAGAGCCCCACGGTGGGCGCCAATTGTAAGAACCAAGTATAAGCCTTCTGGGCCTTAGATCACTTGGGCTCACTATTTATTTGTAGTGGGTTTAAGGATTTCCTACAATGGGTCGTTCTCGACAGAGAGACTCAAAACAACACTCAGTTGATACTCTCTCCTTGACTGTTTTCTCTCAATTTTTCTGAACCCCTTCTTCTCCCAACTTTCTTCTATTTATAGCCAAGGTTAGTGGGGAGATTATGATTACAGTCACCGTTAGTGCTACTGAAGGTCCAGTATTATCTGGTTAAAGTGGGTGTTTAGGTGAAAGGGCGGTGCAGCATTTATGATCTTGGAACTTGGTTCCATTTTGACTGATTATGTTCGGCAACTCAATTTCCCGTGCATATCATGATTTTCCCGGGCATGACTCATACGCTCGACCGGGAAAGCTTGACCGGTCAACTTTGGGAACTCAATGCCCGAAACTTGTTTTTACTATAAGACAGTTTCAAGAAGGGCATAAGGTACTGGACCTTTCTGCTGGGCCTGCGCCCAAAGCCGGTATGGGCTTGGGCCCGGGGCCTAGATGGGTCTGGGCCCAAGGCCAGTATGGGCTTTGGAATCTTGGTACCGTACAATTTTACTATTAGATTTTCTTATGTTGGAAAAATATTAGTTGGTAATCATTCAGATGCAATAGGATTAGTTCTAGAGAATGGAAGTTTTGTTACAATTAGGCGATTCATTGATTCCTATATATTGTAAATTTGTGTGATGTTTTTGGGCATCTCTGCTTGAAGGTATTAGTACCCATAGCTGGGAAACTTCAATGGGATGAGTATTTTAAACGAATTTAGACCAATAGATAATATAGGATAACACAATTATCTTAAGGACCAAGCCTCATGAAGTGAGGATTGCTAGTTCAAATATCCTAGTTTCCTAGGACACAATTAAGATTTTATATCCAATATGTGACTATATATGTACATACAATTCAAATAATATAGTACTTAATACATCTTTAGATTTATAATATTTTATTTTGAACGATGAAATGGAGTTAAGAGTGTCAGTAAAATGTGGCCCTAGTGGGTTGCAAGACATGACGTGATATCAAATTAAATAGGCTATTTTGCTGAATCTTTTGGAGAATCTGGTAGTCTTGGAAACAATGTATTTATCCATAATACATCTTTAGATTTATAATATTTTATTTTGAACGATGAAATGGAGTTAAGAGTGTCAGTAAAATGTGGCGATAGTGGGTTGCGAGACATGACATGATATACCATTAAATGGGCTATTTTGTTAAATCTTTTGGAGAATATGGTAGTTTTGGAAACAATGTATTTATCCATAATCTATAAAAAGTAAGTAGCATTTGTTATTTTCCTTTATAAATATCCAGTAGCTGTCTCCAACTCTTACATGTCATTATGTCCTTAAAAATATTTTAGTCATATATTATATGGTACACTGGCAAAGATGAGAAAATCCAACCAGAATTCCCAAATTTGGGTCATAGTTAACCACACATGTTGTTTATTCAAGTTCAATAATGGAAACTAACATGTGAAATCACAGTAATATAACTAGCAGCAGTAAGTGCACTGTTGTGTATAACATACAAAATAACGAGTTGGGGTTGGAAGAACTTAGAGCTGGTGAGATGTCATTGGAAGCAGTTGACGATTTCACCAGAAGCAGTTGTGTTAGCGCATGCTTCAATGCTCCTTGTTTAGATGTGGTGGTCAAATGATTATTAAGCATGCTTTGGAATTGAAAATGATACCAAGAGAATCCAGTTACTATCTATGTCTTTCTTTTTGATTTGATGAAAATACAATTTTATATAAAGTAATGTTAGAAACACAAAATTTTTAATAATCATTTTCATAATCATTGAGCTGAGGTTTATGTTGTTATTGAAGTAACATAACTTTTGTATTAGCTCATTAGTGACACCACCATTTTTATTAGCACCAATCAAAATATGCCACCTCAACAAGATTCTTGAAAAAAAATTGTATCCTTAGATTAATGATTTTGAGTAAACATTACCAATTTAATTCAATTTGAATTTATACTATTACCAATGGACAAAGGGAAAGAGGTACAGACAATCAAGAAGGTATTGAAAGAAAAAGCAACCAACCGTTTGACTAGGGGCCCCATAACTCCTACCCTTAATGCTTAAAAAATGAGAATCTTTTGTTGAAGGGGATAATTGGGAAAGGCTAAGAGACTAAGTCCAAATGACCTTTCCTACTCAATGTCCATTTCTAACTAATAAGCTCTTTTAATTCTACTATAAACTTAGTTTATTTTGTCCTATCATTTGACTACACGAGGCTCACTGTCCTTACAAATGTTGCTTTGCTCCATGGAGGATTCATTTTGTTGTTTTGCTTTTAGCATTAGTTTATTGGTTGGGGAAGTTGAAGTATACTAGTAAAAAAATGAAGATATATAATGGAAAAGTGGAAGAAAAAGAGAAGCAACTTTGTAAAGATGGCAAACTGGAGGGAGTGGCTATGTTCCAAGTGCTCACTTCTCTTCCCAACTAAGTGTATACTTCTGAAAGTCACTTCACTCCTTAGACACAAAGCCAGAGGTAAGACACATACAAGATAACTTTTTTATTTTAATAAACGATAGGATTTGAACTTATTCAATCATTAGTTTCCATTAATTCAAGACATCAATAGGTTTGTTGCGGGATTTGATCTCAAATCCCTTATTAGAGTTACACACTCACACATAACAATAACTTTTTTGATTGAGTTAACTAGAACACACACATACAAGATAATTAAAAAGAACAAGTTGGGTTATGTGAGATCTTCAAGGTGATCTCACTTTATGCTGTTGTTGTTGATGTTTATAAAAGCTACCTAACAAATACTACATTTCTTGAAAGGAATTAAAATCTATTTAGTTTTGAGTGCTTCATTGAAGCTTAAGTACAAAAAGTTTGTCATCTCGTATACTAGAAAAGTCATATGTCCCACTTTTAAGTGTTCTATTTTATGTTTCACAAACTGCAATATGTCGTGTGTTTTTTTTTTTCCCCAATTAAACTGTGTCTCGCATGGTAATAATGGCAGTGAATAGGCAAGGGCTTGTAAGTCTCTACAAAGACATGGAGTCTTGTGGGGGGTATGAAGATATACAAGTGATGTGGGAGATGCTTCACTCTTCTTGTCCTGCAAATGCTTGCAAGACCAAGAGAAGCAAGAGGTCTTATTGGAGCTTCTGTTTTCGGCCAACTTGAACTATGTCATTATTTTTTAGAAAACTAGTCTTGAGGTGAATTTGATTGAAAAGTCCTTTTGTTTCATTACCGCTTCATCTAGATCCTAGAGGTTAAGCTTTCTCTCTTTGAAGGAAATTGAAAATTACAGGACAAGAAAATCCATCCCATTATTATGTGACTTATGTAAATACCAGCATTTGAGTATAGACTATAATTTTCTCTCGGCTTACATTGTTAGAACAAACTGCTTAATTCTCCATCATGTACATTCCAAGTCTTCTAAAATGCCTTAGATTAAAGAAAGTGAAATACAATTCCTAAATATGAAATATGACCCTGTTAAAATATCTAGTTCAAAAGATTACACAGTTTGCAACTAATACATTAGTATACAATATTAAATATGATCCAAAGGGTAACAAAGACTTAAAAAATTATAAATGCCATTTTGGAATTGACATCCTTGTATGTCATTATTAAAAGTTTAATCATTAGGCAAAACGCCAATGACATATATATAGGTTTAATGGCATTTCCTATGTCCCACCATGAGGAGATCAGGATTCAGAAGTCAAGTCCAACAAGGACACTGTTGCAATAGGAAAAGGCAATTTAGGCTTCATAGTTATGGTGGGAATTTTTTTTCTTATACCAAAGTAAAAAAATTAAAAAATATTGGGCTGAGAAGAAATTTATTCCATTATGTGAATATAAGACAGGTCACATTCTTCTATATCTTAGTAAGTTTCAAGTCTTGTACATGTAACAAATTCTTATTCTCTCTGTTTTGGAACTCTAATCATCTTAACCTAAGTAGCCAAACATTTTTTCTGCAAATAAAACCACCCCAGAACTTCAACAGCAAAGAGCAGACTAGAACCTAGAACTAAAACAACACCACAATTCTTCATAAAGCAGCATCACCTTCATGGAGGAGCATCTGATCAAAGTGCCACACTCCTGCAAGCCACCAATTAACAAGCAACACTTAAGCCCAAAAGGTAGCGGTAAAGGTTAAAAACAACAACAACAACTTGACAATGATAGTCAATTTCTGAAATCTGAATCATACCGTGGCCTTTACCGACCATCCTTAATTGAGCAACATATTCTGCAATCTTCTTAATGGCTTCAACCTGTAAGAGTAACTTAGTCAATTAGTAATTAATTAAGCTACATTTAAAAAAATCCCACCAGCAAGTACTTGTTCCAAGTGTATATAAAGATGCTTTTCTTCCTCCTTTTTGTTTTTTATTTGTTTGTGTATTGTTGTTTTAATTGTACAAGACAAGATACAATCATACAAATCTTTTTTTGGCCGAAAAAGAAAAGGAAATCAAAACAAAAAAGCGGCAAAACTTTAGGTATCATTCTGTAGGTAGATTCTCTAATTAGATTCAACAATGAGTTTACATTGGCCAATAAGTCACATAATTGAATTTAATTGTCCTTGGAAATGATAACATCGGTTGAATTTAATTGGGGAAACCTAGGATGCAACATCTAAGGAACTGTATCTAAATTTTTCCAAAAACAGAAAATATAAATCAAAGATAAAGGAGTTTGTGTTTTCCTGTTCTATTGGACATGCATGTTCCTAAAAGTCACCATTTAAAAAAAGTCTATTTGCTTCTTAATACAAACCTCCCCATGCTAATAATTAAAATGGAAATTACATGTATGTAAAGGATTAAAAACATGAAGTTGAGGTTCACCTGTTCTGTTAAAAACTCGCTCTCAATGAAGTCTGCCATTTGAGGATCATTGTTATGTTCTGCCACCTGTTGTTCATCAAAGAACAGAGTGAGTATATTGCATAGGAACTAGAAAGACCAAATCACAAGTGTAAACAACCCCGAGTTAACATTAAGCAGGGGTATTAACATGACTCAGAAGTTTGAAGGAAAAGATGTATTTACACTGTGCAAGCTTAGCAGTTTCTCGTTCGTTAGCTTCTCTAAAGACAATGCTAATTCCATAGCTGAACCAAGAACCAAGAAGCCACGAATAAGTTATGTATTGCTTGGAATATAAACACAGCTTTACACCTCTATGCAACACAAAGTTGAACAAACAAATGAAAGCTAAAAAAGAAGAAGCTGGTTTGGAAAGTTCTTCAGGAATTGGCCGAAGAAAGTACACAAAAGATTGGGCAGCCACATACATTTATTTTATTCAACCAAGATACTGAAGCCCTATAATGTAAACAAGATACTGCACCAAATTGCATTGCTAAAACCTTATTTCTTACACATCTATCTTCGTATTAATCTACCTATACTGCAAAAGTCATAACTTGTCAAAATTATAGAGATGTTGGCAGGACATCATTTAAGTAAACGAGAGTGATCACACCATAACTTAGTGCACCCTCATGTACATCATTTCCCCCTATAAAGAAAGGTTTGCTTCATAATATGGTTCTATTTTTTGGTGATGTGTTGTGGTCCGAGACAACATGAAGGCGTGTATACTTATTTATCTATATAAGATCAACGTGGGATGATAAAGCCATTCAATTCCATCTTCAAACAATCAATATATATGTGATCACTACACTCATGAGATTGCCATAATGCCTTCATTCTCTAGGACTAAAACAACATAGAGATGAGAAGAAACTTACCATACAATGCATCTCCCTTCTGTGCATGTTCAAACTCTGATGGGGGAAAAATTATGGAGTGTAGTTTTACATGTCCTCCTCGTATGTTCTAATTATAATTGGAGTACTATTAGAAACATTTCAACCAAATACAAAATCACATAGAAAATTAAAAGTATTTCTTTTTGATGAGAACTAAAAGACATTTGGGAAAAACCTGAAATTTCATCAGTTTTTCAGCATGCTCTCTTTCTTCTTCACTAGACTCCTTGAAAAACCTGATTGCAACATAACCATACGTTAATTAGTATTACTAATGGTAACAATAAATCTTAATTAAGTTCAGGTAGGACATAGGTTTTTGTTTGGTTACTTGGCAAGGCCTTTGAGAGCAATGTTGTCCCTGTCGAAGTACGCAAACATGGCATGGTACACATAAGACACATTGTATTCCACACTGCAAGACAAAGGAACACAAAGGATGTGAGAAAATGAGTAATTTGAAAAATGAATTTCATTAAAGAATAAGGAAGAAAAGAAACTACTAATGATAACGAAATTGGGAAACACAGATATCACAAACTCATACGGGATTCTCACTATTAAATACCACATTTTTATTTTGATTTTTAAACATTTTTCTCACATTCCTCTATAAATTTAATAGCTTCATAATTGGATTAATTAATTTTACATATTTTATACCCTTTTATTATTGTTTTTATTTTTACACATTTATTTTCTACTGAACAAAGTAGAGAAAAACAAGAAATGTTCAGTTTAATTATTTATACATTTTCTCTGTTTCATTACTGACCACAAAAATAGAAACAACAATAGAAATGGACAAAGGTATCAAATTGGAATAATTATTTAGCGTGAGTTTGGATGGGGCATTTTGCTCAATACATGCGTTTTGCTTTTTTTAGTGGGTCCTATGGGTATTGTTCACGAACCACCAAACTCAGCAAAATAGGTAAATTTGGGTTTCACAACACTATTCACACGTTTAAAAATTATTTTGCTACAGTGTTTTTCAGCAAATAAACGGTATCCAAATACACTCTTAAACTTAGAACTTTATTTGACAAATTAGAAACTTAGGATCTAATAATTCTAATCTAAAATATGGAATCTTTTTTAAATAATCTTCCCTTATTAAAGTATCCATATCATATCATATCATAAATTTTCAATACAAAAAAGCGTGTTGCTCTATTAATCTTGTAACCTATACCTATCCTGTATCCGTATAAGTGTTTCTTGCTATAACATCTAAAAGAGTAATTATCATAGAGTCACTACAATAATACAAATCTTATCATATCTTTAAAGAAAGAGAGAAAGAAAGCAAAAAAGAAAAACATAAAGTACGAGAAGAGCAATTATCATAGAACAGATATTATTATCATTGTTTTCAGACTCGGACTGGACCGGGAGATCGAACCGTGAAAACCGGGAATCAGATTGAAATCCGGTTTTTTAAGCATAGAGAACTGGGCATATGTGGAAATTCTATGAACCCCTAAAACCGGGGTTGGACCGCACAGTTCATGCAAAACCGGTGGTAAGAATCGTGCGGTCCAACCCCTAAGCAATTTTTTTTAATTTATAAAAACAATTTAACACAATTTTATTCCACTTAATTAAATTATCCATCTCTTACAAGGAATAAAAAAAAAATTATAATTAAAATCCTTCAAAGATATTCAACTTTACTTCAAAAATTATCATAAATTTTAATGTTTTCATGATTATTATTTTATTTTATTAACTTTCTTATTTAATTATTAAATATATACTTGAAAATCATTAAATTTCTCTCACATATATAGATATATTAGTCAATTTTGCTAGTTTTATAAATTTAATATCTATATTTAGGCTTTAATTAATTATTAAATTAATTATGACATCATCACGGTTCGACTCCGATTTAACCTTAGTTCAACCTCAAAAACCTTAAACTTTTTCCTTTTACGGTTCAATAAACTACCTGGGTTTCAAAACCATGATTATTATAAGGGAAAAAAGGAAAGCACACAGAGTATGGAAAACTATAAAGAAAATATGGTACCTAGAGGGGCAATCATCATAGAACGAAATTTAATCATAAAAAGAAACAAAGAAAACGAGACATACAATACGAAAAACCATATAAAGATACATAAAGAAAGAATAAAAATAAAGAGCATACGCACTTGATTTGGTCATTGATCGCGGTTTCACACTCATCTGAATACCTCTGGCGAGCGAGAGAGACGTGAGGGGCAACTGGGACAACAAAAGCATTATTCTTGAGCTCTTCAAATGGCTCAAACACCACTCCACTTTTAGGTGCATTAACTATCTCATTGGATGCAAAAACAGTGAATTTTTGGTCACCCTTTCTTTGAGAAGAGAAAGATTGGTTCAAGGTAGAAGAATATGATGATAAGGCAGTTGTAGTAGTACACGTAAATGGGCTTTTATTATTATGACTATGACTATGGAAATTCCCTCTCATGGGTGAGAGAAAAATGGCTGAAATGGGTGTCACAGACATTGTTAACACCAAACACAAAGCTTAAGAACTGAGAAGAAAATGAAGAACAATAAGATGAATCAAGAATTGAGTGTGTGAGGATTTGTTTGTGTGGGATGAGACTTAAAAGGAGTTCCAGTTGGATGGGGGCTTCTTGTGGACCGTCGGATCAATGACACGTGGGTGGTCAGAGGATGAACACGCATAAGGGCGTGTGGTTAACTCGTGGTCTATCCGTTAAAGTCTGAAACTCTTGCAAAATATCCGGTCCACGTTGTAAAATCTTCTAACTTATCAAATCAAAGTCTGGCTGGCTTTGTTATTTAGGGAGAAAAAGTCTTTTTTTTTTCTTTCTCATAGAGCATGCTTGGAAAAATAATGTAACAAACTTTATTTATTTATTTTTTTCATAAACAATGTAAACTAAGTTAATTAGTTTGTTGATGATTTACAACCAATTTTTTATTTTTTATTTTTTATATTTAATTTTTGGTAAAAGATAGAATCCAACTTCATAACTTTTAAATAAAGCCTTTTTGTCTTGCAGTATTTAGGAAAACCATATGATAAATTTTCAACCCAAAAAAAAAAAAAAAAAACCATATGATAAAAAGATCAAGAAATATTGTTCTTTTTTCTTAAATCTTACTTCTACTTTCTATATTATGATATGGTTATTTGTTTCATCATTAAGATTGTCTAGATGAGAGTAGTTGGGTGTTTGAAAAGTTCCCAATATCCACAATAACCAAAGAAAAAAAAAACTTGATTTGATGAGAGAAATATTAAAATGGAAGATTTCTTAGGAAGTTCTTCTGTTTCATTATCTATATAAAAAAAAAAAAAATTATTACTTATTCAGATAGCTTAATTATGTTTACATGAATATAAAATACAAATTGTTTTTGACGTACGTTAAGGTAGGCACTCGGCATTCATATCTATTAGCATAAATTGAATTTACTTAATTTCCTACAATTCTAATGTAATGCTTAGAATTATAGGATAAAAATTTTGTGTCATAACAATATTAATAGGATTCATTTAATTTTAATGTATATCAAATCAATTACATTCATATAGGCTTTATAAGTGTAAGACTTTTTCTCAAAAAAAAGAAAAAGGATATTCTTCTCAAAGGCATATGCTTTATGATTTATCACCGAGTATATTTGGGCGAGTAGGTTTCTAAATCACACACTCTGCATGTAAATTTGAATAAAGGCCAAGTCTTTTTGTCTTCCTATATCACTATCTGCCAGATAAGCTTGAATTAGAACATTAATTTTTGTCTTTAATGAGACTAAACACACTGAAAATTACACTTTCGTTTAGGTCCACATTCTCCCTGCCGCCTTAGTTGACTAGAAGTTTTGCTAGTCCTCCTTTCTAGAGAATTCCAAACAAATGGGCTCTTTATTTGTCCATCCACCCAAAATTTGAAACGATTGGGCCCAGTCCGGGCCAGGTTAAGCTAGCCCAAAGAGAAATAAGAGAAACAAGATGGCTAACTTGATTTGTCCCAATTTGAAGTCAATTGGAATTTGGACCTGTTCTCGTGTTATTAAACTGACAAATTATTCACTCTTATGGGAAAACAACCATGTGATTCTTCCCCATCAATAAAAAGAAATGATTTCTTATCAATTTCTAAATTTACGAGTCCCTTATAGTGATGAAACCTACTTCTTATCAATTTCTAAATTTAAAGAGTCTGCATAGCTATGAAACCTACAAATCTACAATAATTTACTTGTATTGGTTAGGAAGACACTGTGTATAATACAATAGAAATGAATGTATAGATTTTGGTTGAAACTTTATTTTACATCTTATTTCTCTTGCTATATGTGGTTTGAGGGTTGTCCAACATATGTTGAAGTTCATCTTGAGGAGGAGTTAGCCACCAGTAGTGTAATTGTGAAAATTAAAAATGAATTGTAATATTCAAATGTGCTTCCTATGTTATTGGGAGACTCATAGAATATCTCTTTTTAATTTGTCAAAAGTTTTGTAACTCAATTATTTAGTTAACACCTCTTAGTGTGCCTTTGTTTACACTTTTAGAGCCCAAAACGCGCATTTCCAACCCCAAAATCTAAAATGTGTGTTTGGTAAATTATTGGCATTGCGCGTTATCAAAAAGTAGCTTTTCCAAATACGAAGGACTATCGCATTTTGAAAATGGATCTTGGAGCTGCTTTGCCAAAAACGCAAATAAGTTTGAAATGTTATTGTTGGTCATTTTTAGCATTATCCCTAAACTACCCTTATTTTTATTTTGAAATCCCAAATTTACCAAGATCTCTATTAAAAAAAAAAAAAAAAAAACCGTCATGAAGAAGAAGAACTGTTGCAGGCTTCTTCTTCTACTGCTTGATTCTTCTTCAATTCCAACATAAACCCATAAACCCACTATTGCTGCAGACGTCTTCTTCTACTACGTGATTCTTCTTCTGCAATTGCGGCTTCTTCTTCTCTCATCATTATTATTATTTTTTTTTGTAATATATTTCTTTCTTCTTGCCTTTTGGGTGAAGAAGAAGAATTGTATTTTGGGTGAGGAAGAAGACCTAATGAAGAGACAAGATGGTGAGTGGAGGAAAAGAAAAGATATGACAGGAATAGGGGAAGAAACGGGTGGATGAGAAAAAAAGTGAAGGAAAAAATAAATAAATAAAGGTATGAGTGGGACACGTGTATATCATGTAAAGAAATTTACTAAATAAAAATTACAATTGTGTTAAAACACAACAAATTTTCACAATAGTTAAGGTACCAAATTTTTCATATGTCAAAATAAATTAAATAAATTAATAAAATATTAGACTAGGATTGACCACAACTAAAAACAAAGAGTGTTGTGAAAATATTGTGACATTTTGTTATATTTCTAAACTTTTTAAATTAGTACTATTTTTCTTTAGAAAAAAAATAGTGCTTGTAAGGACCAGATTTGAGTCCCTAGCCCTAACGATGGATGGACCTAGGTCCAAAAAGCCCAAAATAATGAATTTGTAGAGAGTGGGTTGGAAAACTAGGTTAAAATGAGTTGGACAACAAATAAAGTGAACTCAATTGACAAGAACAGGAAAGTAGATTGAATTAATCCAAAGAAAATCGTCTTCGACACGGTCCGAAAAAGTTAGTTCTTATGTATTTCTTACAAGTTTGATTACAAGAGAGGAACACTGTAGCAATCAAGAACCAACTTTGTAATCAAACTTGTAAGAAATACATAAGAACTGACTTTCTCGGACCGTACCGATGACGATTTTCTTTGGATTAATTCAATCTACTTTCCTGTTCTTGTCAATTGAGTTCACTTTATTTGTTGTCCAACTCATTTTAACTCAGTTTTCCAACCCACTCTCTACAAATTCATTATTTTGGGCTTTTTGGACCTAGGTCCATCCATCGTTAGGGCTAGGGACTCAAATCTGGTCCTTACAGTGCTATTGACAGAATATTTTTATAACAATTTTATAATAAAGTTTACATAGTAAGTTGTTATTGGTTCTCATCTAGACCTATTAGTGACATTATTTTTTTTTCCTACCATTAACAACTTGTCATATAGACTTTATTGTGAAATATTTGTGAAAATATTGTGTCCATAACTTGCATTAAGAGAGAAATTAAAACAAAAAATTATCTTTATATATATTTTGTCCTTTTTGATAATTTACAACTCAAATTGCCACTTTTATAAGTATTAGCCAAACACTCAGCTTTTTTCAAAAGCACTTTTTGATAATTTTACCAAACACTATGCTTTTTTTTATCATTATAAAAAAAACCCAATTTCATACCACACTTTTTGAAACTACTATTTTTTCAAAAAGCATTGTAGGGGTGTTAGGGCCTGGAGCCCATATTTATGCATATATTAGGTCAAGGGCCCAATTCGAGGACATTAAATGATCCGAGGATGGGTAAAAACTTTCATGAGGAACTGTGTTAGTAAGTGAAGAGGTGAAATATGGTTACGATCGTCTAGAGGGTGGTCTGAGGGAGAATTCCTCCTTAACTGAGCAGAGTCGAGGTCAGAGGATATGGTCTGCCATCAAGAGTAACATTCTGGATCGTTCCATGAGTGAGGATAAGTATTAGGAAGGAACATAATAGAGAATGGTCATGAAATATCTCAAGGGAAGGCTGCTACCACCATATTAAATGCTCTGCAGCTAACTTTCCAACTACATTGACGAGGAAGTGATACCTGAACAGTAACTTTCAGCCTTACAGCTACTACCTAAAGACTTTAGGAAGGTGCTAATGGGACAAGAATTAACACCTACAATATGATCTACACGTGGAAGGTGGAAATGAAAGGGGAAGATAGTATAAAATGGAAAAGGGACTCTGAGAAAAAGGGATCGAGAAATCAAGAGAGAAACATTGTAGCAATCAGGAACCAAATTTGTAATCAAACTTGAGAGAAATATATAAAAACTAATCTCCTCGAACTGTGCCGAGGACGATTTTCTTTAGTTTAAACTTGTCTATCTTCATTTTCTTGTCATTTGAACCCATTTTATTTGTTGTCCAACTCATTTTGGCCCAGTTTTCCCACTCACTCTCTACAAATTCATTGTTTTGGGCTTTTTGGACCTGAGTCCATCCATCTTTTGGGCTAGGAACTCAAATCCGATCCGTACAAGCATAATTTGAAAAAACTGAACCAAACTCATCCTTAGTATCTCTAATAAAAACATCTAGGGTTCAAATTCCCAAAGTAACGTTATTATTGTTATTTTTTTCATATAATAGTACTCAATTAAATATTCCGAATTGTCTCTAATATCTACAAACTCTCACCTTTTTCTCCCTTTTATCTCTTATTTACAAGGAGACCCAAAACATTGTATATGTATAAAAACTATAGTGAAGAGAATTGAAGAGGAGTCTCATATAGCCTTTGAACTCTGTGGACGTAGGCACATTGTCGAACCACTTTAAATTCCATCTTTTTCCTTTCACATGATATTTTACATTCGTGTTCTATTTATAAGATATTTTTCCATATGCAAAGGGTAATGTGTTTTGAACCATATATGAAGGTATTCTTTCATAGTATTAGTGACTAATAACTTTGGTCCAGAATGCAATTAAAAAGGCCTGACCTTACGGCAACATCAGAAAGCAAGTGAAGAAGATATATCGTTTACCAAAAAAAAAAAAAGAAGAAGAAGAAGAAGATATATCACTAGCAGGACTGTAAAACCCATTACGCAAGGAATCTAACGCATTACGAGGGTAGTGTGTGCTTGAAGTCGATCTTATTTTGTCTTGATATCAAACAAAGTTGATGGAGGACCCTTCATTTTATACATCAAGACAGTGCTCTCATTATCAATTACTTGCTGATAAGCAATGAACCAAGCCTCTCTTTCTATGATGTCGAAACAATAAAAGCAAAAAAAACCAATTAGATGCTCCTGTATCTGTATGGGACTTGTGGTCACCATGCTTCCATGTGTCCACATGAGATTGAGTAGGCATCCTCATCAACTCAGATATTATTTTGCTTTTGTGTTGAATTGAAGAGTTGAGATTGTGATAGTGATGGAACATTGGGAATTAACCTCATCATATCGACACCGCATGCGCTATAAGACTTGTGGATAGCACACGGCCTTTCAAACCATGAATAGTTGAGCATATTGGAAATGTCTTTTGCTATGAAAGAGTTTGTTCTGTAAGATCTATGGAGAAAAATTCAAGCTAACTCTTTTTTTTTTTAAATGGGGTCTTAACTCTTAAGTGTAGACTTATCTAGTGTATTACTGGGGTCTTGATGCTATCATCGTGGACACAACATATTCATTGAAGAACCACTACTCGAACCAATTAATTTCTACCGAGCATTAAGTAAAGTAATACGAGAACTCCTACCACTAAACCAAAACTCATGGTGTTCAAGATAACTCATTTAGGAATGTAAAAGCAGCCGTCTTTAATTTAATTGCTTTTTTTTTTTTTTTTGTTGAATTTAATTTAATTGCTTTTGATATGGTTTATTATCTTAGTTCTTACCAATATTCCCATCGCCAATCTTGAAAAATATCGTAAGCATTGGAATATTAAAAAGTGTGCCACATCCAGATAATTTGCTATATTCAGGATCATCACCGTGTCAACCAATTGTAGTGGCTGTGAACGATAATATGGTTGAGGATTCTTTGGCTTCATGTAGAACCCTTGATGCGATGTCAACCAAGTGTTGTGTGCACGCTTTTTTCTTTCTTTCTTAAAGGTAATTAAGCTCACCTAAAAGATCTTAAAGTCTTAAAGTCCTATTCTAGCCTCAAAATTTAATCCTAAGGTATCACAAATGCACAACAACAGAAAAATAAAAAATATGGACCCTCAAATGGTCAATTCTGGTTCTTTTTATAGCATATACTTACTTTCCTTTTCTTCCTTCTTATAGCCAAGTTACCAAAATACTATTTTTAAACTAGCAGTGCAATCAATCCATTATTCACGTAAGAGTTTTCCATAAAAAAAAAAGAAAAGAAATAACAACAGAGCCAAAATGACAACATATTTAAAAATATAATGACTTAAATAAAAATTACAAACCAAAATATACCAAAAAGATGTGTTTCAAGCTAACATTTTCTTATGGGCAAATCGATAAATAAATTTTATTGAATACCTTTATATTCAATGGGAAAGAAAAAAGAGATGACACTTTTTAATTAGACAAGAGTCTCTTTCCCTTTAACAAACCTTGCTCATGCTTGGGTTGAACCATAACAACTTTTTTTTCCCCATAATTTGATAGTTGGGGTGGGAGAATTTGAAACTTAGATGTCTAAGTTAGAAATACAAAGTGAAGTCAATTAAACTACAAGACTCTTGACAAACTATTACAACTTAAATGTGAAAAAGAGAAACAAAAACCAAAAGTGTTTGTACGATTTTATCTACTAATCGATTGCTTAATGTCATTCATTAAAAAAAATTCCAGTTTTGTTAGACAACATTGTTCCGACTTGATGAAAGGATTTGATTGGAATGAAATTTTAGGAAATATTTTGTATATTATATTGTTTGAGAGATTAGTAAGAAAACATAAAATGTTTAAATCCATAATCTACAATGTTTGACTTTTGATTGACTTCATGATATTTTGCCATATAAACTTTTCAGTACTCACAATTTTAAACGTTAATATTCTTATAAATACTATTAATAATTACTATAATTATCAAATTTGACATTTAATATTTTCTGTAGGGTTAAGGGCCCAACTCATATATTGGACCTTAGGCTTTGGCCAAGAGCGTGGTGATCTGAGGACAAATAAATGGTAGTGGCTGGGTCAAGCTTAGAATCTCATGAGTGAGGTACGAATGGAAAGGTGGTCTAAGGAGGAATATCTCCTCAGATAAGCTAAATACAGCTCAAGTGTGTATCCTAATAAATAAGGTGACCTTCCAGGAAGTTCCAATGATAGGGACGTGCCTCATAAATGTATAAGAAGGATAGGAACTCAAAAATATCTAAGGGAAAGTTGCTACTACCGCATTGAATGCTCTGTAACTAACTTTCTGGCCGCATTAATGAGGAAGTGATCTCTGAACAGTACTTTTTCAACCTTACAACCACCCCCAAAGACTTTTGGAGGAGGCTGATGGGACAAGGATCAGTATAAGCCATCAGCTGTCCACGTGTAGGATAAAGATGAAAGAAGAGACGTAGTATAAAGGAGAGTGGAGACCCCAAAGGAAAGGGGAGGGAAAAGAAGGAGAAAAAAAACTGTAGCAATCAAAATTGTATTAGTAATCTGTTCAATTGATTTATATTAGAACTTACCTCCTCGGACCGTGTTGAGAGTGAATTTATTTGGATCAATCCTTCTTACTTTTGTTTGATTATCTTTCAAACCCATTCGATCCGTTGTCCAACTCATTAGGGCCTAGTTTTCTAACCCATTTTCTACAAATTTATTGTACTTGGCTTACTGGACCAATATCCCTTTACATTTTGGATTTGGGTTTCAAAACGTGTCCCCACATTTTCTATACAAACACAATCATTTTTTATTTATTTATAAATATACAAACATAATTATAATACATGTCTATCAAAAAAAAATTATCATAATTATCAAATTTTATATGTATATACCATATAAAAGACTAGAAGAAAAAAAAATCATTTTTCAAAGATAAAATAAATTTTTTTTAATGCTTTACACGGTTCCTAACTAGTAAGTATATAATATTCTTCAAAACTTTGTAAAACGATTCATTCCTCATTAATTGTGTGAGATTACACTTTTATTGAAACACAAAAATAATATATGATAGACAAAATAATAAAATGACACATTCGTTTGCTCATTTTATGTATTCCATTCATTTCTTAACTTCCTAACATGTTATAAACCTTCCTATAATTCTTTTTTTTTTTTTTTAATCTTTCTTTAAATAAATAAAAAATTGATAAAATAAAAATAAAAACAAAAACAAAAACCATGAAGGCTCCTTGCCCATATCTCTAAAACTCTTTTCACAAATAAATGGCGACAATTCTATTCTATTCAACCCGAAAGCGATTCCCAAACCTCAATCATTCACTCTCTCTAAATACACCACTCTCCATTCGCATCATCACCACCACAAGCCCGATACTATGGCCACAGACGCCTCCCCGAAATTTCGGACCGTCCCGAAATCCCCAGAATTCCACACCGAAATATCGGTTTCACCACCAACCCACGACGGCCTCGAGTTCTGGCAATTCATGATCGCCGGTTCCATCGCCGGCATGGTCGAGCACATGGCTATGTTCCCAGTTGACACACTAAAAACTCGGATGCAAGCCATTGGTGCCGGTGGGTCATTTCCGGTTCAACATATCGGAGTCCGACAAGCTCTCGGCTCCATTTTGAAGCTCGAAGGCCTTGCCGGACTCTACCGGGGTATCGGGGCAATGGGTCTCGGTGCAGGACCGGCACACGCAGTGTATTTTTCGGTTTACGAGTGGTGCAAAGAGGTGTTATCGGATGAGAATCGGAATAACTCGGCTGCACATGCAGTTTCGGGTGTTTTCGCCACTGTTGCTAGTGATGCTGTGATCACACCAATGGATGTGGTGAAGCAGAGGTTACAGCTAAAGAGTAGTCCTTATAAGGGTGTGGTTGATTGTGTGAAGAGGGTGTTGACGGAGGAAGGTTTTGGAGCTTTCTACGCGTCGTACCGGACTACGGTGGTGATGAACGCGCCGTTTACGGCGGTTCATTTCGCGACGTATGAGGCGGCGAAAAAAGGGTTGGTGGAGATTTCGCCGGAAAGTGCTGAAGATGAGAGGTTGGTAGTTCATGCCACGGCAGGTGCTGCTGCTGGAGCTTTGGCTGCTGCTGTTACAACCCCACTTGATGTTGTCAAAACTCAGTTGCAGTGCCAGGTATATTTATAACCATTAGTATGCACTTTGTAGTTTGTACACACAACGTTCATCATTTCAAGCATGATATTCACTTTTTTTTTTTTTTTTTTAATTGATATCTATATTTTAAAAAGTGAAATAAGTAATATGCACGGACGATGTGAGAATCAATACCCTATAGATAATTTGTTCCGACATGCATCTTATGTTTTTTTCTCCTAAACTTACGTATTGAAAACTTTTTAGAGTAATTGACTAATCATTGGTTAAGTGTAATATCATGTTCCGTATCTTCGAATAATTACATAGGAAAATTTAGGACCTTATGTTATAAATGACAATTAAACCTTAAAACCACTAAACTAACCCCTTAAGGTTCCACGTAATATGTACTTGTTTTTTTGTATAAGCTAACTATTATTTTTATTTTGGTTCTCATTTTCTTGGCTTCAAAGCCTAATCTAATGGTCCAATTGTTCCCTTAATGTTACCTTGATTATGTGAATATAGACTGCAAAAACGATACACATGCCCCAAATCCCAAATATTAGTTATAATATCATATTTCAATTGTTATTAATCTCTTATAGTTTAATTGGCACATCTCCATGCACTAAATGTTTGAGGATCTAGGGAGAAATGAGTTTGAATTGAAAAGTTAACTATCTCAAAAAATAATAATAATAATAAAAAAGGCTATGATATAGATGTGAGTCATGACTCATGTGAGATAAGAGTGGAATTTTATGTCAAGTTGGTGTTGTATTCACCCCTAGATGATGTTGCAGTAATTATAGAGCACTGACCGACTTATATTCTAGTTAGTGGGTTTGTAGATCCCTTTCCAACAAGTTACCACTTTTTTAAAAGCGAGAAAGGTGATGGGGTGGCCAACAATGTTCAAATAATTGTCTCATGATAACTTATCCATTGGTTTTTCGATAAGATTTTGTCCATCAATACCGATATGTCCAAGTTCTTAAACTAAAATGCATTATCAAGTATACCTATAAAAAAAATGCATTATCAAGTACTGCCAAACAACTGACACTTTTCTTTCATGGTAAAGGGGTGGAGAGTTTATAAATTCAAGACTCACTAGATGCATGTATTGTTTATCAATAAAAAAAATTATCAAATACTAATAGTCCGTTTGGATCGAGAGAGAGTACAGTAGAGTTGGTTCAAAATTAGTTTATTTTCAGCCAATTCTACTCTACTCCTGTTTCCTCCCCTCAATCCAAACAGGCCCTAAGAGAAGAGAGAGAGAGAGAGAGAGCTTGTGTTCAGGTTTTCAAATGCAAGGTTAGATCCCTGGAGCAAACTTAGCTCAGGCAGCATACATAGATAAATTTTTAGTCAGGTGAATTAGGCTCTCTCCCATTGCATTAAACAAGGCTCTGTGACATGCTGTCTTTGCCAATATAAATTTCTTTCCCAAATCTCAAGTCTCAACTTACATTTTCACTTTTCTAAATATGTCTTGTTGCACCTTGCATGTTCTAATTAATCTGTGCTGGCTGTAGTAGTTCTTGTCTTGTTCATTCACGAGCATTTTACTTGACTTTTTCTTGGGGGTGGATAAGATTTGATATGCATATCATACCGTTATTGATTCTCGAGGTCCTCTTCTGATTGCACAGGGCGTCTGTGGTTGTGATAGATTTTCTAATTGTTCGATTAGGGATGTTATAAACAGCATTGTTAGAAAGGATGGATATCATGGGCTTATGAGAGGTTGGGTCCCCAGGATGCTCTTCCATGCACCTGCTGCTGCAATCTGCTGGTCTACTTATGAAGCATCAAAAAGCTTTTTTCAACAACCCAATAAGTACTAATTATGTGGGTGGGGGGGCAAAATCACTGTAATATCTGCAGACAGCTCTATTAGGTGATTACCTGAAAGAAATTGCTCCACCTGTATATAGCTACTGTATTTTGACTTGCACATAAGCATAAAAGTATACTGGTGCATAGAACTCCCACTTTTACGGGTCTCAAGAGGCGATTGAGTTACACATCATCAATTCCTCAAACCCAGCTACTGTTCATATTGGTGGTGCTGGTATTCACAAAAGGGATTGGTTACATATGAATATATATGCTACAGATGGTTGAGCCCAGATCAAACACTTTTTACTGTATTTTCCAATTGTGTATTTGGCTCTTTGCCATCAGATGTGGAACTTCTAAACCATATTGCCCCAGTGATGCCGTTAATTTTGGAGGTTGACATGTTGTTGGGTCATACTGGGTGTAGAATTTTATCATGTACTTTTTAATTCTACCTGGAATTTTATGAATGTAGAAAGTTCCACTGTTTTTAATTCTACTTTACTTTTTCAATTGATTATGATATTATTGCTAGTCTTTCCTTCTTAAACATTTTTCATGGAAAAGAAATTTTTTTGCATATGACACGAGAAAGTATCTCATGCATCCAGTATATATAGCGTCTCTCTCGAAGCTTGTAAGTTCTTTATAATTGTGGGGTTCACTTGTTATGAGAGAAATGTTACACATGTCGAATGCATAAGATAATTATTGTTAAGATACGGTAATCCCACTAATCACAATATTTTTATTGAAATATGTTAGGAGAAGTAGAAGAAACAATTGTCATCAAGATAAAATTTGGACTGCTTAAGGAATCTTAAAAGTTTTTATTATTGAATAACAAATTTAGTTTCAAGTCTCCCTTGTAACAAAAGAGAAGCCTATTGGTGTCTATTCAGCAAAGTAGAATGAAACGCATTGTTTCTAGAATTAGCATACATTGATTCGAACTCATAAGCACGGTTCTTTGTTTTCCAAATTAGTGGGTAAAATGATATTTCCCTCGAATAGATGTTAGTTCTAAATTCTATTTCTGGAATGTAGGAAACTACCACTTTCTTTTCTCATTTTTTTCCAATTGAAAATCCTCCAAACTGTATACAAATTCAACGGAATTTATAGTCTTAGAGGAAAAAGAATGGCCAAATTTACATAATGTTGTCCCTAAATTTTTGTTATATTGTGAGTTTCTGATAATATGCTGTAGCTATTGAAGCAATTCCCAATAGGTAACGTTCAATATGGGTCAAGCATCAGTAGAGAGTAAAAGAATCAAGAACAGCATAATTCGAAGAGAATCTACCAATCTATCCAGTATATTCTAGTTCAATATCTCTCTCACGAAGCACCAGTGGTCTAGTGGTAGAATAGTACCCTGCCACGGTACAGACCCGGGTTCGATTCCCGGCTGGTGCAACGTATTTTTTACTTTTTTGGCAAATTTTAACGATCAACTGCAATTTGGAATATGGGCTATCCTCGACCATCTATGTCCACAGGATTCATTTGTTTTTGTTTTGTTTTTAATAAGAGTAAAGAGTTTTGAGCTAGACATATATCTGTAAATCTTGATTCCAGACTGAGCTACTCTACAAGTTAAATGAATAAGATAATTTTAGTCAATATTTCCAAATGGATAGGATTAACTCCTATGGTGTAACCTTTATTTTCTTTTGCAATATACTTATATAATAATATATTATAAAATTTGTAAATTAAATTGCGTATATGTTATTTAGAAATAATTTTTTATTGGCGAAAAGCATATTTTAGTTCCTACATTTTTAGGCGATTCTTATTTTAGTCCCTACATTTTATTTTTACCGCTTTTAGTCCCTATTCTGAAAAACGCTTCCTGTTTTGGTCCCTGCCATTACATTAGAGACGGAAAATGCACACATGACAAACGGCAGAATTAAAAAATATTAAAAATATTTTATTTTATTTTAAAATAAAATAAAATTTTAGTTATCAATAATTTTAAAATAAAAATATTAAAAATTTTAGTTAAAAATATTTGTTCTTCATGTTCTTCCCCAAGAACATGATTGCCCAGAAATTCAAGATTTTCTTTCCTTTTATTTCATTTTCTTAGCATCCAAACAAGCAAAAACATATACAAAACCATGATCAAACTTAGATACTCTGACACAATCAACTAACAACGATCCAAAAAAAAAGAAAAAAAAAAAAAAGAAGAACAACTGACAACGCCATCAGCCAAATGCATATCAATATTGCTCAACGAAAAAAAAAAAAAATTAGCTTCCAAAATCCACACCATAAACTCCCAAATCACTTCACACTAAACCATGAACACAAAAAATTCCAGAAACCCAATTCATTTGAATGACACAAGCCTCCTTCTATATCACCCACCCACCAAACTCAAAAACAGATCCACTTCAACCATGAACATCCAAATCCAAACGGTACTTGGGCCAAATTCAGACACAAACCCATCCCGATTCACCAAATCCACACCCAGTTCAACTATCTGTTTCGTTGGTGGCCAGATTTGAAACATCACACCGAGATAGCTCGATCTGGGTTCATTCACCGATGACACACAGAAATGAGGAGCTGCTTGTGGGTTCATTCACTGTCACAAAGCGTTTTCACCTCCGGATCTAAATCACCCTCGCCGGATCTGAAGCGGATCTGAATCGCCCTCGCCTGATCGCAAAGCGTTTTCACCTTCTCCTCCTGCAACGGCTTGCACTCCATCAGAAGCTTGATCCGACAGTCCAGATCATCCGCGTGCGACGGCATCGTTTCGTGTCTTTTTCAGTCAGTCACTCACTCTCCCTCTCTCTGCGATCAGATCTGCACCGCCGAGATAGCCGATTTCTCATAATTGTGTTTTGGTGTATTTTATTGAATTGCTCTCCATCATCACCATCGTTGCTCTAGTCCTCACCGATGTCTGTCTCAATGTCCTCATTTCGCTAACGGGTCGATAATAATATGTGGGACTGCTTAAGTGTTTTGGGTTTTGTTAGTTGATTGTGTCATAGCATCTGAGTTTGATCTGGTTTTGTATATGTTTTTGCTTGTTTGGATGCTAATAAAATGAAATAAAAGAGAAGAATATCTTGAATTTCTGGGCAATCATGTTCTTGGGGGAAGGACAAATATTTTTAACTAAAATTTTTAATATTTTTATTTTAAAATTATTGATAACTAAAATTTTATTTTATTTTAAAATAAAATAATATTTTTTTAATATTTTTTAATTCTGCCGTTTGCCACGTGTGCATTTTTCGTCTCTGATGTAACGGCAGGAACCAAAACGGAAAGCGTTTTTCAAGATAGGGACTAAAAGCAGTAAAAATAAAATGTAGAGACTAAAATGGGAATCGCTTGAAAATGTAGGGACTAAAATGTGCTTTTCACCTTTTTTTATTTTTATAAGTTTTATGTAATGGAACATATAATATGTCTTGCAATATGTTTTACATTCAACAACAATACAATAAATGTTATACATTAATTTTAAGTTATTACTAATCGCAAACCCGCGCAAATATGATATGATTATTTTTTATTGGATAATTATTGAATTAATATATTAGCTTGTATATTTTTAAAAATTCAATATGTGTCATTTGAAATTATGTTTTAAATTAGATGTTTTTTGTAGTGTAACAAAATATATTTTGTAGTCAAATATTATATATAGTGAGATATGTATGAAAACACAATGTAATAATTTTATTTTATCTTTAAAAAAAAATGACAGTGTGAGAACTATCAGACCAAGTTGTAACTATGTATACTTTGTTTTTTAGTATACAAATGTATGCAATTTAACTCTTATAGATATATTTTTGGCTAAAATGCAAAACTGACCCTTTAACTTTCTTCAAATTTCATTTCAGTCCTTTAACTTTGTTTTCATTCATTTCAGTCCTCTAAATTTCATATTTATTCAACTAAAGCCTGTAGGGGTCTTGGGCCCAGGAGTTCATTATCTATTTGTATATTGGGCTTGGGGCCCAAGCCGAGGACAAGGTTTTGTCCGAGGAGGAGAAATCTTTGTCAGAAGAAACTGTGTTAGTGAATAAAGAGGTTAGTTTTGGTCATAATGCCTCAACAGGGTGGGCCGAGGATAAATGCATCCTCGGCTAGACAAAGCCGAGGTCCTAAGAGGTAGTCTGTCGACTAGGGTAATGTTCTAGAAAATTTTGTTGAGGTGGATAAGCATTGCAAAGACATCAGACAAGGAGGAGTCCTAAAATATCTAAGGAGAAAGCTACTACCACCGCATTAAATGCTCTGCAACTAACTTTTTGACCGCATTAATGTGAAGACAATACCTAAACAGTAGCTTTCAGCTTTATAGCTACTACTTAAAGACTTTGGGAAGCGGCTGATGGGACAAGTATCAAGATCAACTAATCTGGCCTGCATGTGGAGGGTAGAGATGAAAAGGGAAAAGGGTATAAAAGAAGGGAGAGCAAATAGAAAAGCAAATCGAGAAATCAAGAGAGAAACACTGTAGTAATCAAGAACTAACTTTGTAATCAAACCTGAAAGAAATATACAAGAACTGATCTCCTTAGACTGTGCCAAGGACGATTTCCTTCAGCATAAACCTGTCTAATTTCATTCACTTGTCATCTGGATCTACTTTAATGTTTGTTTGATTCATTAAAATCCAGTTTTCTAACTCATTCTCTATAAATTCATTATTTTGGGCTTTTTGGGGCCGAAGTCCGTTCACCTTTTGGGCTAAGGAAACAAATCTAGTCCTTACAATTGGCGCTGTTTGTGGGGAATATTGGTGTGATAGTGAGTCTGAATTTTAGCAATGGTAGGTTCAGGTTCAAATTAGGCAGAATTCATGGGGTCTCAATGTCGAGATCACTTCCGTGATTTTGAGCAAAGGAGAGACCGGGAGGGGAGTGTGCATACTAGCCATATTAGTAGGAGCTATTCTCGAGGTGGTAGCCATCTCTCTCATAAGAAAAATACCAAAGTCATGTAGCTAGAGATTGATCCCTAAAGGAGAAGCCCACGTCATGAACGGCGAAAGAGAGTTCCCTCCATTTTTGACTTCTCTTTTGATGGTGAAGAGGATGGTAGCTATAGATGCAGATCAAGGACTCCCCCCTGTGAGTCTTTCTCTTATGATGAGGACTACCATCACAAGTGAAGAAATAGAAATTCATTTTCGAAAGGCCTGAGAAATGATGCTATGAGTAGAGCATTCAACCAAATTTCCAAATCACCTTTCACACGCAAGATTGAGGGAGGAAGACTTCCTCGGCAGTTCACTCAACCCATGTTCACCATGTACAATAGTCAAACGGACCCTGTGAAGCATGTTAGCCATTTCAATCAAAGAATGGTTGTGCACTCCAAGGACGAAGCCTTGATGTGCAAGGTATTCCCATCCAGCTTAGGACCTGTGGCGATGAGGTGGTATGATGGTCTGGGTGCAGGTTCCATTGGTTCCTATAAGGAACTCACTCAAGCGTTTGGATCCTGCTTCATCACGTGCAGCAGGGTTCCTCAGCCGTTAGATTCCTTTCTATCCCTGTCCATGAGAGAGGATGAGACCCTAAAAACATATTCGAACAGATATTGGGAGATGTTCAATGAGATAGATGGTGACTTTGATGATGTAGCCATCAGGACTTTCAAGGTCAGCCTACCTGCTGAGTATGGCTTGAGGAAATCTTTGACTGGGAAGCCCATTACCAGTGTACGTCAGCTCATGGATCAGATTGATAAGTATAAGAGGGTCGAGGAGAACCAACAAAAAAGCAAGGGAAAGGGTAAATTCATCTCCTAAGAGAGGAGAGATTTCAGGTCGGATCGCTATAACAATAACAGACCTCAGAGGGATTTTTCTAGGCATTCTAGGCCCGTAGTTCCTCAAGTGGTTAACACCATGTTCCAAGAACCGGTGTATCAAGTTTTGGAGAAGATCAAGAATGATCCATACTTTAAATGACCGAACAAGATAAGTGGAGACCCTTTGAGGCGCAACCAAAGTCTTCATTACCAGTACTATCAGAAGCGGGGGCATACCACTGAAAACTGCAGGATTCTTTGGAACCATCTAGAGCAACTGATTAGGGAATGAAGGTTATAGCAGTTTTTGTAGTGACACAACGAGCAGGGAGACCAATTGAGGTCTGGGACTCAGGGGAATGCTTCTTCAAGGCCCCCAATAGGCACGATCAATGTCATCTTTGCTGCACCTGTGGATAAGCAAGCCAAGGATGTGAAATGTGAGGATTTGGAGAAATTTATTGTGGGTGATGACCCTGAAAAGTTTTTTCAGGTTAGGGTTTAGCTACCACCTTGAGAGAAGGAAGAACTGGTGGAGTTTCTTAAGAGGAACATCAATGTGTTCGCTTGGAATGTCTACGAGGCTCAGGGGGTCGATCTAAGCATCATTTGTCATCGTTTAAACGTTAATCCATCTGTCACTCCCAGGAAACAACCACCTTGAGAGAAGGAAGAACTGGTGGAGTTTCTCAAGAGGAACGTTGATGTGTTCGCTTGGAATGCCTACGAGGCTCAAGAGGTTGATCTAAGCATCATTTGTCATCGTTTAAACGTTAATCCATCTGTCACTCCCAGGAAACAACCACCTCGGCGCTCATCCAAGGATCATTCTGACGCTGTCAAAGATAAGGTGATGAAGCTTAAGCAAGTTGGGGCTATTAAGGAGGTGTTCTACCTTGAATGGCTGGCTAATATAGTGGTGGTAAAGAAGAAGACTGGGAAGTGGCATGTTTGTGTATATTTTATAGACTTGAACAAAGCCTACCCAAAGGACCCTTTCCCCATGCCTCGGATTGATCAACTGGTGGACGCAACTGTGGGTCTCCCTTAAATGAGCTTCTTGAATGCCTTTCAAGGGTATCATCAGATACCTTTAGCTTTGGACAATCAAGAGAGGACAAATTTTTTCTCTCCTTTTAGAAATTACCATTACAAAGTGATGCCCTTTGGTTTGAAGAACGCAGGGACTACCTACTAGAGGATGATGACCAGGATGTTCGAGCCTTAATTGGGGAAAAATATTGAGATTTATATAGACGATATGGTGGTAAAAAGTAAGGTATAGTTCGAGCACATTAATGATCTTGGGAACATCTTCGAGATCTTGAAGAAACACAAGCTGCACCTTAATGCTTCGAAGTGCTCCTTTGGTGTTGGATTAGGAAAGTTCTTAGGGTACATGGTTACACACCACAGAATTGAAGTTAACCTTGACCAAATCAAATTAATTAACAATTTGCAACCACTTCGGAATCCCAAAGAGGTCCAGAGGCTAACAAGGATGATCGCTGCTCTAAACCGATTCATCTCTCGATCAGCAGACAGGTGTAGACCTTTCTTTCAATTGTTGAACAAGTGGAAAGGATTTGAGTGGACCGAGGAGTGTGTTTTGGCATTCTAGCAATTGAAGGAGTATTTATCTTGGCCACTCATTATGTCCAGACCCGAGATGGACGAGGTTTTGTTTGCCTATATTACCGTGGCTCCCCATGCAGTAAGCTTAATGCTGATAAGGGTTGACAGCGGTGTGCAAATGTCGATTTATTATGTGAGCAAGTCACTACATGAGGCCAAGGTTCGTTACTTACCATTGGAAAAGGCCATTCTGACAATGGTGCATGCTACACGTAAACTCCCCCACTATTTCCAATCACACACGATTGTTGTTCTAACCTAGCTCCCACTCAAATCTCTACTTCGGAGCACTGACTATACAGGGAGAATTGCAAAGTTGGGTACGATCCTAGGGGCCTTTGATATTAAATACATGCCTCGCACCTTTGTCAAGGGTCAGGTCCTCGCTGACCTGGTAACCGAGTTTGCTGAAACTCCATTAGAAGAGAAAATAGAGGAACAAAACATGGATGAAAAATCGGTTGGTGCAATCTCCCCACAAGAACCTCTGTCCTGGAAGGTCTATGTTGATAGTGTAGCAAATCATAAAGGATCCAGAGTGGGGCTAGTGATGGTATCCCCGGAGAGGATCACAATTGAGAAATCCTTGAGATTAGGCTTCTCGGCCATAAACAATGAAGCTGAGTATAAAGCTCTGTTGGTAGGGATGACCATGGTTCAGAAAATGGGTGGAAAAGCAGTGGAAGTATTCTCTAATTCGAGGCTAGTTATGAGCCAAGTTCAGGGAGAGTTAGAAGCTAAAGATCCCAGGATGCAGGAATACTTAAGCCAGGTTATACATTTACAGTCTGGGTTTAAGTCTTTTAAATTATCACAAGTTCCTAGAAATAGAAATACATATGCGGACTCCCTTGCCATACTAGCAACCTCCTCAGCACAAAGTTTACCTCAAGTAATTCTAGTGGAGGACTTATGTAAACCTATTGAGGTAAAAGCAAATATGGTTCATGTTCATCAAATAAGGGTGGGTCCTAGCTAGATAGACTCTATTGTATTATTCCTTAAGGAAGATGTTTTGCCTAAGAATAAGTCCGAGGCTGACAAGGTACAAAGGAAGGCTCCTCAATTTTGGTTGTCCGAGGACCAAAAGTTGTATAAGAGGTTCTTTTCTGGCCCATACCTGCTATGCATACACCCTGAAGCAGTTGAACTACTCCTTGAAGAATTACATGAAGGAATCTGTGGAAGCCACACGGGGGGTGGATCTTTATCTCACAGGGCCCTCACATAAGGCTATTGGTGGCCAAATATGCAAAAAGAAGCACAAGACCAAGTGAAAAAATGTGACCAATGCTAGAGATTTGCCCCAAACATTCACCAACTTGGAGGGGTTCTTAATCCCTTGTCCAGTCCCTGGCCTTTTGCTCAATGGGTCTTGGATATTGTAGGGTCTTTTCCTAGGGCAGCAGGGAATAAAAGATATTTATTGGTCGGCACAGATTACTTTATCAAGTGGGTTGAAGCAGAACCATTGGCAAATATCAGGGATGTGGATGCTAAAAAGTTTGTTTGGAAGAATATTGTCACTCAATTTGGAATCTCTCATACCTTCATCTTGGATAACGAATTACAATTCGATGGCAAGACCTTCAGGAGGTATTGCTGTGACCTGGGCATAACAAATAGATATTCTACCCCGGTTTATCCACAAGGGAACAGACAGACCAAGGCCATTAATAAGGTCATAGTGAGTGGACTTAAAAAGAGATTGGACGCCGCAAAGGGAAAATGGGTGGAAGAGTTGACATATGTCCTTTGGACTTATCGGATTACTCCTCGTAAATCCACTGGGGAGACCCCATTTTCAATGACTTATGGGGCCAAGGCTGTCGTTCCTCTAGAGACTGGGTTCCCCACGCTGAAAACGAGTTCCTTCACTTCAAGCAGCAACGATGGGCTATTAGAGAAGAGCTTAGACTTAATTGAAGAACGGAGAGAAAATGTCATGGTCCAATTGGCTTACTATCAACATAAGCTCAAGTAAGGGTATGATGCCAACATAAAGCTAAGGCCACTGGTACTTGGAAACTTGGTCTTAAGAAAGGTTTTAGGAACTGCTAAGAACCTAACATAGGGAAAATTGAGACCCAACTGGGAAGGACTATATCGTATAACATCGGTAGCTGAAATAGGTGCATATTATCTGGAAGATCTAGAGGAAAGGGCTGTACCACGCCCCTAGAATGTACATAACCTTAGAAGATATTATTATTAATGAAGGCTTTCTTCACCCTATTTGGGTTTGTTATATTGCGTGTCATGAGTTTTTACTATCATTGTACTGAGTATCAAATAGAACCTCAACTATGTCTGACTCCTTGAATTACATGCTTTGGGGAAATTAATACTCTTTGACATCTATCTAAGTATCAAATAGATTCTTGGTCATGCCTGGCTCCTTGGACCACATACCTTGGGTAAATTGATATATTTTAATCATAGTACTAAGTATTAAACAGAACCTTAGCTATGCCTGGCTTCTTGGACCATATGCTTTGGGAAAATTAATATTCCTTGACATCTATCTAAGTATCAAACAAAATCTTGGTCATGTTTGACTCCTTGGGCCACATACTTTGGATAAATTGATATATTTTAATCATTGTATTAAGTATTAAATAGAACCTCAGTTATGCTTGGCTCCTCGGGCCACATACTTTGGGAAAATTAATACTCCTTCACGTCTATCTAAGTATCGAACAGAATCTTGGTCATGCCTGACTCCTCGAACCACATACCTTAGGTAAATTGATATCTTTTAATCATTGTATTAAGTATTAAACAGAATCTCAGCTATGCCTGGCTCCTCGGGCCACATACTTTGGGGAAATTAATACTCCTTGACATCTATTTAAGTATCAAACAGAACATTGGTCATGTCTGGCTCCTCGGACCACATACTTTGGATAAATTGATATCTTTTAATCATTGTTCTAAGTATTAAACAGAACCTTAGCTATGCTTGGCTCCTTGGACCACATACTTTGGATAAATTAATACACCCTGACATCTATCTAAGTATCAAATAGAACCTTGGTCATGCCTGGATCCTCGGACCACATATCTTGGGTAAATTGATGTCCTTTAATCATTGACACTTCCTATCATTTTTTACTAGTGACAAGGCAAAACCTTAGTTTATCTCAGACTTTGTGTATTACATACTTAAAGTAAAATAAGTACTTCTTATTGATTACTTAAATGTCAAATATGATCAGCTACTCCCAACAGCAAAGATCTCTATTGTAGCAACAAATTTAAGTGGATGTTTACGAGCATCACTTAAAGCATTTACAGGCTTACCTGTATTTGTTTAAGAATTTATTGTCCCTTTGCTATTTTAAAACTTACTAATATGTAGGGAGTAAAGTAAGTTTAAACCTGAATGCAGATTATATTACTGTGTGTTTCCTCGAAGTTAAAATCATACTTTACTGAGATGGAGAACTTTGTAAATTGAACATGTTTGGCTACTAATCGTGCGGTATATGAGAATTATACTGCCACTTATGCAGATCAGTAATTCAAGATATGCCTTATTATTACCTTTTTTCTCAAATGTTAAAGCAAGCAAAGGTTAAACTTGGGTCAGTATCAACATCAAAATCATAAAGGAAAGATTTGCAATTTTCATTAATATTGGGCCTCTGAAAAAGGCAAGGAGACTACAAAAGCTTGACATAAGTACAAAACTCAAAAAAAAAAAGAAAAAGAAAAAAAAAAGAGACAACCTATTACTTCATTTTTATTATAAGTTTATCTTTTGGATTCTTGAGAGGTTGGGCAGTTGTTGCCGTGGTGGACACTTGGGTCTTGGCTTTGGGGTCCTCTTTCTAGGGTATGGGGAGAGTGACCAACACTAATTCCATGCCTTGAGAAGCTTCTTTTTCCTTGGAGAGGTCTTTTGGGGCAACTGGAGGTAGGTCAGCACCTTGGACTACTCCTTCATTGATATCCCCTAACTTTGCAGTGTCCTCGGCCTGCTCTGCCTCCTTGGAAGAAGTATTGATAGCAAGAGGGGCTTTGGGTGGGTTACCTTAACTTTCACCTGCATCTGGGCACACCAAGTCAGCCTTAGAACCCGAAGAGCCTGAAGGGCGTATGGCTGGGGGGTAGTAGATACTTTCTGCCTTCCTAAGTACAAAAGAAGCCTCAACCCCAACTTGGTTGAGGGCTTCATCCCATACCTAAGCACAGTAAATCCTACATACCCCTAGGACCTCAGCCCTAAGGGCTTCCTCAGTGTCAGCCACTCCAACGTCATATTTGTGCTGCTCTGCCTCCTCTCGAGCCTTCTCTGCCTCCTCTTTGGCCTTCTCAACTTCATCCTTGGCCTTTTCGACCTCCTCCAGTTTTTTCTTCAGGGCAATGATTTGCTCCTTGAAGGCAGCCAGCTAGTCCTCAATGTTTCGAAGAAGTACCCTTTGGCCCTCGGCTTGCCGTTCCACATTATCTAGAGCAGCAGTGGCACTTTTTCTTTCTTTCTCCTCTTCCAGTAGCTTGCTCTTCAGCTCTTTGCTGCTTTTTTCAGCCACGTGGAAGGCATCCACGGTTGCTATCCTCCTCCCTTCTTTCTCTTTCATTTTAGGATGGGAGTAGTTCACTATCTCCTCGGCCTTGAAGGTGGCTTGGATGGCCTGGAAAGGAAGAAGAGTATAGTTAGATAAAAAAAAATTACAAAAAGAAAAAAGAAAAAGACTTAACTTAAAAAGCTTACCATGGCCAAATCCCTCTTCAGTCCGAGAAAGACTTCGTGCTGCCTCATTGATCTGAGATCAGCCATATCTCTGGGCAGTAGCAGGGATTGTTCCACCGCATTTGCTACGTACCCAGCTGTGCCCCGCTGGAAATCTTGGATGGAGGCATTATTAAGAAGGGGAGCTCCATCCAACTCCATATGTGGGGCCCAGACAGGGACTGCATCTCAGTGGTCAACCCTTTTGTCTCCCTCAGTGGTTGACCTTGTCTGCATCACCCTAGGCTGCTTGGCCCCCCTTTGGGGCTCAGTCTCCTGGGGAGGTTAGTTCTTCCCAACCTCTACCACCTCTTTCCCTTTCTCCTCCCTTTTCCTTTTGTGGTCGGTTGGATCAACTTGGAAGGGTTAAACGGATGGAGGAATGGGGAGCCTAGTCTGAGGAGCTTTCCCAGGAGCATCTCTCCCTGGCTGAGACACTAATAACTCTTGGAAAGTTGACCTCTGCTTCCTTTAGATCCCCATCTCATTTGATAAGAGTGTAACTCCTTTGAGGTGACTAGATTGAGGCTGAAAAAACTGGCCGAGGTCACCAGTTGATGTCTCAAGGGACAAGGGCTGGTTAAAAAACTCGTAAAGGTCGTCTAAGTCTGAGATGTCCACTACCTCCTTCTGCCTTTCTTCTTCCTCGTCTTCTTCCTCGTCTTCTTCCTTACTGGAAGGTTGAGAGGAAGCAACTTCACCAGACATGTGTTGAGTGGTGAGGGTGCCTTCTGGAACAGGAACACCTTCAGGGAGGAGAAAACCAAGGACAACTACACTTATTCGATAAAGACGAGAGTCTTTAGCCTTTATGACGCATTTAGGTGCCTAAAAACTGGACGAGATCGGCGTGTATCCTAGGATCAAGTGAGCCGCTCGTAATTGACCGTCTTTGTTCACAAACACCTCAGCTTTAAGGATTTTGTCTAGGTTATCCTTGTTAACCGGGTTGAAGTTCGGCTCGGTAGCATGTCTATTTGCAAAATCATCAAAGAAATAAAAAGCTGTTAGAATCAAGAACGGTACAAATGAAAGGGAACAAGTTAATTAAAATAATCTTCCTACGCCTAAAGCCCCACCTGGTTGCCCCTCTTTCGTCGGGCAGGGGAGGCCATCATGCCACTCCCCTGACATAATCAAAAAATCTTTTTTCAGCCCCTTGTTGGATTCGGGATGGCATTGGATAAGCCTAACCTCAGGGTGCCTTGATTTCAAGTAGTACCCATGCCCTTTTAACTTGTGAAGGTTATAGACCCAGTTGACATCGTGGTGGGTTAAACCTAAACCCATTTTTTCATTAAAGGCATCTATAGAACCTAAGATCCTAAACATATTAGGGGCACATTGAGTAGGAGCCAACCTATGAGCTCTAAGGTAGTCTTTAGTGACTCCACCCATGGGGATTTTCATCCCTTTTTCTATAAAGGCAATCATTGGGATCACTACCTTTCCCTCTTGTCTATCTTCATGCCACTATCCCTCCTTACAGTACCTAATGCCTACTCTTGGAGGGATCCTATACTGAGCCCTAATGTTCTCTATCCTCTCCTCAGAGTCTACAAACTCTTAAATCTACCCATTTCTAGAGGTGTTTGAAGAAAACTAAAAGGATTGAGAGGAGAAAATAGAGCCGAGGAGAGCACAAGTACCAAGAATAGAAAAAATATATGGAAAAGAAAAGCGTAAAGACTTATGAAGACTTACAGAAATAAGGAAAGTGTCCTCAGACAGACTTTTTGGTATTTGTAGAGGCACGAGTAAGTTGGGAAGGTCTGCAAATTCAGTGTATGTGCGTAAGAACGAAATGAATGTTAAAATAAGGTGAATGATTGATTTGAGAGGTATTTATACCAAGGAAAGAGTTGAGAGCAGGAAAATTCTCGCTCGATTCCTAACGAAGCCCTCAATCGTTAGATTTGCATCACGCCGTAGAACGTGGGAGACAGGGAGTCGTAAGAATTTAATGAAGACGCGTCTCAAATGCTGCAGCACCAAAGGCGTGTCTTGGGCAGTTAAAAAGGCGTCTTCATAAGCAAAGGTAGGACAAAATGAGCACAAAGCTAATATAGTGACATTGAAATCCTCCTTTCTTCCAGAGGAGCCAGATAGGAGAATCTCGAGGGACTATTGTAGGGATCTTTGGCTCAAGAGTTCATTATCTATTTTTATATTGGGCCCAGGGCCCAAGTCAAGGACAAGGGTTTGTCCGAGGAGGAGAAATCTTTGTCAGAAGAGACTGTGTTACTAAATAAAAAGGTTAGTTTTGGTCATAATGGCTTAAGAAGGTGGGCTGAGGATAAATGCATCCTTGGCTAGACAAAGCCAAGGTCCTAAGAGGTAGTCTATCGACTAGGGTAATTTTCCAGGAAATTCTGTTGGGACGGATAAGCATTGCAGAGACATCAGACAAGAAGTAGTCATAAAATATTTAAGGAGAAAGCTGCTACCACCGCATTAAATGCTCTGTAACTAACTCTCTGGCCGCATTTATGTGGAGGTGATACCTGAACAGTAGCCTTCAGCCTTACAGTTACTACTTAAAAACTTTGGGAAGGGGCTAATGGGATAAGTATCAAGATCAACTAATCTGGCCTGCATGTGGAGGGTAGAGATGAAAAGGGAAAAGGGTATAAAAGAAGGGGGAGCAAACAAAAAAGCAGATCGAGAAATCAAGAGAGAAACACTATAGCAATCAAGAACTAACTTTGTAATCAAACCTAAAAGAAATATATAAGAACTGATCTCCTCGGACTGTGCCGATGACGATTTTTTTCAGCATAAATCTGTCTAATTTCATTCACTTGTCATCTGGATCTACTTTAATGTTTGTTGATGTGCATGAAATATATACAATAAAGTACTCACATATCTACATATTTAGCCTTACTTTTATGTTATTTTGTGACTGATTATATAATATGTTTGTGTTGTAGGTAACAAGGGTTTTACATGCAAAGTGGGGCTAGGCCAATTGAATCAAGCCAACTTACATCCAGCCATGCATGAATTCAAGAAAAGACCAACCCAATTAAATTTAAGTCCAATTGGAGTAAGGAATCAAAGGAAATTTGCGCCAAATCCAAGTCCAATTCGGATTAGGATTCCAGACTGCACATCAGTTAGTATTTTTGGCATAACTTTCGGCTCAGATGTCCAATCGAGATGATTAAAGTTGGGCTGGAACGATAACTTAAAGGGCTATAACTTTGTAGTTTACCAAAAGTCCAAATTATGACGTTAAATGGGCCAAAACTGTCGGTTAAGTGAAGCCTAAAAATCTGGGATTTTCTCCAAACGGGAATTCAACTTATAATAGGATTACTTGACCTATTTAAGGGCTCTTTAGGGCAAAATTCAGGGAGGCTGAATGTATAGAGAGTGCGGCTACTTCTTTGGTTTTCTTCTATAACAGTTAGTTTTATTTTATTTGTCTAATTTAATGTTTAGTATTTTATTTTTGTGTTTTCTTTCAATTACTATGAGTAGCTAAATTTATAATTAGGGTTGAGGATGAAACCTTGTTAACGATTATCAATAATATTTATGTGATTTGATTTTTCCCACAATAGTTGTTCTTTAATGATTTAAATTGTTCTTGCTTTATATCAATTGACTAAGATGGAATTCCAGATATGAGTTCAATCATGTTTTTCTCATGATTTAGGATTTTTCTTAATTAATTGAATGCTTGGTTTATTAATTCTTGATTATAAAATTGGATATCACTTGTGATTTGTCTGTCAATGGATACAATTTATGATTTGATTTTTAGAATTTGATATATCTTGTGATTTGTTTGGCTACAGATACAATTGATGATTTGATTTTCTACTTAAGAAGCGAAGAAGAACATGCTTTTGATTTTTAAAAATAAGGATTTTAATGATGATATTTTCCATGATAACAAGATTGATTTCTAGATTATCATGCAGTGGTTGGGAAAAATTAATGATCATAAATATATGCTGATATGATTTACAAGGCGGATTCCAAAACCTTAATTCCTTTCTCTTGATTGTTTACATCTTTTTCTTGTTTTATATCTTTTGCTTAGTTTAACTATTTGCTTAACTTTATTATTTGTTTAGTATATTTAATTGCAAAAAAAAAAAAAACAGTTTTTATTAAACTAGATTAGGATTAGTTTGGTAAAGGTTTAATCAATTTTCCTACATTCATACAAGTCCTTGTGGGTTTGCCCTCGTTCTTGTCCAACTATACTTTGGTACAGTTCGTACACTTGCGAGTATTTTAAAATTTCACAACATTTGTCTGATTCATTAAAAACCAGTTTTCTAACTCATTCTCTACAAATTCATTGTTTTGGGCTTTTTGGGCCAAAATCCATTCACCTTTTGGGCTAAGGAACCAAATCTAGTCCTTACAATTTTCTTTAACTTTTGTTAAAATTTTTTGAAAAAAAAAAATCTAGAAGATATTTTTCAATCATTAATTGAATTTTTTTAATTTAAAAAATTTGAAGAAAAATTTATAAAATTGAAAAATTAACCACAATATATAACAAAAGTTGATGGAAAAGCCTTAATTGAATAAACTTAAAAGTTCTAGGACTGAAATGAACAAAGGCAAAATTAGAGGACTGAAATAAAATTTGAAGAAATTTAGAGGGTCAATTTTGCATTTTACCCTATTTTTCTTCAAAACATAGATCCACGTCTCTATCTTCCTCACAATTGAAACTAAGTGAAAAAGTAAATAAAGATAACTATGCAATAGATCATTATCAATAAATCATATATCATAAAGTGGAAATATAAAATAAAATAAAATGCAAAAAGAAAAAGTTCCTTAAGTATCTATACATAAAAACATTAATAGCATAATGATGCTATAAAGTAAATTATATTTTATCCTATTTTATTTTTGTCATTTTCGATAAAAATGATCAACTAAGCAAAGTATAAGCTTACCAAAAAAAGTTCAGATTAACTAAAAATTTGATGGTGGAGATGCTAATTATTTGTAATAAAATTACCAAAATAACAAATAACAAATAAATTTGAGAAAAACACATAAGATTCCTAAAAGAAATTTTACCAAACACATGGGCTGAAACAATACAAAATTACTACACTTAATTTTTTTTACTTTTTTGATACTCTACAAATAAAATAAAAAAAATTATTCACTTTTTGACACAGTATAGACTATAGAGCGATTACAAAATAACAAAAAGTCAAGAAACTTATAGCAAAAAAAGTCAAGGAATTTATAGCAAAAGGCTTTCTATACAAAATTTTAGTAGAAGGGAGACTAATAGGCCCCCAAGTTTCTTCAAGACATAGGGGATTATGAAAGACCATACATCCTTTGTCTACCATTTCCTATTTCTCAAATTCACATTACCAAAGAAGTATATGAAGCTAAAAACATTATAAATACATCTCTGTTCAGTAAAAGGCCATTGGTAGGCACATTCAAATTCGTAGCCACATATATTTTGTTTTAATATAAACTCAAATTTCTATTTTTTTTAAAAAAAAAAATTATGTATTAACATTTGTAATGAATATTAAACATGTGCATATATCCACTAAAATGATAATGAATTATTCAATTTTAACAATTACTTAAAATTAGAAAGAAGAAAATAAAAAGTTGAAATCAATTTGAGTAGCTGAATAATCAAATATTTGCATTTAAAACAAATGAATAGTAACATGTTGAATAGTAAGGGAGTGCATTAACAGGTTTTTCCATTAACTATATCCAATTATTTTATATAAAATAAAATAGAAAAATCATAAAGGAAAATCATAAAGAATTTTTTTTTTAAGTATGAGGTGGCTGATGAGGTGGCTCAATAGGAGTACAACAACATTAAATTTTATATCTCAACTTTTAGATATATATATATATATATATATATAGATATAGATTATATGAATTTTTAATGCTAGTCCACCAATGGACCCAAAAGGAAAACTAGAAGAAAAAGAATATAAAGAATAAATAAAAAGTCCAAATTACAATTAAAATCGTCACAAGTCACAAAAAAAAATAATATGAGAAAATCTTGTTACACACTCGATATTACACACTATGTATACACTCTTTGAAATCATGTTTTCAATACACGATTTCAGCCGTGACCATGTGTGTATAATGAATATGCATTAACAAGTGTGTAATAATCACTACCCAAACCAAAAAATGTTTGTCAAATGTAGCTCGTGCTGTTCATCGGGTTCAAGTTCATATTGGTGGCAGTCTTGCAGGGGTTGAAAAGACCATCACCTTTCACCTAGTGCTTAAAAGAAATGCTACCCCCTCACTGCCTTGACCTATTCTGAATTAGCCTTGTCTCACAGAATAAAAACGCACAAAGAAAACATAAAATTTGTGTTTGTTTATTTTGCGCGTCCGCTTTTCAGGCATTTTTTTTTTTTTTTAAACCAGCGTCTATTGCACCATGAACAGTACAAATAGGCATGTGAACAGTAATTTTAAAAGTGAATAGTAACCAAAAAATGATTTTTTATTGTTTTCAGTTTTCAGTTTTCAGTAAAATAAACGGTATCCAAACGCACACTACATTTTACACAATAAATAAAATATCCACTGCATCACAGCCATTCAACTACCACAGGAGGAAACATTTATGGTTTGATTCAACAGGTCTTCGTCCTTACAATGAGAGAGGCATGAAATACAGCCACAGCATATGAACATATTACACACAAGCATGTTCTGCTTTAGAACTTATCTATAGTTACACCATCTCTAAGAACCTCATAAGCCTCTCTACTCCTGCTTTTCTTCATACCGGCTGTGAAATGTAGCTTTGATCCATCAGATGAAATAGCGGTCACTTTTACCCATATCATCACCTTTGTCTTAATCCCATCTATGTCTGTTAGCTTTCCTTTTTCCAGATACCCGGAAACGATGGTGGAAAAACGTAACACAGATGAGTCTTTGTAGCCCACTTCACAGACCGCAGGTATGTAGACTATAAGCTTCCCTGTTGCTTCAGTGAACTCATAGTTTGTAGCATCACGAGGGAAGATCCCTACAGCCATGTCATACTCCTTTAACAGTTCTGGCAATGGCTTTTGCATTTTTCCTGCACAGAAAATATTGACAACAGATTAGAGGAATGTATGGCAATGTTAAATGCAGAGTGGGTTTTAGGAAGTAAAAATTCTGTTTTATAAAGTCCCTAGCACAGCAGTGAAGAATGCATTCTCGTATATCCTAAATCCTAATCTTACCTCCTGAATTTCATCAACATCAAATCTGATATCACACTGCTCTTCTTTGATGTTCTAAAAACATTAAGAATTACCAAGAAAGGGAATCTAGTTTGTCTACGGAGACTTTAAAAGAATTAGAGAATATGAAAGCCTTGGCTTAGACACAAAATAAATCATGTTGTAAGTGACAACTGAAACACCAATCTTCATGTTGTAGCAAAATCAACAATATTCATAGAGTAAATTTATAGAATAAGAAAAGTATATATCTTTTACATACAAAGGAATAAAAGAGTGCAAATGATGTACAGAGCACAAACCTTTGAGTTTATTAACCAACCATTTTGTACCTCCTTCAATACTGGTCGACAGAGACTGATGGCAGTAGAAAAAATGTCAGTAAGAAGTATACCTCAAATAAATCAAGCAACAACAGTAGGGTGCAAAATAAGAAGCTGTATGTGCTTGGCCATGTCTTAACATGCATCATTGGTGCATGTAAACAAATCTTTTTTCAAGCTAATCCAGTTAAACATTTTACCAAAGTTGATGCTGGCATCGCCCATGGATATGAAATTTTGTTTAACTGAAACTTTTTTTCATCAGTATGTTTAATTGAAACTTAGAAATAAAAGCTTAGATTGAACCGAGAGAGACACAGAAAGATTGAAGCTCAACCTTGGCTCATGGAAACTTCTGTATCTTTTACTTCTCATGTTTGGTGCATTATAGTCATTCTCTATTATTTTCACAAACTGATTTATTTTTTAATTTCTCAAGAAAACAAGCAATGATCATATCCAGAATGAATTTCATATATAGAAACAAAGCTGTATTTGTCTATATGAAAATGAAAAAGAATTAAGCACATTGCATTCCTAAGCACATGGATGCATCTGACTGGGACCTTCATCAGCCAATGGTGCACCAAGAAGATCACCAGAGCACTGCTCGTAAAACAATATAATATGAAAGGAAACGATAAAATTAGAGTGATTCATTCACTTCATTTCAGTCCCACACCTAATTTCGAAACTTTTGCCAAGTGGTACACGAAGGCGAAGCACATTGCACAACAAAACAAGGAAAGAAACCCCAGGATCTTAACTACTATGTAAATGTAAACACTCATTTACAAAAACCCCACAACTAATGCCTCATCCAACATCCCATTGCTACAAGTAAACACCTGTAGACATCAGATTAAAATCCTCTAGCATTCTTAGGGTAACTCGAGAACATGACGTTCTTGAAATCCTATCCATCTCCGTCGTGAAACGAGTGGATCAGATTTTGCCCCATCATCAGCATTTAAACAAACATTGACTAACACTGCCTCGGTATCTATTACAGCCAACGTGGCAAAATCCAATCAACTCATTTCACAATGAATGGAATGGAATCTTAATCCAATTTTTATTTCCTTATTTATTTAAAAATTTAATACATAAAAATTATAATTTTTTTATTATTAAAAAAAAAATACCCATCTTCCAGCAATATTACATTAGTATAAAAATTGACCTAAATGTTAGAAACATGTAGCTAGACTGAACAATTTGTGCATAGAGGTTACCAAAAATGTGATAAATCACATTGATCTACAAATTTAGGTTATTTGAATTACTATCCCATAAATTAAAATCTAGTGTTAAGTATCAAATTCAAACTACCAAACCATTTCCCTATACAGAAATCATTAAAAACCCTAATTTAATTAACATTTCTTCAAGCAGATCGATATTATAACAGAAATTTAAAACAAAATCACAAATTCAATTCATAGAGAGAGAGAGAGAGAGAGAGAGAGAGAGAGCTCACGTTGATATCATCACCGACGGAGTTGATCTCCTTGTTAGCTCTCTGGCTGAACCAGTACGAGCCGACCTTGTTCAATATCTGATCCATGGCGTTGATTTGAGCTGCTCGATTTTTCTGATCTCTCTCTCTCTCCTCTTTTTTTTTTTGCTTAAGAGGGAAGGAAAATTTCTAGAGAGAGAGAGAGAGAGAGGTCGTGTCGTTGTATTTTCTGCGCGGACTGGTCAGAAATTATCACCGCTTGTTTTTCTCTTCCAAATGATGAATGTCTTGGCCAATCATATAATGCCACGTCGAAATTGTCATTTTTTTCTATTTATCCAACACGAATTTTTTTTTTTTCCATAATAATACTAACTCAATTATTACAACAAGGGAGAGAAAGAGGATATAATTTTTGGTGCAACTCTTATCTACTTAATGATAATAATAATAATAATAATAATAATAATAATAATAATTTTATGATGATGATGTTTTGTTTTGTTTTTATTGTTGTCTTAAATAAATTTTAGGATACTGTTAGGACACGATCCGCAACGAACCACAACAGTGTTGGGCTCGCACGTGAAAGGGCCCAGACAATATCATTTGTAGAGAGTGGGTTTGAAAGGCTAGGCCTTGGGTACCCTGCGGTGGGTTCTTTATGGTGTTCATGCATGGTTAGGGTGTCTTCGCCCTTGGAGTCGGTCTCCAAGAGTTAGATTGGGAGGCTCTCCTTTTTTGGCCATTTTTTCCGATCTCTTCTCTAGATTACTTATTTTTTCTTTTATACTAGCCTGCATTCGCTTTCCTTTGTCCACGTGTAGGGTCGACCTTTCCAAGACTGATACTTGTCCCGTCAGTCCAAGACCAAAGTCGTTGGGAGTGGTTGATAAAGCTAAAGAATACGGCTCTGTTAGGTGCAGAGCCGTGTATGGGGAAGATAGTAAGGGCAGTCTTTCCTAAATATTTTAGATTTTCTTTCAAGCTTGTCCCTATATCGTTTTTGCCCCTCTTCTCGGTGGAGCTTTGGGTCAGCCGAGGACTGGACTGTCCTCGGCTGCTTCTCTGGGCCATTTTGTGCTTTACATTATTGAGTTTGGACTATAGCCTTCTTCGGCTTGGGCCTTAGGGCTCCCCATGAATAAGTGGGCCTGGCCCATAAATTATTGGGCCCCACAGATACAATTTTTATTTTATTTTTATAATGGTTGAATTAATATGATACGTTGTAATTAGGGAATAATAAAAATAGTTAAATGACAAGTCGGTATAAAAGCAACTTAACAGCAACTTAGCCTTATAATGTAGATTTTTAAGTATCTCAACCTAAAGTCTATTGTCCTCAAATAAAATATCTAAGTTCATATCTTATTTATATTAAAAAAATCCATTTATAATTTCTTTAAAAAAAAAAAAACAAACGATTTAAGTGTCTTGGTTTGAAGATGAAGCAATCATATGAAATTAATGTCATAGGTTCAATTTATATCATATGTATTAAAAAAAAATTTAATTAACACATCTATTGAAAAAAAAATGCTCTTCTCCTTTTGATATTGATGCATTTCATAGTTTAGATCAATTATTACGAATAAAAAAATGTGATATTCATAGCACATCATTTATAATTTTAAATGACATGAAAACTCGATAAATAAAATCTTAATTATGATATTAATTCTCTCATTTTCGTGGACATCTAATAAATAAAATCTTAATTATAAAATGAACTCACTTATTTTTCCAGTGAAATTGAAAGGAATCTTGTTCTATCTCAATAAGGAGTTCAAGCATTAGTCTAGAGGCTTCAACGCCCTCTATGGTGTGTGATGTTTGAGATTCAAAGTTTCGAACCCCGCTTCCTCCCTTTACTTATTTACCAAAAAAAAACACCTTTAACATTTTAATAAGTAGTGAAAAAGTGGTGTTCTTAAGATTAATTTTGCTTCTCTCTCTTAATTTAATTAACTAGAGAAAAAGTAGAGGATGATAAGCTCTATAAACAATATTCAAAACCATCCAAAAGGAGCATTTCAATTTTTGTATTGGTATTGTAGGGACACGTTTCGCGACGAACCGCAGTAGAGTTGGGTTCGCACGTGAAAGGGCCCAAACAATATCATTTGTAGAGAATGGATTCGAAAGGCTAGGCCTTAGTTACCCAGTGGTGGTTCTGGTGGTGTTCATATGTGATTTAAGCGCTTTCACCCTTGGAGCCTTTTCTCTGGAAGTAGACTGGGAGCCTTTTCTTCCTTGGCCAGTCGTCCCAGCCCCCCCCTCTATATTATTTATTTTTTCTTTTATACTAGTCTGCATTCATTTTCCTTCGTCCACGTGTAGGGTCGACATTTTCAAGACTGATACTTGTCCTGTCAATCCCAACCCAAAGTTGTTGGGAGTGGTTAATAAAGTTAAAGGATAAGGCTCTGTTAGGCGCAGAGATATGCATGAGGAAGATGGTAAAGACAGCCTTTCCTAGATATTTTAGATTTCCCTTTAAGCATGTCTCTTTACCGTTTTGCCCCTCTTCTTGGTGGATCTTTGGGTCAGCCGAGGACTGCACTGTCCTCGGCTGCTTCTCCGGACCAATTGGGCCTTATTATTCTTGAGCTCGGGCCATGACCTTTTTCGGCTTAGGCCTTTGAACTCTCCATCAGTAAGTGGGCCTGGCCCATCAATTATTGGACCCCACAGGTATCTTATAAGGCTTTTCTTTTTTAGTTTATATATATATATATATATATATATTAACAAAAACTTTGGTTTGGTTAAAAGCTATTGGTTTGTAATGAAAGACGTTCAAACACAGCTTTGAAAAAGAGAGAATCGTCCATTATCAAATGCGAAAGACATTGAAAGTTTCAAACAAACAGTATTTTTGTGATGGAACTAAAAGAAGGTTCCTAGAAGAAAATGTCACGTTTTTTTTTTCTATTCCCTATTATATGTATTGGTCTGAAAAAAGCACAGTTGTTTGGTATTAGATTCTTCCTAGAATTCCTATCTATATTCTCAAAACAAAACAAAAAAAACAAAAAAAAGAAGAAGAGAGTTATTTCTTTCATAGTTTGTGAATTCCAGGCCTGAGTTCTCTTCCACAGGATTGAGATTTTAATTAGTAGGTAAAATGCCTTATTAATTTATGTAATCCAATGTATGTTGTGGTTCTAATAAAGCTTAACAACACGCGTGTGTTTTAGAAAGTAGAACAAAGAAGAGAGAGAAATAGGGGAAGAACATTTTTTTTTAGGACATCAATGTTTCCTCTTATCCATTAAGTGACAACTCAATAAATTATATTATGCACATAATCATGTGATATGTTAAATAATTTAATAAATCATGTGGTTTATATAATAGTTAACAGTTAACACACATGGATTATTATTTTGAGAAAAAATCTATCCTTTTATTTAAGCCATCCATTCTTTCTTTTTTTTTAGTAAATCCGGATAATATTAACAGAATCAACAACAACAACATTCAGAAAACTACTTACCTACACTTCCGATAATACAAACCTACAGTGTCATAAAACAAAAGCAAACATAAGTCCATTCTTTGCTTAAACAGCCTTCCCGTGCTTGCATGAGAGGTCATTTCATTGGTCAGTGTCCATATATTCATAATCATATATGGGAAAGAAATTAAAGAAAACAACCAGTACGGTTTTGGAATCTTAGCCATATATACCAAACAACCTATATACAACTGTATCGACTAGAGGAGAGGACTCTAAGATCAGTTTCTATGGTCCAAGAATACGACACTGTCCAGTAATATCTGGGGAAGCATCTGAGTCCATTGAATCAAAGGCATGCATATATATCTGCACATTGCCACAGTCATTGGATAACGTAATGTATAGTGTTCGCTGAATCACTAGGTAGTTGGTACAGGAGCATCAGCATATATATTTTACTCTCTTTTTTACTTTTTTGAGTTTCTCTTGAGCCACGAAAGCATATATGCCTTTCTAGCTAGCTAGCTTAATGCATTTGATTGGGTTATGTACTTCAATGCTTGAATATAGCAAAGATAACGTCTATCCGAAATATCAATGTTAGTGTCTACAACGTATCTATATTATTGTACTTTCCGTATTATTGTACTATAGTATATAAATACCCCTTTTGTACAGTTTAAGAGTGCAATACAGAATAAAATATTGATTTTTGATTACATGATATCAGAGTTAAGATTATGAATGAGACCCTGCTCTCTTTTGCATTCCTTTTATCTTTTCTAGTGTTCTACTTTAATAGCGTCTTCCTCCAATAACAATGCATTTACTACTGGTTTAGCATGGTTTGTATGTTTTTTTTTTTTTTTTTGGTTGGTAAATCAGAATAGCATTAACGAACAAAATCAACAACAATAAAATTGGATGACTACGCCTTTCATAATATAGACCTATATTGTTATAAAACAAAAGCAAATATAAATCTACAGACGGACTATCAAAATATATAATATCTTGATCTAGAGCTGGACCTTTTCTGGCCGAGGCATCAGCACACTTGTTTGCTTCATAGAAGTAATGACTCATTTTCACTTAAGGAATCTAATTAATGAGAGTCCTGCAATCCAAGATAAAAGAAACATGATATAAACTGCTACTATACTCCTCAGCTACCCAACCAAACACAATTTTAACATCTAATTCAATTTCCACTACCTCTAAATTCAAATTTGTATACATTATAAACCCTTCCCTTAGAGCCTATAGCTTTGCATCAACACTGATAGAGATCCCAATAGATCAAGTGAAGTCTTTTATCCAAGCCCTATTATGGTCTCGGATAAGGCCCCCTCCACTAGCCAAACCCAAATTGCCTAAAGAGGACCCATCCGTATTCAACTTTAACCCATCTAATTTCAGGTTTATTCCACCTTTAATCAGTCTAGTTCGAGCGGTACAGAACATAAACTCACTTGCCACAACCCAAATCTCCCTGCATAGAAATAAAGTGGTGTTTAAGAACTCTCCTCTAAACCGAGAGCTATGGTTTGTATGTATTAGATGTTAACCTTCCGAATCTCTTCGTGAGACTACTTATTAATCACATAACTTGAAAGATCTGAGGTCCGAGCTACAAAATGTTGTGAAACTTATCCTAAAATTCCTTCACATGTGCAGCCAAAGTGTTCTGACAAACTAGCCCACATGCTAGTACGCTACCACTTGTCGCTAGCTAGCTATAGGATTAGGAGCACTCACGAGCCATGCCGGCCCCTCTTATCGTCTCCACATGCATGCCTCACAAGTTTTCCCATTCCAATAACCCGGGAAATGATCTCATCCAATTTCTTCCTATATTTAGACGAAGGTACTGACACATTATTAAAATTAGAGGGAATTGGAGGGATAACGCCTCACCACATAGTTTATGCCAAATGTCAAATCTGTAAGCCACCAAGTACATTACCCAGGCCATATCTTTTACCATCTAATGTGCTACACGTCACCAGCCGTGCAACGACGCAATAATAGAGTTTTCACTTCGCAATATTTTATTATTTTTTATATAGTTGTGCGCATGATTAATTGAATTGGAACCCATTGCATAATTAAATTTACTAATCAAGTTGGTTAATGGACTTAAAATAAATCAATTGGGTTCTAAATTCACTTTCACTATATAGCGTACCTCACTATTGTAATTTATCTACTTATGCTTTAGCTATGTCTCTAATAATAGGTTAAGGTCTATGTTTGGTTAGATAAAATATTCCCTAATGATATTGTTACTCATGTACTTTCTGATATTCAGTAATTTTAATAAAACTATCGTTTACAATTTTTTTTTAAAAACTATATATCATATCAAGGTTTAATATTTTTTTTAGAGTTTCCAACTAACTCTATCATGAAATACTTATAATCATATTTATTCATTACGAAACACATGAATTGAACCAACTACTCACTTTCTTTACATTTTGTAATGGATGTGAAATTTACACAAGCATTCACATAAAACGAAAAAAAAAAATGTATCTTTTACTACCTTTTTTATCCTTTTCACATAAGCAGATACTATCTTAATACTTTCTTGTCCTTTAATTTTAACTGCATCAAACCTTTGTACGAGCTTTTCTCCTAGGGCAATAGGCAATTTCGTTAAGATTTTTACCTCGTAATTTTCCATTATACGATTTATGAAAATGACACCCTGCCGTCACAACCCAGAGCTAGAAAGCTTAGCATCGTGTTCATATATAGATGCACGTCTTTTGAATTTCACCTTATGTTGTTGTCTGATGAAACTGAAATGATTCCCACGTTGTTTCTCATCTTATATATTGAAAACACAATAGCTATCCATAAATTTGATACCAACCCCACGAGTTGAAACACAAACAAAGAAACAGAAAATCATGAAAATGATCTAAACTCTTGCTAAAAGTAGCTTACTATTTTTTTTTTTTTTTTTTTTGAGAGGAAAAGTAGCTTACTATTGGAGATTACCTTTGGGTATAAGAAATCCTAATTGTTAATTAACAAGAAAGACATTATAAAATATTGCTAACAATCCAAAAGCGGCGGGCAAGTTGCATGATTGTTTAAGGTTTTTTTGAAGTACAACTTGATTATTTAAGGTTTGCTCTATGGAAGACCTTGAATTGGTTTTGTTAATTCCCCACTATGGTCATAGATTTTTAAAATGTCAAGTGGAAGGAAGCCGGTGACAATAAGGAGTTTTTTAAAAAAAAAAGAGAATCAAATCTAGCTGAAAGAAGTGGGTGAAGTTTCAAGGTAAAAAAATAAAGAAAAGAAATAGAAAAAAATTATCGAGTGGGTAAAACTTTGGGAATACGTGACATAGACAGGATAAATGTCTAAAGATTATTACCTTTTGGTCTCAAATGTCCGTTCTTGTACAGTCTATTGGCTTTACCATTACAATTGTGTGAAACTCACGTTCAGTTAAAAGGAGGATGCATATTTTTTATGGATAAGATATCTTCTAAGTGCATTATAGCATTGGACGGAAGTCTTATCTTAAACTTTCAAAAGTTTTAAAAGTATCGTTAATTATGTAATTTTTTTTTTCATTATTCTTTTTCCTATTTACAATTATGAATTATTGTAATTAGAATAGTATCATTTTCATTTGAGTCCACTACAAATGTGAATTTGAAGGAGTACTCATAGATCAAGGAAGTCATGCATGAACATTTTGATGGCTCCATCAACGTCCATATCATCCAGGTATACATCAGTAGGACCCAGACCTCAGACTGCAAGCATGAACTATGCCCATGTTGTGCATCATGTGCTACAGGGTTTGAGGGTCCAAGTTTTTTAGCCCTGACCCTCAGTGCTTGGACCAGGAAAAAGTGAGTCACGTTAAAGCTAGCGAAAGGTTATAAATTAAAGAAAGCAAATTGTTATAGAAACACGGCTGATTTGGCGGGGCATGGAAGTAAGAGTAAACGCTGGCTAACTTTCAAAAGAACAAATTAATTAAATAAAATGTATAGAAAAGAAAGGGAATTGGTCCAATTTTTCTTCCTTCAATTCAGTCTAACCATAATAAAATGAGTGTAAATCCTTATCTTAATGCTTCTCTAGCAACTTGATCGCCCATTTGCAAATCTTTTTGGTAGCGGGTGAGCCATATGTGCCTTTTTGTGCTCCAAATTACCAATGTACCATTTCACTTGGAATGGATGGGAAATTGGGAATGAGATTGCGGGGGTAGCAAATGACACAAAGATCCTTACAACTTGTACAAGCAAGTCTTTTTGATAAATCTAGATGTGACTTTTTTCACAATAAATTTCACAATTATTAAATTAATCGACTATAAGTGAAGAGTGATGGACACAACTAATATTTCATAAGCTAATCAATTTTTCTTCATCACTCACGATCGATCAACTCGACAATTGTGAAATTTGTTGCGAAAAAAGTTACGTCGGTTGCACCTCACAAAGCAAGATAACCGTGGGGGTAGGTTTTTAGTTTTTACAATTGGACCCTACACCAATACAGACTTACAATCACGTTCGCTCCTGACTAATTCGTTATTCCTCAATTGCGTTTCATTTTCATCTCATGATCAAAGTTAGATTTGACTGGTTTTTCAGTCATGTGATGGGTAGAAGAAAAACGAATGCGTAAGAGAGAGAGAGAGAAGGAAATAGTTCTATCTTTGGACATGGGATAAAAACAGATACATGATATGGAAAGATGAGAAACACACATGCTAAAGCAACATTTACATTCCAAAACAATTCAGTACATGCATTCGTCCCTTGTGTGAGATATGAGACATTATTACTTACATGCAATGTACTACTCCTCCCTCATAACTAAAGGTAGGTTTTGCGTGTGAGATTTATAGGTGTGTGATTTATTTATTTATTTATTTTTGAGAAATAATTACAACATGCTGCTAACCCTGCAACTCGAACCCTTTCCTCCCTAGACCCCCAAGCACTTTGTACATGAGGAGATGCCAATTCAACTATAAGGCCTTTGGTATGGGTGTGTGATTTGATCACTCTAATGAGGCGAGAGTATAATACATTAGATGTACTGTACTGAACAATGTCACTTAAGATAAAATAATTACATTTTTTATTAAAAAACATTCAAAACTATAAACTTCTACATTTTCATGTCAATTTATCTTATATAATTATAATCATGCTAAAGCAACATTTACATTCCAAAACAATATAGTACATGCATTCAATCCTTTGTGTGTTAGATATGAGACATTATTAGGTACATGCAGTGTACTACTCCTCCCTCATAACTAAAAGTAGGTTTTGTGTGTGGGATTTATAGGTGTGTGATCTAATCACTCTAATGTTAGAGGAGAGTATAAATATAATACATTAGGTTTACTGAATAATGTCACTTAAGATAAAATAATTACTTTTTTTATATTAAAAAAATATTCGAAACTATAAACTACTACATTTTCATGTCAATTTATCTTATATAATTATAATCACCGGTGGGATGGTATATATATATATATATGTATGATAATCTTAAAACCACGATTACATAGCATTACAAAACTATTAAGAAAAGATATGTTCTAACACCGAAATATTTGAAAGATATTACTTATTAATTTTGAGAATTTCTTCTCATTATTTTTACTAGTGTGTAACCCCGTGCATATGCACAATAAATTTAAAAACAATCACTATTTTATATATATATATATATATATATATATATTGTTTGCTTATTGATTATGAATTCAAAAATAAATTGAAATTAACATTTAGAATAATAAACGTAAAAATAGAATTAGTCATGCCAAGACAAGATTTCCTAAGGGACCAATCCCTTCACCAAAATAACTTGGAAAAGAGTTTGACAAAGACCATATTGCTAAGACGTGTAACTTTGTTAGCATTCCTATACACCCAAATTAAACTCCAGCTGGTCAAATCTTGCATATAGCAATCTGACTTCAACAACAAAATTAACAGTTCTCTAGTGCACTAATTTGGATCTATTGGTCACTACCTCAACTCAAATTTTGGAATTACCCTCAATTAGCACATTTTAAAGCTACTTTTGACCTGCCAATTCCATTGCCCACAAAAAAGCTTTAGCTTCCACTTGAATAGGGACCTTAGTATTCACTTTTTTTGAGAAGACGAATAAGCCACACTATAAGCCACATTCCATAGGTGCATGTAGGAGCTATGCTTCATACATGATTCTAATATCAAGTTCAACATGACATAAAATGACCATGAATGACAACATTCAAGAGAAAAAGTTTTGTCTTAAAAAATTTAAAACTCAGAGCTTGCCTTGAACTATGGACAATGAGAATGCCTCAAGAGTCAAGGTTAAGTTATGTACATTTGATTTGCGAAGCTTAAGGTTAAAGATACAATTATCAAATGACATGCACCCACTATTATCCTCTAGCTCTCAAATCAAACTTTAAAGTATCTTCTCTCTCAACCATGGCATTCATCCACTGTTATACTATGCTATATGATTCTCATATGAAATATTTCCAGATTCATCCATATGTGAATCTTCCAAACCAAAATTCGCTCACGAATTAAGACAAATAAGTAGCTTTCGTTGAGAGCTTTCATTTATTCCACTATCTTTTCTGCTATATGATACCATTCTTTCTAGCAATGCTTAACTTCATTAAAAGTCACACATAACTAAGCATATACTCTGAAGAGCATTACAAACTATGAAAAAAAAAAAACAAAAACAAAAACAAAAACCTATTATAAAAGCTCATAAACTAAACAAATTTCTCTGAAAATGGCCATAATTTATAATTTTCATATTTTTTTGGTTTGTTTGTTTTTGGATATGATCTTTTCAAAGATAAGTAACAACACTCATATGGAATGCTATATTTTAGCTATTGATGAATATTTACAGCTTTTGAGTGCCATCCCCCATATTGGATCTAAGTAAATACTATCTCTCTATATTTATCTATTGAGAAACTAAATATATTTTAAATTTTTAATCAATAAATCTAATCTACCTAACTGTATAAAAAGACTTGTATTAAAGTCTAGTCATTGTTAATAATTGTATAACTAAGTTCAACTATATATTTTTTCATTATAGATCTTATCTCATGCAATATGAAAAATATTTAAAACCTTTTCCCCTCTCCCCGTGTGTATGTGTGTGTGTTAAAATATTTAGTATTCTAAAAAAAAAAAAAAAAAATTTAGTGTCTCCCAAAAATAAGTCATGTACATTGGACTTCGAAGAAAAAGAACTACTAGTCTTGCCCAATCATGCCCTTATATTCTTACCACAAGTAATTGGATTACTAGCTTTGTTTATTGTTGAGATGCAACCCACAACAAAAAAGGCATACAACAACAACAAAATTAATAATAAATAAAATCTCCAAATAGCATTATAATGAAGTATTGTTTTAAAAACACCATATTTTTCAAATTCATATGGTTGCTTATTTTAATCCTCATACGGGATTTAAGTTTCATTTATACATTTGAATATTGAAATTGTTAAATTAAATGGTTTGTTATGAAACAAAAGAGTTGTTAACCATTAAAAAAAAATGTGAGAAAAGGAATTCACAATGTTTCATAAGTCAATGATTATGAATAGAAAAGGGGCTGCAAGCTTACTTACAAATCTGTTTGATGTACATTGGGGGGTTGCTGGTGTGTTGATAAGAGTTGTTTGCCAATGGTAGCAAGTAGTTAGGGGTTGAGATTATATTTAGAGAAACATTTAAGAGAGAGGGAAAGAGGAGCTTGAGAGTCTACAAAGGGGTTGTTTGTCGGTGTGTGAAATGTTCTTATTTAGATTATTTTTGTGGTCTTGGTTTTTGTATTAGGTGTTAATGTATTATTTATTTTGGTACAAAAATTTTAAAAGTTTAGATAGGACACATGATGCAAAATTGAGAATTCAATTGAAATCTAATTGGAGTTTTTTTTCAGCTTCACCTATTATTATTTTTTGAGAATGAATTTCTTTTCATTTTTTGATACAAGATAGAAATTCTACTCTAATCTAATCTGAATATATATGTGTGTGAAGTTCTCTTTTTGAAACTTCAACTCCGTCCTTTGCCCCCGACACCCTATTAAGATAAGTAATTGTTGACATTTTGATAAAGACAAGACAACATTTAATGATTCGTACCTTGAGACGAAATGAATTGTACATATGTACGAAAGTTTACAATTGTGTATGCCTTAACCTACATAACCTTCATTAAAAGGCTATAATAATAAAAAAGAGAAAATGTTAAAGCTATTATCTATTTTACTATAAATATTTATAACTTGAAGTGAATATAAATGTGATTAATTTCATATCAACAATATAATAAATAAATTTATATATTAAATTTTAGTTGTACAATTTCAAGGGAGATATGTTGAACTTTTAGATTTAAAATTGCTATTTTATTTTATATTTTAATAGTTTTTTTTAGGATGAATATTTTAAAAGTTGATATACCAATTTGTAAACATCTATGTAATAAGATTTGTATTAAAAGTAGCATCACTCTAATATCAATAAGGTTAAACTATAAATTATACCCTTTAACTTTGAACTAATCTCATTTAGTCCTCTAAGCCTCTCTTTCTTATTCTTTTTTTTTTTTTTTTTTGTATTTCAATCATTTAACTTTAATTTTTTTTTTCAATGTAAATCTATTTCTTTATCTCCCACCATTAAGTCTAAACAAAACAATGCCATTTTTAACACACAAAAAAATATATACTAAAACAAACAACAAGATTAAATAGAAGAATTATATTATAAACACACTAACGGTAAATGACCAACATGAAAAAAAAAAAAAAAAAAAACACACACACACACACAAAACACAAAACACAAATGAAAGTATGTAAAAGATTGAGAATAATGATAGAAAAAAAGAAAATCTTATCTTTATGGTTGAATATGCATTCAAAGGGTGAACATGTAATTTAGGATAAAGACAAGGTGGGGCTAATATTGTAATTTCACATACACCCACTAGGCTCTATTTTATCTCCCACATGAATTTAATTAACACTTTCCCTCTTTAGAAAATCCAACCAACCCACCCTTCTCTCTCTCTCATCACCCACTAGAGAAAGACCACCCATGGCCACCTCTTGTGAATGGTTGGAAAGCGACTAACCCAACTTCCATCCTCAAATATATAAACAGAAACACACACACGCATACAATATATACCTCCACATATAGATACATACAAATCCAAACCAAACTAAACCCATCATCAACAACAACACCAACAACAAAAAAAAGTGTGAGAAGAGAAAAGAGAGAGAGAGAGTAAAAATGCTATCGAATCCGCCGAAACCGTCACTCTTACTCCACAGAATCAACACCAGCACCACCAACATCGCAACGACGCCGTGTCAAGATGAGTTGCTGTTCCAGAAGCGGACCCCACAAGCTTGCCCCGAAATTGTGGCGAGGTACCACGCCCACACCGTGGGGCCCAAGCAGTGCTGCTCCGCCGTGATCCAGGAGATCGACGCCCCCGTCTCCACCGTGTGGTCCGTCGTGAGGCGCTTCGACAACCCCCAAGCCTACAAGCACTTCGTCAAGAGCTGCCACGTCATCGTCGGAGACGGCAACGTGGGCACCCTCCGCGAGGTCCACGTCATCTCCGGCCTCCCCGCCGGCCGGAGCACCGAGCGCCTCGAGATCCTCGACGACGAGCGCCACGTCATCAGCTTCAGCGTCGTCGGCGGGGACCACCGCCTGGCTAACTACAAGTCGGTCACCACCCTCCACCGCTCTGCGTCAACCGCGGGTGACGGCGACAGGACCGTCGTGGTCGAGTCCTACGTGGTGGATATTCCGCCCGGGAACACCATGGAGGACACGTGCGTGTTCGTCGACACCATCGTTCGGTGCAACCTCCAGTCACTCGCTCAGATCGCCGAAAACGTGTCGAGACGAAACAACAACAAGTCCCTGTCACAATAGAGTAATCTTTTACTATAAAAAAAAAAAAATTGTTCTTTTTTTTTTGTTCATTTTATATATATACTCCGTGGTTTTGTCATTTGTGATTATCCGATGTGGGTTTGTTTACAAAATGAATCGACGTTAATAGTGTTTTGTTTTTTTTTTCTGCTTCTTCTTTTTACTTTTTTTTGGTGTAATATTTTTCATAATAATTCAAGAATTATGACATACTCCTCCACCAGTGCCTTTGTTTATTCATGACCGACTTGATAAAATATCGTTTTTTGTGTATAATATTATAGCACTGGTAATGTTGAATATATGGTTTTAAAAAAGAAATGAGAAAGAAAGATTGGGTGAGAGTGAGACACAGTGGAAGCTCGGATTTTGGAAGCTATTAAGGTATATACCCATATTGGGGTTTGTGACTTTTTTTTTTTTTTTTTTTGTGGAGAAGTGAAATACTTGCTGACATATTAATCAAGAAAAAGGATAATCATCCAATACAAAAGCCATAATATCCATTGGAACACACTCCAACCAAATTTGAGGTAAAAAAGATTATCTCGCTTGTTGGGTTAAAACGTGTTCAAATGCATTGTCTTGCCGACTAACGTGAGCGAACGAAATACTCATAAATGAGTTTGATTGGGACTGTACGATTACAGGGTGTCAGAACTCAGAACTGAAAACTCGGAAAATCAGAGAAAATCAGAACTGAGAAAGAATCGCTGTACTTTTTTTTTTTTTTTTTAAATAATAGAAGTGATTGGTATTATAATTATAAGTTTCTACGCGAAACGGCAGCGTTTGAGTTTGATAGTCCAGAAGTTAAGGCGTCCATGACGACGGCGGTTATGCCAGCTTTTCGTTTTTTCAGTCTAAATTATTTAGGTAATAATTATTAATTTGGAGGTTTAATTTTAAACAGAGAAAATAAATATTAACAAGGTGCATTTCTTTGTCTATTATATGTACAAGGACCACACAAGAAACTTTGTAGTTAGTGTAACTCCGTGGCCGAATTCGTGCATGCACATGGTTTGTGCTGGTACTTAAAATGTACAAGAAAGCAAAGAAATCATTAGGTTTGATGTGTGAATATTTAAGTATAAATCATAATGGCATTCACGTTAACCATCTAGCCCAAGAATAATATTGCACAAGCTCGAATAACTCTTGGATTTGTTTTTTGGGGTTCTTTACTAGCGTTGAAAACTTGATTCGTGCCTGTGTTTAGTATTATATATTCTGTTCACAATTAGTAATTTTAAATTTGAGACCTTCTAAAAGTATATGTATTTAAATTTAGAAAGTGGATAAGGGTTGATAGTCCGTGTAAAATTTAATTACTCTGTTATGAATGAATAAATATGTGTTTTTGATTTTGATTAATTTGATGAGAATTCATAGTCTTAGTTAGTTATAAGGTTTTCTGACTTCCTTGAAGGGCCTCGCATCGTTTTTTGTTCCGAGAAGTTTCAACTCTATTCAAATTTGGCTTTTAGAAAAGAACAAATATTTTTAACTTTATTCTTTTACCTTTTTTTTCCTTTTTACCGAGTGTGAGGTAGACCGTTGAAGAGGTAAATAAAGAAGAAGTGAAAAGAAAGAAAGAGAGAGAATGAAATGAATGAAACTTTAGCAGAGAGATGGTGGAACCCCGAAATTTCTTGTGTAGAAAAAAATTGCATGGAGTGAGTATTGATTATTGAACAACATGTTGCATTAAAATAAAAACAAAATAACGTGATGGGAATCAACAGCTGCACTGCATGCCTGGCTGCAACTTGACTTTTTGATAACTCAACTAGCTGTTAAAAGAAACGAGCAAGTTGCAAATTGTTTCTCTCTCTCTCTCTTTCTGTGCTTAAAGAAATGCAACTTGCTCTTTCTCTATCTCTAAAACTATCTCTCTCTCTCTCTCTTCGTGAATGCTGCTTTTGAATGGGACGGTTTTTGCAAGTTGGTATGCAAGTGGTAGAGAGAGAGAGAGAGAGAGAGAGAGAAGCTTTGCTTTTAATGATCCCCGTGCACTCTTGTTTACTTTTGAATGCGTTCACGCCACTCTCTCTTTCTTTCTCTCTCTCTCTAGCTTGACCTTTTGAGCGTGGTTATAGAAACCGCGCAAAAAACGTTATAATTTTTTTTTTTTTTTTTTTGGGTTGACATGTTTAAGAAGGAAATGTTTTAGATAGTCGGTAGGAGTAATTTTAGGGAGCTAGGAGAATAATGCATTTTTCTCACACATTTATGACGTGGTTCATTAATTAAATTTATGGTGGCGTCTATCATAAATGTGAGTATTATTTCACTATAATTCGGGAATACTTAAGAATTTTTCAAGTATAGTAAAAGAGAAATGATATGTCCACAATATTTTCACAAAATTTTTATAATAAATCCTAAGTGGTAGGTTGTTACTGGTTGTTATTGTTGGGGTAAAAAAGTAATCTTAGTGTTAGGTTCAAATTTGAACCAATAACAACTAATCACCTATGATTTGTTGTGAAAATATTGTGAACGCATAGTAAAATGGTACTCTTTTCTTTCACATTTGTAGTGAGCCCTACTATGAATTTAACGAATGAACCCTATCAAGAAAGTGAGAGGATAAGAGGAGGGAGTATCATTCACCATACTCTGAGAATATATAAAAATTACTCATTTAAGAAATTGTTACAAATATCATTGCGCACTCTTGACATAATGATCACTCCACAAATAATAAATTCCTATGCTAGAGTTTTAGTTTATAAAAAAGAGTTTCACACACACATATATATATATATATATATATACACTTAAATTAAATTAGAGTAAAATTTCTGTTTTATATTAAAAAAATGTTACAGACACCAATTAAGGAAATGGGTTAGTAAAAAAAATGGGTTCTTTTTTTATATAAGGATCGTGTGGGTATAAAATATTTGAGTAATAAAAAAAATACTAATACAAACAAGTGTGCAAGCCTGTTTTGGTTGTCTTTATTCTTCTTGTTTCATTTTGTGTATGTCATGGCTCTCCATATTTTAGTGGAGCTTTATATGGATATTTTCTTCCTTTCACTGGTTCAATCGATGGGGTATGGTTTAGATGACATCCAATGTGCAATAAATGCAGAACCAGAGTTCTACGTTCAGTTCATAGTTCATATACACTCGAATCATAACATTTGAAACAAAACAAAAATATTTTGTACTTTTATGAAACTTTTTAGGAAAGAGATAAGGGCTTCATTTTCTTTAGCGCAATATTGTTTTATTATTGAAACAACATGACAGTTTGTGATTTTGAAAGATTCGTATCCGGCTCTTCAAAACATTTTTTTTAAATCAATTTGAAGAGCATTGTAACCAGGAATCTAAAATAAATAAAAATTAAAACAACCTCACATCCTATCCTCCAATATTATTCAATTTTTTTGTAAAAATGCTCAACAAGTTTGGAGAGCACTCTAGTGTTTTGTACAAACTTCTCTCTCTCCCCCTTTTTTATTTATTTATTTTTTTTTTATGATGAATTGATGTATAGAAATATAAAGAGAATAGTGTGTATTTGAAAGTGGATAGCTAAAAAAAATTATTTCTATTATAAAATTTGGTTGAAGTTGCAAGAACGAATTTGAATATTCAAAAATCCATCATATTAAGGGCCCACTTCTGACCTATTCACCGGCCCCTCCCCTAAATTGTCACTTACAAACCTTTGTAAATCGTGTAACTAAAAAAAGAGATACATAAATTTATTTAGCAAGTTGTTAATATGATTATAATACCAATCACATTTGTTAATACCTTCACTTGTGGTTATCAAAAAAAAAAAAAAAAAACCTTCACTTGTAAATTTTTTATAATATAATGGCCAATAATTTTGATATTTAATGAATAAAAAAGAGGTTTCAAAATATATAGAATTTATAACATTTTGACTTTCTACTATGGCTACCTCTTAGTTGATGCCTATTTTTATTCTTTCAAAGTATATCAGAACGTGATTGCATTGTTATTAAATCTTGCCCAACCCAATTAATCAAATCGGTAAACCAATAACCTAGTACATTCTTCTAAAACAAAAATAAATAAATAAATAACCCGGTACATATATACCTAGACAAGTTCAAGTTTTTAATTAAATTGTTTTAAGTATATGGCCCAATCAAACTTGGAAAATACTTTTTAACCCGTTCAACTAAGACAAGTTCTTAAAAACATCCGGTTTTTCATCATGTATTCTAAATCATTCATCTACCTAACTTCTAAATCATTCATCTGACTTCTAAAGTGTTTTTTATAAGGACAAAACTTAGGTATAATACTTTAGATGTTGTTCCTTAGGCTTTCCTCTTAAGATTCAGTCATGTGGCTACTTAACTAAAAAATATTTTTCTATTATATGAGAAAAAATCTACATGACATAATTTTAAGAAGGGAACCTAAGAATAAGCATATAAATACTGTATTTAAGTCTTACCCTTCTTATAAATACATTGACATTTTGGTCTCTATGAAAAAAGAGAGTAAAATTTACAATATATTTCATTATTTATTTACAATTTTTTTAATTTATTTGAATTTATTATGAAGAAAATTATAAAATTTCAAAATAGTTGAAATTTTTTTTTATTTCAATTTTTTGACTTTTTAATTTCAAAATAGTTTTCTTTGAATGAATTATTACTACTTCAATTGTGTTGACATTCTTAATATATTTCTAATTTTTCTTTCTTAATTGTATTTTTTATTTTTTATATATATATATATATCTATATATTCCTTAATAAGTTAAACTCAATATTACTTTAACTACAAAGGTTAGGTCCTTTTGTAGTTGTACTCTGGTTATGTAATGTATTGTAAACCCAATTTAAAACACTAGTATTACTATTTTCGTGTGTGTTCTAATAAGTATTACTGTTTACTCAAAAAATATATATTACTTTGTGGTTTTATCATGTAAGCATTTGTTGGATTATTGATTCTATATATTTATATACCATAAGTCTATAACTTTAGGATTTGATATTAAGAAATTTAATATATGTATAAAAAAAAATTATTGAGTTGTAAAGTGTACCTTATATAAAAAGCGCTCAATGTTTAAGTATTGTTATTTAGTTTTTTAGTATTTTGGAAATATGTATTTGAGTGTTATAAAAATACGTGTCAAAAGTGTTATTGTTGTTTAAACAACAGTACCAAACAACCCGTAATATTTATACATTATTATGAATGTTTTATATAATGCTTTGTATTTTAAAAAAATTGATCTATCAATTTTTTATATTTTATAATATATTTGTAATTATTATTTAAATTTTTATGATTCGACTAATAATCTACTAGTTGAACTAATGATTTACCAACCCAAAACCTATATAGGTTCAAGTTTCATTCTTGGTTTAATAACTACGTATGGATGTTTATTTTTATTTTTTCCTCCTTTTGTTTGTGGAGCACTACATAGAACTAAGTTGCTGAAAACAAAAATGAGTGGTACAATTTTCATCTATCAAAATTAAAAATGACATATTATTACGAAGCAATCAAAGAAGTTAGAATCAGTGAATCATGCATCTATACTGAAATAAGTTGAAATATATTCATTTCATCTTGAAAGCTCAACCAATACCTTTCAGTATTTCCAATGAAAATGTCTAGAGTTCAAATACCTATGTATATATTAAAGGATCATGCTAACGAATGCCCTTAGGGCACTCATTAATAATCTATTTTAAGAAAGTTTTGATACCACTTTTATGGGAAATGGAAAAAGCTGTCAAAATATTAATTACTTATTTTTCATTTCCTATAAAAACTTTCTTTAAATTGATTATTAACGAGTGTTCTAAGGGCACTCGTTAGCATTTCCCTATAGGATTTTGTGGGTTCTCTCAAGATTGGTGGATGATTTCCTCTTTGATTGGTGGAATTGGTTGGGGAAGTACTCATCTAAAATTTGGAATTTAATTCCGTTGTGTTTGATGTGGTGTATTTGGAGGGAACGCAATCAGTGGACTTTTGAGGACTTAGATAGATCCGATGACCAATTGCTTGCTCTTTTTACTAGTTCCCATTATGATTGGTCTACGGCTTGCGGACTCACATTTAGTGATTCTCTCCCTCTGTTCCTTAGCGATCTCTTTCTTTGTAATTAACTTCTATTTTCTGCTTTTGCTTTTCTCTCTCTTTTAGTAACTTTTGATATGCTCTGTGCTCCTTTGCATATAGCAGTTTTTTGAATATGAAGACCTTATGGCTAAGTGTGATAACTTATCACTCTCGGAATGGGAAGGGAAGAAAGTAGTATTGTCGAAGAAAAACCAGAGGCCGGAGTGTGTCTTAGTAGCAAAATTCTTTACGAAGAGGGCTCTAAATATTGATGCAGTGGCACGCACGTTTCGACCTATTTGGCGCACAAAGGCGAGTTTCCAGATTACTAATGTGGGAGAGAATATACTGCTATTTACGTTTGAACAGGAGGTGGATGCTGTAAAAGTTCTGCTTGGAGAACCGTGGTCTTATGATCGCCATTTAGTAGTGCTAAAGCGGTTTGAAGGTAATAAACCGATAAAGGAGGTTGTGTTTAACAGGGTGAAATTTTGGATCCAAATCCATGATTTGCCATATAAGTTTATGACCCCAGAGACAGCCATTGAAATCGGTGAATCAATTGGAGAGGTGGTTGTGTCGAGAGACGAATCCGAGATGAGGGGAGGAACTTTTATGCGAGTTAGAGTCTGGGTTGATGTATCTCGTCCCTTATGCAGAGGAAGGAAGGTAAATTTTGAGGATAATCTAGAAGGTTGGGTCTCTTTTCAGTATGAGAGATTACCCAATATATGTTTTTGGTGTGGGATGTTGTCACATGATGATAAGGACTGCGAACTATGGCTGAAGAGCAACGGTACTCTGCCGCTGGACCGTCAACAATATGGACACTGGATTAAAGCTTCGTTATTCAGTCCAGCCAAGAGACAGGTCGTTGAAGTGAAGGGGTATGAATCAGAACCGGTTAGAGGCACGGATCAACAGGCCGATAGGGGTGGAATGGGGGTTTCAAGTGGGCTTGTTCATCAACCTGCAGCGCCACTGCTTCAGGAAACCCAAGTGGAACGCGTGGACCTTGGTAAGTCAAGCATGTTGACCGAGCAACCCAGGAATGATAATGTGATAAGGGAGGTGGCTGGTGTACCGTCCGAGTTGCATGGTGGTTCAAATGTTTCACATAATGCAGCAGATTTTGAAACGGTGATTGAGGAATTAGACAGGGAGTTAGCGGGTGATGTCTTTCCTTCGAATGCGTTGGTTGCTGAGGTAATCCGTGGCATTAAAGGAAAGGAAGGGGAGGTGGTGGGTCCGGAGGGGATGCATGGTTCTGGGGAGTTGGTAAGGGAGTCCGAAACTGTGGGGCATGAAATTGTCCCCACTAACGTGCAGCCTAGTGTAGGTCACTTGGAGTTTTCTATGGGGTGGAATGATAAGTCTGAGAAGAAACCAAAGGTGAAATCAGTTCAAGGTAAACAAGCCGCCAAAGGGTCATCTGTTGCAGCCAGGGGTGTTGGAACTGAACTTACTACGAGTAATAAAAAAGGTACGTGGACTAGGCTCCCTTGTAATCACCATAATAACCAGATGCAGGTGGAGAATGAGGTGATTTTAGGCCCAAAAAGAAAAGCGGTAGAGGGGGGTAGTACGGAGGAGGATGTGATTGAAGTTGAAAAGAAGCAGAAAGTGGATGATGAGACAAAAAGGCTCAGTATCTTGTTTGCTACACACCTGGGATCGGCGGAGGTTGCTGGGCAACCCCGCCGGGTCCAATGAGTCTCCTAAGTTGGAACTGTCGAGGGCTTGGGAACCCTCAGACAGTTAACGCCTTGAAAAAGGTTATTAGGTTAGAAGATCCCAATCTGGTGTTCTTGATGGAAACAAAATCGAATGAAGAGTGGGTAAAAATTGTGCGTAATCAATGTGGGTTTAAAGATAGTTTTATTGTTCCTAGTGATGGTTTGAAGGGAGGGTTAGCTCTATTTTGGAAATCTGATATCAAAGTGGATGTTCTGGATTCTTCGCTATTCTTTATTGATGCTTTGATTGAGGGGGGTGAAAGAATTGGATGTTGGCATTTGTCAGGTTTCTATGGTCATCCTGAGACTGCACTAAGGATGGATTCATGGAGATCACTTAATTCCTTAAGGGATAGTTCACAGTTGCCATGGCTTGTGATTGGAGATTTTAACGAAATCAGGTGTCAAGCAGAGAAGGAGGGAGGGGCTTCTAGGCCAGTACAGCAAATGGCCAGGTTTAATGCTTCTATTAACTTTTGTGGGCTTAAGGAGGTTGGCTTTGTGGGTCCTAAATTCACTTGGTTGTATCAAAAAAGGGATGGCACTCAGATCAGGGAACGGTTGGATAGGGCCTTAGCTTCTACAGATTGGCATTCTCTTTTCCCTAATGCTAAGCTTCATCATAAGTCATCTTCTATATCTGATCATAATCCTCTTTTGCTGCATCTATTCTCAAAGAAAAAATACCAGAAGCACAAGAAATTATTTAGATTTGAGTCTATGTGGTTGAAAGATGAGAGATGTGAGAAAGTGGTGACTGAGGCATGGGAGGAAGGGATGTGCATGGCTTCTAATTTTCCTATCTTATCTTGTCTGGAATCATGCAGAAATAAACTGGAGGTTTGGAATGTAAGTGAGTATGGGCATGTGGGGAAGAAGATAGCTGGCTTACAAAAACGCCTAGAGGGGTTGGAGATGCAAGCTTCATCACCTATGGTTATAAAAGATCTAAGAGATACTAGAGTGGAATTGAATTGTTGGCTTGACAAAGAAGATGCCATGTGGAAACAGAGGGCTCGGCTGAACTGGTTTCAGGAGGGTGACAGAAATACCCGCTTCTTCCATGCTAAAGCCTCAGCAAGGTTTCAGAAGAACTTAATTGAGGGGGTTTTAGATGCTAATGAGGTGTGGCGGGTAGACCAAGGGGAGATCGAGAAGACGTTTATTGACTACTATTCTGAGTTGTTCACTTCCTCAGCACCATCAGATTTCACTGAAATTCTGGAGGCCATTCAACCTAGAGTGACTCAATCAATGAATTCCATGCTGGTGAAGGAGTTCCAGGCAGGTGAAGTGCACAAAGCCCTAAAGCAGATGTATCCTTTAAAAGCCCCAGGTCCGGATGGTATGCCCCCTCTTTTTTTCCAAAAATTCTGGTCTACTGTAGGTGGTGTAGTAACTAAGACAGTATTGGATTTCCTTAATTTAGGCATTATCCCGCCAAAATTTAATGAAACACATATTGTCTTGGTTCCTAAAACTGATTCACCAAAAAGAGTTACTGAGTATAGACCAATAAGTCTCTGTAATGTTATTTACAAACTGGCATCTAAGACCCTAGCCAATAGACTTAAAAAAATCCTCCCATCTATTATCAGTGATACCCAGAGTGCTTTTGTGAATGGTAGATTGATTACTGATAATGTGTTAGTAGCTTTTGAGGCAATGCACCAGATTAATTTGAAGAAATCAGGAGCTAAAGGTGAGATGGCTCTCAAGTTAGACATGAGCAAGGCATATGACAGGGTGGAATGGGCATGCTTAGAGAAGATAATGGAGAAATTGGGGTTTCATTTAAGATGGAGGAGCCTGATGATGCAATGCATCTCTTCTGTCACTTATGCTGTACGGGTCAATGGTAAACCTAGTGGCCATATTATTCCTTCCAGAGGACTTCGCCAAGGTGATCCACTCTCCCCATATTTATTTTTGATTTGTGCAGAAGGCCTTTCTGCGTTGATTAAAAAAGCTACAGCTGATGGTTTGCTGGAAGGTGTTTCTGTGTGTAGGGGTGGCCCTTGTCTATCTCATTTGTTCTTTGCAGATGATAGTTTAATTTTTTGCAAAGCCACTATTGAAGAATGTGAAGCCCTCCAGAAAGTACTGAGAACGTATGAGCAAGCTTCGGGCCAACAGCTGAATCGTGCCAAAACTTCTCTGTTTTTCAGCCCTAACACAGTACAGGAGATCCAGGAAGAGATTAGAGAGCGATTTGGTGCTCAAGTCATTCGGCAGCATGAGAAGTATCTAGGCCTCCCTTCTTTGGTAGGAAGAAATAAGAAGAATACCTTCAAGGAAGTCAAAACAAAACTGGCCAAAAAACTGGCTGGGTGGAAAGAAAAGCTATTGTCTAAAGCCGGGAAGGAAGTTTTGATAAAAGCAGTAGCCCAAGCTATTCCGACGTATACTATGAGTTGCTTTAAAATTCCTGATTCCCTTTGTGATGAGATGACTAGTATTATTAGGAATTTTTGGTGGGGGCAATGTAAAGAGGAGAGGAAAATGGCATGGATTAGTTGGGAGAAACTTTGTGCTCCAAAGGCTTGTGGGGGAATGGGCTTCAAACAATTGAAGGAATTTAATTTGGCCATGTTGGCTAAACAAGGGTGGCGACTCCAGTGTGGGAATGATTCCCTATTATATAGGGTTTTTAAGGCCAAATATTTTCCTAGGTGTGAATTTGTGGATGCATGCCTTGGAAAAAATCCTTCATTCGCCTGGAGGAGTATTTTGGCGGCTCAAGCAATTGTCCGGAATGGCAAAAGGTGGCTGGTGGGGAATGGTCATAGCATAAGAATTTGGAAAGATAAATGGGTGCCATCCCCCTCAACGTATAAGGTTGTTTCTCCTATCTCAAGACTACCTGAGGACTCTCGGGTTGCAACTCTTATTGACGAAGCTTCTGGTTCTTGGAATACTGAGTTGGTGCGGCAAGTCTTCCTCCCTCATGAAGCTGACTTAATTTGTAGTATTGCTCTAAGTGCGAACTTGCCAGCGGATAAGCAAGTCTGGGCTGTAACACACAATGGACTCTTTAGTGTCCGTAGTGCATATAAGTTGGCTATGGATATGAGTTTAAAAGTACCGGCGGGTGGCGTGTCTGATGGTAGTCAGTTAAGAAGTTTTTGGAAGCGTCTATGGTGCTATAATGTTCCACACAAGATTCGCCACTTCGCTTGGAGGGCATGCAAAGATGTTTTACCCACGAAACAGAATCTGGTCAAGCGCAAAGTGTTGTTGGACAGTGTTTGTGAGGAGTGTCGCATGGAGGAAGAGTCTTCAGCTCACCTGTTCTGGCGGTGTCAACGTGCTGCTGAGATATGGCACAGTTCCGCTCTGTTTCAGGACTTTGGGAGTTGCCATTTTGGGTCGTTCATGGACTTGCTCTGGTATGTGGTGATGATAGTTCAGTGGGATCACAGACGGGTGGAAAAACTGATGGTCATTGCCTGGGCATTGTGGTCGAACCGGAATGAATGCAGGAATGGTGGTGCGAAAAAGTCAAGCCAATCTTTAGTGCATGATGCGTTGGAGTATTTGTGCGCTTACCAGGCTTGTATACATGTCACGGATTTGAAGAAGCCAGCTGGGGCAGCAGTGTGGACGCCTCCCTCTCCAGATCGCTACAAAATAAATGTGGATGGGGCTGTGTTCAAAGAGCAGAAAATGGCAGGGGTGGGGATTATAATTCGAGATGATGCAGGCCAGCTGATCGGAGCCTATAGTAAAAAGATTGAAGCTCCTCTAGGTGCCATTGAGGTTGAAGCTAAGGCGGTTGAGATGGGTCTTCAATTTGCCAAAGACATGTCTATCCAGGACTTCACGCTAGAGTCTGATTCTTTGTCACTGGTTAATGCTCTCAGGGACTCTTCTCCTCCACCTTTATCTGTGGCTGCGCTGGTCTATAGTTCCATGAGTGTTGCTCATAGTTTCCGTAGTGTGAATTTTGCCCATATTGGTCGCAAGGGCAATAGACCAGCACATTTACTAGCTAGACATGCTTTAGGCATTACTGATTTTTCTGTTTGGGTTGAAGAGATTCCTTGCTTCCTTGAACAAGCTCTCAACCAGGATGTATTGGCCAATTCTATTGATTAATAAAGTTTTAGCTGTATTTCACATCAAAAAAAAAAAAAATTATAAACAAGTAGGGGTAACGAGTGGATCCAATCTGCCAATGTACTTGCTCCAAAAAATTAAAGTGATCACTGATCACACACACCAAAGACAAATAGCACATATTTTCTAAAGTTTAAAACAAAAGGGCACCACTTGCTTAGTGGGCAAAAGAGATATAGAACTCGCTGAAGCATGAGCTACCGACCATGTTTGGCTTTTAGGGACTGTATAATCAAGAAGCACAGGGAACAAGCAGAAATCGGATCAATGCACACTGCCATATTCAGAGACAATTGGCTTAATGCATAATGTTGTGCGTACTATCACACCGTGTTTTGGATTCAAAATCAAATCCATGGGCGTATTTACATGGCGGTTTGAAGCTTTGAATTTCTTGAGGTTCCTTTACGACACATGGATGTGGAGATGTCAACATCCCTAACCTAATCCACATATAGGCCACTAGAACTGTTAGGCCTAACCAGTGCACTAGAATATATATATATCTTTGGTTATTTTTTAAGGGTCCAGTTAACGTATGTTCTTAGAGCACATATTAACCATTCATTTTGGGAAAATTTTTATGAGAAATTGGAAAAGTTGTCAAAACAGTGAATTACTTTTTCGTTTTTCCATAAAAAATTTCCTAAAATAGATTACTAATATATGTCGTAAGGGCACACGTTAATAAATTCATTTCTTAAGTTACTAGTATATATATATATATAGAGGTCCATTATCTAGGTGGAGTTTTCACTATGGTCATAGTCATAAACTATCAAAATCCAACTTGTCAATAATTTTTTTTTCTTTTTTTTAGCAAAACTTGTCAATAATATTATCATACATACATATCAAAAAATTTAATTAGTTCTAGCCACTTTGTTATCAAATGAAACCCTTTGTCTTAATGTGTGTGATCTATTTTATGTTTCACTAACTATATAACTTAATTATCGCGCATCTTCTTCTTTTTTTCCCTTGAAGTAATCAAAATTTAAAAAATAAAACACGTGGTATATTACAAATCCTAGAGTATAAAACGGAATAATCTTTAATTTCATGAGATGGTCCGATGTTCATGTCTTTACTACCCAATTAGCAATTCTTGTATCTATTTTCAAATCATCTTAGGTTGGGAGACAACTACAATGCAGTGTGCACTGGACTATCCAATTAGCCCTTTGGCATTTTGTTTTCTCTGAAGTTAAGAGCTTTAACAAATTGGATGGTAATCACTATGAAAACCAAATCTTATCCACAAGGGGGTTATAATTACTTATTAGTAGGGCAGTAAATAGAATTAAATGGTCCATTTATCCTCTCAGCTACAGTGTTATTTTGGTCAGTGGAGCGTGCAAATTAAACTTCCTATAGCTTTCATCAAACTACCCAGAAATGCACTTCCACCTTTCCTAATTATTTCAAGGAAAGTGTGATCATGAAAATGATTTTCACCAACCGCAACAAGAAGCTTCAAAAAGGAGGAAAAACCAGAATCCCACACACAAGGGCATAGGGGAGAGAAAGTTGATTGGAATGGCAAAGAAACACCAAATAGTTCTTGGAATATGGGGAATCAGAAGCAGCTTCCGTTCCCTTATAGCCTTACTTGTGACTATCCTAATAATCACAGCAGTTTATCTTAGCCAAGATAGTGGAAGATTCTTTGAAAATAGAGCCAATGTTGAATTGTCACAATGCAATTTGTTTTCAGGTAAATGGGTGTTTGATAACCAAAGTTACCCTCTATACAAAGAGAAGGAATGCACCTATATGTCTGATCAATTGGCTTGTGAGAAGTTTGGAAGAAAAGACTTGAGCTATCAGAACTGGAGGTGGCAACCTCACCAATGTAACCTCCCTAGGTATATATTTTCTCACACTTGTTTACGTCTGATATAACTCTTTACAATATTACAACCATTCTATAACTTTTTATAGATTAATATTTGGAAAGTTTTATTGTTGTAATATATGACATATTCACTTCATTCTTAATTAATATTTTGCGTATAATGTTAAAATTAAAGATACATGAGCTTTAAACATTATCTATGATGAGATAAATGGTTATTGACTTTCAATCATCTTGGTATTTTACAAGCATGTATGCATATTATAACAAAGAAACATAATCTAATGTTAATTTGTCAAAATACTTGTTCAATAAAAAATTATGGGGTGGTGTAAATTTACAAATATATATACATGATGATGTTAAAGATGTCTTTGTCTATGGTTTTGAGCTTTGTGGAACTTTTTTCTATGTTAATAAGGTTCAATGCCACAGCGTTGCTGGAGAGGCTAAGGAACAAGAGGCTTATATTTGTTGGGGATTCACTGAATAGGGGCCAGTGGGTTTCGATGGTCTGTCTGGTCGATTCAGCAGTCCCTCCAACGCTTAAATCCATGCACACCAATGGCTCATTGAGCACCTTTAAGGCCACTGTGAGTAATAATATTTGCTGCAAAAAAAAAATGTTGTAGAAGTGCATTATACACCTTGTGCTGTGGATCTGGGATATCTGGGCTTGGCAATCCAACCACTCTGGGATTAGGCTTGAGTTTCATAGTTGGGCTAACAGTGAAAGCTAATTAAGAGAGATAGTATCTCATAGAGCCACTGTATATAGTGGCTTCTCAAATTATATGGGGCCCAAAGATGTATGGGACATACTGCTGCGAGAGTTGTTGCATATAACAGTTCCATCAGATAGTTTTTCCAAAGAATAGATTACCATTTTGCTTAAAAAGTGGATGATGAGGGATTCAAACTAAAAAAAAAAACAATTTTATGTTCTCTCACAATTGATGGAGACCACACACCAATATACCCCAAATATTGTGAAATGTTAGTTGGATATATCTCTTACACAAGGTATCCTACCTTTTAATTAAGACCGACCGAGCACGGTTATTGAGCTATAAGGCCCTTAGTAAAGAAAGAATAGCTATTAGTTATTATTTGAAATAACTTAAAGGTTGATTTTGCAGTTCACTACAATTGCTATAAATAATTAATATTGAAATAATTCTCTTACATTTGTGCTTTTTATAGTTGTAAATTTTACCAGAGAAGCTAATGGTTAATTAATCTAATGAAGGAATATAATGCCTCCATTGAGTTCTACTGGGCTCCATTGCTAGTGGAATCAAACTCTGATGATCCATTGAACCACCGAGTACCAAATAGAACTGTCAGAGTCAAGGCAATTGAAAAGCACGCTAGGCATTGGACTGATGCAGACATACTCGTCTTTGATTCCTACCTGTGGTGGAGAAGGCCCACAATGAAAGTTCTGTATGTACCTTATAAAGCCCAATTAATTTTTTTTCTTAATGATAACGATAATAGGAGGGTCAGAATTTGAAGCTTTGACGTCTCTGTTAGAAATACCGATAAATGAGAATTGAGTTATAAGACTTTCGGATAATTAATAACATTTGCAATTATTTGATTATTTGCACCTTTTCTATTCCAAGAAGAAAGGTCACGTATAATTTTATAGTATTGCGTAACTTATTTGTTGGAACCACTATTGACTTAGTATTGATCTAATCTTATTTTTTATGTGACAATGATTAGGTGGGGGTCATTCGAAAGCCCAGATGGGATATATAAAGAAGTTGAGATGCTTCGCGTCTATGAGATGGCTCTAAGAACATGGTCTGATTGGTTGGAATTTCATGTCAATCCAAACAAGACCCAATTGTTTTTTGTTAGCATGTCACCAACTCACGAAAGGTATCTTGACTAATTCCTTTCTCCTATAACTCATTTATAATCTGACCCTTCTCCAAGGTATTGGTCTGAGTAGTTTTGAATTTTTATCTCATTTATATGAGGTCTTAGGTTCAAATTTCTTAATCAGCGTCTTTGGGCCACCCCAAAGGAAAATTAGGTGTTTTAATAAGAATCCTAAATGTCCACGTTAACAAAAACATACATCAACATTTTACATTAAAAAAAACAACTCAGCTCTTTTAAGTAATTGAGAAAGCTGAATTCATGAGCAACGTTAGGGAAATAAAAATTTTCGCTACTTGTTTGAGTAACAAGAGCAACATCAATTTCACATGAACACGCCATTAACAACTTTTTTTATTATGTTCATTATATGTTATGTTAAATTTATCATGAATCCAAACATGGGAAGGATTTAAGCTCAAATTATGGCATATGGTCATTTTATTGTTTTATTTTCAAGGAAAAAAAATACATCACTTTTAATAATTGCTATTGATTTTTTTGCTAATTAATAATTGCTATTGATATTGCATAGAACTAGTGGAAATCTAATATGTATGTACATTCCAGTGGTGAAGATTGGGGTGATGGTGAAAATTGTTACTCAGAAACAGAGCCAGTTTTGAAAGAGGAATTTTGGGGAAGTGACACAGATCCAAAAACGATGCGTGTAGTTGAAAATGTGCTAGACGATTTGAAAACAAGGGGTGTAGATGTACAAATGCTCAACATTACACAACTCTCAGAATATAGAAAAGAAGGCCATCCATCAATCTATAGAAAGCAATGGGAACCTCTAACTGAAGAACAAATATCAGACCCAAGTAGTTATGCAGATTGTATACATTGGTGTCTCCCTGGAGTACCAGATGTGTGGAATGAGTTCTTGTATGCGTACATTGTGTATCAATGACAAATTGGAATTAAAAATAAAATTCAAGAAAAGTTTGTACTTCTTTTTCAATTTTAATTGTAAGCTTTTTATTTGGGTTCAAGCAGGGTAATGTCATCTTTTGTTGTGATAACCCAATAATTGACTTCATATACGGTGATTGCAATTTAACCACATTCCTTTTAAAAATAAGGATCATATAACTACAAAGTAAAGAGAGTGATGCCAATATTACATATTTTACTATATAGGTCTTACCAAATGATGTGTCACTAATAATGAAAAGTAATTTAAATACTCATTAATTATCTTTTTGAAGTGATGCCAAGTTTGTGGTGTCACATTCATTATTACATTAGTTTATGGTAAATTACATTTTTTCACCCTAAACTATCACATCGACTATACTTAACTCTTTGAATTATTGAAATGCACAATTAACCCTCCAAAGTTATAAATCTATTTCAATGTCCCCTCTACACTCTATTTTACTGTTACATTTGACGAAATTTAGCATTTAAAGACCAATTTATCCATCTCTCCAAAATAGAAGCCTAAGGGGTAAACTGGTTTTTCAATACTAAAATTCGTTAGAGTTAAAAACAAAACAAAAGGTAAGGGGTTAAATGTGATGTATTTTTCAAATTGGGGGTCGATAATGTGTTTTAATAGTTTAGAGGGTTAAATATAACTAAGATAATAATTTATGTTGGAAAATTATAATTGGTCCTATCAATTTATAAGTTTTTTTTTTTTGGTAATATTTTAAGGTAAGATAGATAAGATAATTCAAATATCAAGTGTTTAAGGTAATTATTAGGGGAATAGGGTTTGTGACTTGGTGGGTCTCCAAGATGTTCGTGCATGGTCGTGACAACACGGTATTTATGGACTGTCTTTGAACTTGGTGATTGCGAATCCAGTTTTGTCCACAACATGTCTTCAACTCTTCATGTAAGAACAAAAGGCAACTTGAAATTAGATTATTATTTCTAATTTTTGGTAAAAGATAAGATCCGAAAACACTTCAGCTGGCCTACTCAAGATTTGAGTGGTTATACTTTAGGAAAAATGTCAAATTACTGCAAATTAGGTGCAGAAGAAGTGCTAATTGTATGATATTTTTATAATGTTTTCACATCAAATTATAAGTGATAAATTGTTACTGGTTTTAATTTGAATCTATAATTTAAATTACTTTTTTACCCATTCGTAACAGCCAATAACAACCTATTACCTAGAATTTCTTATGAAAATATTGTAAATATAAGAGTTCCATGCATATATTATATATACAGTTCTCACGCATGTATGGCATATACAACTCTAGGAGGAAAATTCTAAGAGCACAAATAAATGGGCAGTTTCTTCTCTCGAACACCATATCAATTGATTCCAACCGTTTCTGGGACCAACAGCAACCGTACATTCATTTTCATACATATAATACTCCCTCCGTCCCACTTTGTTTGTCCTCTATTCCATTTTGGGATGTCCCAAAATATTGTCCTATTTCTAAAAATAAAAATTATTAGTTTACTAATGTTCCTATTATACCCCTAAACCTCATTAAGAATAACTCTTTTTTAAAAAGTTGATAAATTTGTTTAAGGGTAGTTTTGTAAACTTATACATTTTTATAAGATAGACAAGATAATAAATGATGTTCTCTTAAAATGTTTGACTTTTCAAACAGGACAAACAAAGTGGGACGGAGGGAGCAGTACATTACAACTGCGACATTCTAATTCAGTCAACCTGCCCCAACAAAATTAATGATCCAGCTAATTATGACCTCGCAAAACTAAACAACCCAACCCCCCTTTTTTTTTCTTTTTTCTTTTTAGAATTTATTGACGCGTGCACTTAAGGCATATATTAGTAATTCATTTTAGAAAACTTTTTATGAAAAAACGAAAAAGTAATTCACTGTTTTGACAGCTTTTTCAATTTCTCATAAAAAAAACTTTTCCAAAATTAATAATTAATGTGTACACTCGGACCCTTTTTTTTATATGGAGTATCAGTCTCTCCCACATTCTTATTATTAAAACAAAAGTTTGATTACTAATTTAGTTCTAATGTTTGTCATATGTATCAAAATAGTCCCTAATATTTTAAATGCATAAGTTTAATTCTTAACTTTTTAGTATTGTGAAAAAATAGTATTTTCACTTTAAGTGATGAATGAAAAAATTGGTGTGATTACTGATTGAAAGTAAAATTAAAATATTAACTTTAAATGTTTTATTTTAAACATTAGCAGGTGGAAATCCACGTTTGAGCCCAAATGGCATAAAAAAAAATACTAAAATGTTTATCCATGTTAGCATTTCAAGAGTTATTTTAACCTAATATTAAAATGTTAAAAACTAAAGTAACACATTTATACCACCACGCAATTTTGGTGCGGTGACCACTTTACAAGTATAAGTGCTTGAGGGGTGTGGGAGACAAGAATCAAATTTCAAATTTCTAGAAGAAAGTTTCATACACATATACACTTAGATTAGGTTATAATAGAATTTCTATCTTGTATAAAATAAAAAATATAAAAAAAGTAACACATTTAAAACTTTAGCATGTATTATTGGCATGTACTATAGAGACTCTGGATTAAATATTAGTTGTCTATTAGCAAATTTAAAACTTTATGACCATTTTTACATGTATCGCCAAAATAATAATCTCCCATTTATAATAACTTTAGCATTTTCCTTCAAACAATTAGAGGACATGATTGGCACATTTATAAGTGCATTTAGTACCCCAAAGCACCGAATGGTCCGAATCATTGTCTTAAGTCTTAGGCAAAAAAATGTATCGCCAAAGTCTTAGGCACATTTATAACTTTATGTTTGGATTGCACTGATGTGGGTCCTGTGCACTATTTATGGACCTACAAGTAAAAATTTTAACAAATTTTTCTTTAAAATTAGATCACACATTACTATTCACACATTTAAAAATAAATTATTTTTTTACAATATTTTCAATTTTTAATTTTCAGTAAGAAACGATATCTAAACAGACCCTAGCGTGAGTTTGGATAGCAACGCGTTTGCATTGCATCTAATGTCTGTGTTTTTTGGCTAGATCTCGTGCACTATTCACAAGACCCTTAGATGCAAAAAAAAATATAAATCTAACTTTAAAATTGGGTCTCACAGTACTATTTACACTTTAAAAATTATTTTTTAAAAATTATTTTGTCACGTTATTTTCTGTAAAAAATTTCAGTTTTCAGCGAAAAGTTTTGCTACACCTGTAAAGCTGAAATCTCGGACCAAAACCAAATATCAAACCTACTTCGTGTTCTTTCCAATGTTGTAGTCAAAATCTTTTACCAGACAGACACGCACACACACAGAAGATAACCTGGGATTTGCTTCATCCGATATTGTATTATACCATGATGCTGCGATGGAATAGAAAGAAAACCCATTTCCCTCTCATAGCAATTCTCTCTTTAGTCTTCATAGTTTTCACAATCCTCTACAATGAACGTAGCATAAGGCAAATCCAAGAAAACCCAGATCACGTTCATCATCACCAAGAAGCTCCAGTCACTTTTGTTAAAGCAAATCGTATAAACCCAGCTCAAGGTATAGTCCATATTATCTTCTTCTTCTTCTTCTTCACCACAATATTTAATGGCAATACACAATCTGGGTCCACTTGAAGTCAATACCTTTACTTGGTTTCAAGTCAAATTCATTACTGTATATTCGAGTTAATTTCTTTACTGGGTGCCGTGGATTTGAAATTTTTGTTTGTTTGGTTTCAGAGGTTTTGGATAGATTCAGTAAGTGCAACTCCACCAGAGACTATAGTGGTCGGAAAATCGCTTGGGTTGACCGTAATGACGGTCAACGCCGGAGAGTGGCATCGGAGAGATGCGACGTGGCTTCGGGCAAATGGGTGTTTGATAATACCTCGTATCCACTGTACAAAGAGTCGGAGTGTCCGTACATGTCGGACCAATTGGCGTGTCACAGGCATGGGAGGCCTGATTTGGGGTACCAGTATTGGAGGTGGCAACCCCACGGATGCAATTTGAAGAGGTACTTCTTCTTCTTCTTTTTCTTGTTGGTTTCAATACAGTTCTATCAGCGTTGAATTTTTCTTTTTAAATATAAGCATGGAATTTAAGGAGGCATTTCTGAATTTACAACTTGGTTTCTTTTTTGTGCTATTGAATTTGGACTAAATTTGAATTTTGTGATATATGTAAAGTATAAATTTAGAATGTAATCAGGATTTTATTATGGAACTTGTGACTAAATTAAGGTACAAGTTAAGTTCACTATAAATGCCGCCTTACTTCTTCTCAAAAAATAAATAAATAAATGCTGCCTTACTAATGTGCTGAAAAAGAAATGGTACATTTAATTGGGATTTTGGAGTTCTTTTAATTTGGGAGTCTTGGATTTGAAAGTTGAGGGCCTTTTTTTGGTTAATAGAATCAAGCATGGAATTTGAGGCTAATTTCTGAATTTACACCTCGGTCTCCTTTTTGTGCTAGTGAATTTGGAGTGCATTTGAATTTTGTGATATGGATTAAACTTGTTGGTTGGAAATCATGAGACTTTAAGTCACAATTTCAGTTGCTTTGGGGGTTGCGACACTACTCTTGTGATACATGCAAAGTATAAATTTAGAGTGAAATCAAGATTTTTGAATTTCATAGAATTGGAACTTGTGATTAAATTAAACACAAGTTCACATTAAATTCTTCCTTACTAAAATACTGCAAAAAATGGTATGTAGTTTATTGGGATTTTGAGGTTCTTTATAATTGGAAGTAAATTGATTTTTTCTTTTTTTTTGGTGGGCTTGTTTTGTAGATGGAATGTGATTGAAATGTGGGAGAAGTTGAGAGGGAAAAGGCTAATGTTTGTAGGGGATTCATTAAACCGAGGGCAATGGATATCAATGGTGTGCTTGTTACAGTCAGTGATTCCAGCCAATAAGAGATCTATGTCACCAAATGCGCCTCTTACCATTTTCAGATCAGAGGTAAGCAAGATTCCCCCCTCTAGAAAAGCAAAATTGTTTTTGCTTATGACTGAGGAGAAGATCGTGACTTTTGAAAGATATTGAGAATTTCATGTTGTTTCTCATTGTTATATCTTTGTGTGATTTGCAGGAATATAATGCAACTGTGGAATTTCTCTGGGCTCCATTACTTGTTGAATCTAATTCTGATGACCCAGTGAATCACAGATTGGATGAACGGATAATCCGTCCTGATTCAGTTCTGAAGCATGCATCAAAGTGGGAGCATGCTGATATATTAGTTTTCAACACGTACTTGTGGTGGCGACAAGGTCCAGTTAAGCTATTGTAAGTATAGTAAAACCAACTAAGCATTTAACTAGAAAAATGAGTTATATAGAAAAAATTATTAATTGGTATCCTCAAACCTTTTTTTTTGTGTGTGTGTAGATGGAGTGCTGGAAAAAATGGGATTTGTGAAGAATTAGATGGACTTGGAGCTATGGAATTGGCCATGGGAGCATGGGCGGACTGGGTTGCTTCTAAAGTGGATCCCCTCAAGAAGCAAGTCTTTTTTGTTACCATGTCCCCAACGCATCTCTGGTGAGCGCCAAAACCATTTTTTCCCATCCATCTCCAATATTAATTTGCAATTCCTTTCAGTTTTAAGCAAAACTCATGCATATTCCAAGGCTACTTTTGGATTGTTTCTTCCCTCGAATATTATGACTGCATTTTTCATTCAAAAAAAAAATAGGAGCATCTAGCATGTTTCCTGGGTTTGTATTTAAAGCTGTATATAGAATCGTTGATGCTCAGAATGGTTCATAAAATGATACTTGAAGTCTGATCTAAGAAATTTATATTTGATTGAAAATAAATTACAGTCATAGTTGGCCATGGGTCCAATATAATAGGCTTAGATCATTGTGTCAATATGAACATTTTCTTGTCATCTATTCTTAGAACTCTTTTAAAATTAATGCTTGCTGTTTATATAAATTGTCTCGACCTTCTGTTAATCCTGTGTTTGTAGCCAGTTTATTAAACAAGGCACTTGTATCTTGTTAATTGGAAACTAGACCATAATCCAACCTTTAAATTATTAAGGGTCCAGAAAGTTCAAATAGAAATGGATTTCTCATATTTTGGATCACTATTCAATAATCAATGGCTTACATTTTGATCTGGCCACAGGATAAATAGGAAGAAAAAAGGTCTAGATAATAGTTGGGGCAAATTTATGACAATTAATGGCCTAAATAGTCTATCCTAATATTTTATAATGGAGCATTCTAAACTGTCTACTTAATTTCATGTGTAAGGACTAAGGACATTGTCATATTTTCAATATCCTACTTCAAAGCTTCATATCCCCACTACCGCCGTTGGGTGGTAGGCTCTTATAGCATCTTCTCATCATTTTCATAAAACTTGTGTTATAATTCAGGAATCGAGAGTGGAAACACGGAAGTGAAGGCAATTGCTATGATGAGAAAACCCCTATAGATTTTGAGGGCTACTGGGGAAGTGGTTCTGACTTGCCTACAATGCGCTTGGTAGAGAAGGTACTTAGCAGGTTAGGTTCAAAGGTTTCTGTTCTTAATATTACTCAACTCTCAGAGTATCGCAAAGATGGCCACCCTTCAATTTACCGCAAGTTTTGGGAGACACTGAAACCTGAACAATTGTCAAACCCTCCAAGTTACTCTGATTGCATACACTGGTGTTTGCCAGGTGTACCTGATGTATGGAATGAGTTGCTATTCCATTCTTTGTAAAAATAAATGTAAACTAGAAAGGTCTTTTTAGTTGTTTCCTGTAGCAAATTAGCAATTGAAAAGGGAATTTTGAGTTTTGTTTCCATTCACAAGGAGAATGATTGCTTGTAACAATTGATATTCTATTGATTTATGCAGTTAGAAATGAGGATTTCATTGCTATTATCACTAGTGAGAAGTGAATATGAAATTGACTCATTTGAATGCAAATTCATTGGGTATGTTACCACTTAACTATGGTGAATTGCATGTTTTCATTTGGAGGCAATTTGCTTAATTTATTATTAAAAATGTTTTGAAGCTTCTAAAAATTTTTGGTATTGAGTTTTGACTTGTCCAAAAGTGAACTTAAAATGGATAAGGATTCTTTAAGAAAGAGAACGGAGAACTGCATACATTCAATTGTGATCCAATAGCCTTAAGGGCAACAGGAATTCATGTTGCACTTCAAATCATATTCAATTATTTATTAAAAAGTTGATTAACACCTATAATTTTGTACGTTCATCTTCTTGTCTGTTTACTATAACAATAGACAACCATTTTCACAACATTTTGCACAAGATGGCAAATTGTTATTGATCTTTATATAAGCCCATCATTTACACTACTTTATTGTCTATTATGTTGTTGAAAATTTATAATCTCAACAATTGTAAATAGAAAATTGTGAATTAGCTGTCTGTATATTTATTGATCATTTATCGAAAGTTTGTTCTAGGTCTCCTAGACAACAAAAGTGGTAAAGCTTCAATGAAAATAGGAAGATGATTTTGGGCCTGGTAGCAAAGTTGTGATTTGGAGCTGGAGTAGTCTCATTTTCATCCATTCGGAGCATGATTTTAAACTAGGCCTGGCCTGTGCTCTGGGATGGACTGACATTAGTTAGACCCTAATCAAAATTGAACCCAAGGGCAGGGTCAACCATACATGTTTCCCTACAAATAAAAATAATGTACCAATAAAAGTATTACACCATGAAAATCTTTTCTTTTCTTTTTTTTCCTTTGAAGAAGGAAATAAGAAAAAGATGTGGAGATCAGGTTCCAATTAACTCGTACACTTAATTTATTCGCATTAGTAGCAGGCACGTTTTAATACATATAAAATCTTCAGTTAGTTTAAATTATGATTCATATAAAATTTTATAAATAAAACAATAGTTTAATCAACCAATCATTTGCTTTAAAATATCTATACTAGCAATATTTTCCTACATAAATAATATAAAAATAAAATTTCTCCTGGTAGATCAATTTTGGAGTGGGCCAAGTTATAACTTTTTTTTTTCTTTAATTAACTGCTATTCTAATTTGTAAGGACTGAATTTGGATTAGACCCAATAAAGGATTGGGTTTTAGCCCAACAAGTCCAAACAATGAATTTGTAGAGCGTGGATGAAAGAACTAAATTTACTCCAGAAGAAAGACAATAAAAGTTGCTGATTTAAGATCATTAAACATAAATAAGATAAGAAAATCTGTCATCGGCCTGGCCTGAGGAGTTTATATTATAATGTCTTGTTGATGAACAAAGTTATAAGAGTTCACAGTATTATTACCAAGATTTCTTGATTTTTTTTCCGATCCTTTTCTTTAGGCCATCTTCCCATGCTATATACTACAATCTTGGTATCATCCCTACCATACACGTGTAGGTTAGATTCTAGGAACTCCTTCTTGTCTCATCCAACACCTCCCAGAACCATCAACTAGTAGCTGTAAGGCTGCTTGACCACTGTTCAAGTATCACCTCCACATTAATGCGGCCAAAGAGTTAGTTGGGAGGCATTTAATGTAGAGGTGGCAGCTTTTGAAGATATTTGTTGCCTCCCCTTTGCTTATCTCTTATCCAATGTCCAACTCTTAGTTGTGATGCAACCTTGAAGAGTGTCTAGGGTGATAAGACATTCTTACTAACCTCAGATCTTCGTTTCCGATATGACTTTTCTCCTCTGACATATTTTGAACTATCACATACAATTTTTATGTCTTCTTCTTATATCATTCTCATTATAACTTTATTTGACCATCCTCGGATTGGATAATATCCCCGGATTGGGCCATAGGCCCAATTCATGCAGTTTTAATAGTGCCTTCTAGATAGTTGGCCCCCACAATAGCCCCTCAAAATCTTGCTTTTCGGCTCCTCGGGAGGAAAGGAGGATTTTGATATCCTCAACCCATCTCATTTATGGTTATGCCCTCCCGAGCTCCCAAGTGCCTTTTTACTTGCTCAAGGCACACTCCTGACACTTCGGCATCCAGAACGTGCCATCATTAAATTTTGGCAGCTCCCTTGTCCCCCACGTTCAACGGCATGATGTAAATCCAACAGAGGAGGATTTTCCTAGATTTGCGAGCGGGAATTTTCCCGCTTGTAACTTCTACGCCACTATAAATAGCTTTTTAAATCAATTCATTTTCCTACTTTCAACAATCACACAGTCCTAGAGCTCATACACTGAACCTGTCATTCTCTCTCACCTCCCTGTGCGTCTACAAATACTAAAAATTTGTCCAAGGACCTTCTTTTCAAACCTGTAAGTTTCCTTGAATCCTCTTCGTTTTCGTTTCAAACTTGTTAATTTTTCTTCAAAACTTCTTAGAAAAATGGGTAAGTTCAAACGTTTAGTTGAGTCCGAAGAGGGTATGGAAAGTTTTAGGGCTAAGTATAAGATCCCACCAACAGTGGGCATGAGATACGCTACCCAGGGGGAATGGGTAGGTGCTAGGAAAACAAGAGAGGTAGTAATCCCTATGATCGCATTCATAGAGGGAGGGATGACCATTCCCATGGGCACTATCACTAGGAACTATCTTAGGTTCTTTAGACTATTACCCACACAGTGCGCCCTAAATATGTTTAGGGTATTGGGTAGTATAGAAGCTCTAAACGAGAGAATGAACCTAAATTTGACCCACCATGATGTGAATTAGGTATACAACTTACACCATCTGACAGGACAAGGATATTACCTTAAGTCTAGGTATCCCGTAGTAAGGTTAATCCAGTGCCTCCCCACATCAAACAAAGGCTTAAAGGAAGACTTTTTAATCTTTTCTGGGGAATGGCATGATGGCCTACCCTGTTTGACTAAGGAGGGAGAATCAGGTGGGGGTATAGCCATAGATTTATGTGTCTTGGCTTGTATTTCTCTTTTATTTCCCAATATCCCTGCTTCGAACAAAATTTTCTTCCATTTTAATGATTTTGCAGATAAGCGTTCTACTAAACTCCAGCTCAGCTTAGTCAACAAAGAGAGCTTAGATAGGATTTTATGGGCTGAGGTGTACGTAAACAAAGCCGACGGTCAACTGCGAGCGACGCACTTAATTCTTGGGTACACACCCATTTCTCTCGCATTTCAAGCCCCTAAGTACGTGATAAAAGCCAACGATTCTTGGCTCCACCGTATTAGTGTTGCCTACGAAGGATTCGTTGTCCCAGAGGGTATTCCCATTCCTGAAGGTACACCCCTTACTCAGCCACTCTTCGTAGCCACCCCTTCAGTAGGAGCATCCTTATCCCAACTCATCCTTGAAGAAGAGGAAGAGGAAGAAGAAAAAGAAGAAGAAAAAAAAAAGTCCAGAGGGGATCGTAGATTTGTCAAATTCCTCAGAGGAGTTTGAAGTGTTCAACCAGGCTCCATCTCCCGAGGGTATACTGGCTAACATTAACCTCCAGCATCAAGCAGAAGTCACCACTTCGGACAAGATGGGTATCCAGAGGAAACCCCAAAAGAGTTTGATGGAATTAATAGAATCCCAGACCGGAAAGGGTGCACCGGGGAAACCTGCACAGCCAAAGCTTCCTCCTCCTCCTCCCAAATCTCCTCTTCCTCCTCCTTAGCCATCTCTGCCATCCAAACCTGATCTTGCTGATCCGAAAAGGAAGAAAGAGCAAAAGGGAAAGGATGTAGTGGATGTTGGGAAGTCTCATCCTGCTCATGAGGACGAGACCCAGAGAGCTGCAAAGTAGCAAAAGACTAGCCATACATCGCAGAAAGGTGTGGATAGGGGGGATAATCAACCTCCAGAGCCTCAGACTTGGCCTCCAACACTCATGCTAAATGGTGAACCCCTAAGGGATGATGCATCACTCGGGGATTTCAATAGGGGTATTGGATGCCATGTTGCCTCAACTCTAGAGGGGGCTCTGTTACTCCCGAACGATATGGCCAAGCTGAGGAACATCAGGAAGAATGAGGTTTTTCTCAACCTCAAAAGATATATGGGCATGGTATGATGCTATCCTTTTTTCTTTTTCTTTTTTTGTTTGTTATGTTACTAACCGTTTTCTTTCAGGCTGTCTAATCCACTTTCAGGGTTAAGGAGATAACCAACTCTTGCTATTAGCAATTGGACGATGAGAGGAGAAGGCGTGTAGCAGCTGTGCAATCGTTCAACTTTGCTGATCAATGATGTGCATGAAAAATAAACAATAAAGTACTCACATATCTACATATTTAGCCTTACTTTTATGTTATTTTGTGATTGATTATATAATATCTTTGTGTTGTAGGTAACAAGAGCTTTACATGCAAAGTGGGGCTAGGCCAATTGAATCAAGCCAACTTACATCCAGCCAGGCATGAATTCAAGAAAAGACCAACCCAATTAAATTTAAGTCCAATTGGAGCAAAGAATCAAAGGAAATTTGCACCAAATCCAAGTCCAATTCGGATTAGGATTCCAGACTGCACATTAGTTAGTATTTTTGGCATAACTTTCGGCTCAGATGTCCAATCGAGATGATTTAAGTTGGGCTGGAACGTTAACTTAAAGGGCTACAACTTTGTAGTCTACCAAAAGTCCAAATTCTGACGTTAAATGGGCCAAAACCGTCGGTTAAGTGAAGCTTAAAAATCTGGGATTTTCTCCAAACGGGAATTCAACTTGTAATAGGATTCCTTGAACTATTTAAAGGCTCTTTAGGGCAAATTTCAGGGGGGCTGAGGCTAGTGCTAGGGCTGAGGGCTGAATGTATAGATAGCTGCGGCTACCTCTTCCATGACAGTTAGTTCTATTTTATTTGTCTAGTTTAATGTTTAGTATTTTATTTTTGTGTTTTCTTTCAATTACTATGAGTAGCTAAATTTATAATTAGGGTTGAGGATGAAACCTTATTAAGGATTATCAGTAATATTTATGTGATTTGATTTTTCCCACAATAATTGTTCTTTAATGATTTAAATTATTCTTACTTCATATCAATTGACTAAGAAGGAATTCTAGGTATGAGTTCAATCATGTTTTTCTCATGATTTAGGATTCGTCTTAATTAATTGAATGCTTAGTTTATTAATTCTTGATTATAAAATTGGATATCGCTTGTGATTTGTCTATTAATGGATACAATTTATGATTTGATTTTTAGAATTTGATATATCTTGTGATTTGTTTGGCTACGGATACAATTAATGATTTGATTTTATACTTAAGAAGTGAAGAAGAACATGCTTTTGATTTTTAAAATAAGGGTTTAAATGATAATATTTTCCATGATAGCAAGATTGATTTCTAGATTATCATGTAGTGAGTTGGGAAAAATTAATGATTATAAATATATGCTGATATGATTTACAAGGCGGATTCCAAAACCTTAATTCATTTCCCTTGATTGTTTACATTTTTTTATTGCTTTATATATTTTGCTTAGTTTAACTATTTGCTTAATTTTATTATTTTCTTAGTTTATTTAATTGCAAACAACCAATTTTTATTAAACTAGATTAGGATTAATTTGGTTAAGGTTTAATTAATTTTCCTACGTTTATACAAGTCCCTATGGGTTCGACCTCGTTCTTGTCCAATTATACTTCGGTTCGGTTCATACACTTGCGAGTATTTTAAAATTTCACAACAATCAAAGCAATGCAGATTTAAGAAAAAAGCTGACTGAGGAGGAGAAGGCCCAGAAGAGTGCTGACTCGGCTCTGGAAAGCGCTGAGAGACAAGCCGAGGATCAGAGGCAGCGCCTTCGTAAGGCCAATGACCAGCTGGCTTCTTTCAAGGAACAAATAGCAACTCTCAAGAAGAAACTGGAAGAAGCCCGGAAGCTCAAGGATCAGGCTGAAAAATTGAGAGCTGGGGCCGAGAAGGCAAAAATAGAGGCCAAGAAGGCTAGGGACGAGGCTGAACAACATGGTTATGATGTCGGCATAGCCGAGACCGAGGATGCCTTCCGAGCAGAGGTTCCTGCCGTATGTCGAACCTACTGTACTCTGATTTGGGAGAAAGCTCTCAACCGAGCCGGGGTTGAGGCTTCTTCTATGCTGAGAAGGCCAGAAAACATTTACTTCCCACCACGCATACGAGCCTCGAACCTTCCTTCCACTCAAGGTGAGGTGGCTTCTACGGTTGCTGACCCAGTTGAGGAAGCATTGCCTCAGGACCCTCTTCCTCCCAATCAGCAAGAGCAGCCAAAGGAACCTGAAGTTTCAAAGGAAACATCCTCGGACAAGGCCGCAGAGGTTCCACAAGATGGGGTAGCTTCCCAAGGTTTTGAACAGGCCTTAGCTTAAACTATTATGCCTGTCGAGGGAGCCCCTAAAGAGAAGGAGAAAACAATTCCTACTGAAGCGGATAAACCAGCTAATAAGAACTCCAAGGACAAGCTTCAGATAAAATTAAAACATTGAATCTTCCTTTTGTAATGTAATTATGACTTCTGCAATGTAATTTGTTTTCTTTCAAGACATGTTTTAATGATATATGCATTTTTACTTTCTCGAATTTGTATGAGTTGTTATTTATTTTATTTTTACTTTATTAGTTTTGTTTACTTATATTTGTTTTATTATTATTATATTTTTTTTTAGTAATTTTCATTTTGATTGTCCTTTGTTTGAACATAATCATATGCCAGGAAAATACAAAGTTACTTACACAAGAGAAAAACAAAGTTTACACATATTTTTAATTGGTAATCAGAGTGGATTGTAACCATTGAATCCATAGTACTATTAAGAAATAATTTGAATCTATCAATTCTAACAAGTTTAACTTCAAGAAAAATGTTCTAATGTTTGATCAAATAAAGCTAAGTCCAGGGCACCCCAGAATACTTTAAGTGATGCTCATGGGCTTACTGCGGTCTATATCTTTATTAAGTGATAACAAACTTTGTGATCCAAGAAAGGGAATCAGGGATTCATTTCCTTTAAATGCTTAAGTTCATGTTTGACTAACATGTTAACAGATACCATAGTGTATTAATTTCCACTAAGTTTGTGGTCCGAGAAACCTGACATAACTTAGTTTCTATTCAATACTTCAATAGATGTCAAAGGGTATTAATTTCCACTAAGTCTGTAGTCCGAGAAACCTGACATAACTTAGTTTCTGTTCAATATTTCAATAAATGTCAAAGGGTATTGATTTCCACTAAGTCTGTGGTCCGAGGAACCTGACATGACTTAGTTTCTGTTCAATACTTCAATAGATGTCAAAGGGTATTGATTTCCACTAAGTCTGTGGTTCAAGGAACCTGACATGACTTATTTTCTGTTCAATACTTCAATAGATGGGAAAACACACGATACATGATTGGAATGAATTAAAAAGGAACTAAACAGAACTATTTTTTATTAATAATAATACATCTTTAGGTTGTTTACATTCCAAGGATGGAGTACAGTTTTTTCATCTAGATCCTCCAAATAGTACATACCTATTCCTGCTACTGAAGTGATTCAATACGGCCCTTCCCAATTAGGCCCCAATTTTCCCCAGGCTGGATTCTTGGTAGTTCCCAAAACTTTCCTCAATACCAGATCTCCTACGGCCAACGGTCTTAGCTTTACATTGGTATCATAACCTTGCTTGAGTTTATGTTGATAGTAGGCCAGTTGGACCATCGCGTTTTCTCTTCGCTCTTTGATCAAGTCTAGACTCTTTTCCAACAACCCATCATTGCTGTCTGAGGTAAATGCATTTGTTCTCAGCGTTAGGAAACTTGTTTCCAGAGGGATTACAACCTCGGGCCCATATGTCATTGAGAAAGGGGTCTCTCCTGTTGACCGTCGAGGCATTGTCCAATACGTCCAAAGGACATATGGTAATTCCTCCACCCATTTTCCCTTCGCATCATCCAACCTCTTTTTAAGTCCATTCACTATGACCTTGTTGACAACTTCAGCTTGCCCATTTCCTTATGAATAGGCTGGAGTCGAATATCTATTCTTTATCCCTAGATCAGAACAGTATTTCCTGAAGGTTTTGCTATCAAATTGAAGGCCTTTATCCGAGATGAGGGTATGAGGGACCCTGAATCGAGTAACGATATTCTTCCAGATAAACCTTTTGACATCCACATTTCTGATATTAGCCAAAGGTTTAGCTTCGACTCATTTGGTGAAATAATCTGTGCCGACCAGCAGGTACTTTTTATTTCCTAGTGCTTTAGGGAAAGGACCTACAGTATCCAAATCCCATTGAGCAAAAGGCCAAGGGCTGGAAAGAGGATTAAGAATTCCTCCAGGCTGGTGAATGTTTGGCACGAATCTCTGACACTAATCACATTTTCTAACATATTCTTGTGCTTCCTTTTGCATACCCGGCCACCAATATCCTTGAGTAATGGCCCGGTGAGATAAAGATCTTCTTTCTGTGTGACTTCCGCAAATTCCTTCATGTAGTTCCTCAGGATGTACACAAAGCAGATATGGTCCAGAAAAAGAACGTTTGTACAACTTTTTATCCTTAGACAACCAAAACTAAGGAGCTTTCCTTCATACTTTCTCAGCTTCTGACTTTTCTTCAGGCAATATATCCCTTTCAAGGAATAACAGTATAGGATCCATCCAGCTCAGCCCTAACTTGATTTGATGGACCTAGAGCAAGTCTTTCTTTGTTGGGGTAGGGGTGCATAAGTCTTCGACAAGTATCACTCGTGGCAAATCCTGTGCCGAGGAAGTGGCAAGGGTAGCCAAAGAGTCTGCATGGGTATTTCCACTTCTGGGGATATGTGATAAGTCAAAGAATTCAAATTTCATTTGTATACTTCTAACTTGACCCAAATATTCTTGCATTCTTGTATCCCGAGCTTCCAGTTCCCCCTTTACCTGGCCTACGACCAGTCTTGAATCTGAGAACATTTCCACTATCTTTCCACCCATTTTCTGGTCCATTGTCATTCTCATCAATAAAGTTCCGTATTCTACTTCGTTGTTTGTAGTCAAGAACCCCAACTTCAAAGACTTTTCAATGGTGATCTTTTCAGGGGATACCAGAACCAGCCCCACTCCTGATCCCTGCTGGTTTGCTGCTCCATCCACATATACTTTCCAGGGTGAGGGATATTGTGCGGAAATTAAGTCAACTGATTTTTCATTCGCGCCATGTTGCTTCACATCTACTTCTTTAGGAAATTCAGCAAACTCGGCTACTAGATCGACGAGGACCTGGCCTTTTACAGAGGTACGAGACATATACTTAATGTCAAAAGCCCCTAGAATCGTGCCCCATTTAGCAATCCTCCCAGTATAATCCGCGCTCCGAAGTATTGACTTAAGTGGTAATTGAGTTAGAACAACCACGGTGTGCGCCTGGAAATAGTGGGGGAGTTTTCGTGTAGCATGCACCACTGCCAAGATGGCCTTCTGCCAGTGATAAATACCGAACCTCGGCTTCATGAAGTGACTTACTTATGTAATAGACTAGTCTTTGGATGCCACTATCTACTCGTATCAAAACAAAGCTTACCGCATGAGAGGCTACAGCCAGATAAGCAAATAGAACCTCGTCCACCTCAGGATTGGACATGATGAGCGGCCAAGATAGGTACTTTTTAAGCTGTTGAAATGCTACAGCACACTCCTCGGTCCATTCAAATCCTTTCCATTTATGCAGCAAAAGGAAAAAGGGTCTGCACCTATCTGCTGACCTGGAGATAAATCGGTTTAAAGCAGCAGTCATCCTGATCAATTTCTGGACTTCCTTGGAGTTCCGAGGTGGTTGCAAGCTATTAATGGCCTTGATCTGATCAGGGTTCACCTCAATTCCCCTATGAGTCACCATGTAGCCCAAGAACATTCCCGAGCCTACACCAAACGAACACTTAGAAGCATTCAAGCGTAACTTGTGCTTTCTCAAAATTCCAAAAATGTCCGCAAGATCTCCCACATGCTCAGACACCACCTTACTCTTTACGACCATATCATCAATATAGACTTCAATGCTCCTGCCCAACTGGGGTTTGAACATTTTAGTCATCATCCGCTGATAAGTAGACCCTGCATTTTTCAAACCAAAGGGCATCACTTTGTAGTGATAATTTCCAATGAGAGTGACAAAAGCTATCTTTTCTTGATCGTCCAATGCTAATAGTATTTGGTGATATCCTTGAAAGGCATCCAAAAAACTCATCCGAGGATGACCTACCGTCACATCCACCAACTGATCTATCCGAGGCATAAGGAAAGGATCTTTGGGACAGGCCTTATTGAGGTTCGTGAAATTCACACACACACGCCATTTCCTAGTTTTCTTTTTCACCACCATCATGTTAGCTAACCATTGAGGATAGAAAAATTCTTTGATAGCCCTTGCCTGTTTGAGCTTGGTTACTTCATTTCTGACAGCCTCGGCGTGCTCTTTTAATGGACGCCGAGGTGGCTGTCTCTTCGAGGTGATGGAAGGGTAAACATTCAGATGATGACAAATGAAACTTGGATCTACACTCGGGGCTTCATACGCGCTCCATGCGAACACATCAACATTTTTTCTAAGGAATTCAACAAATTGTTCCCTCTCCTACAGAGGCAGTTGAGCTCCAACTTGAAAGAACTTCTTCGGATCATCGCCAACAATTACCCTCTCTAGATCTTCACATTTCGCTTCGTCGGCTGGTCCATTGATGGGCAACACCGGAGTTTCTGATTGTTATAAGCCATTATCAGCGGTGGCCGAGATTTCAGCCTCAAGCTGATGTTGAATGGCTGCTACCAGGCATTGTCTGGTTGTAGACTGATTTCATACTATCTCCAAAACCTGGCCTCCGGATGGATACTTCATCTTCTGGTGAAGAGTAGAGGAGACGGCCTTCAGGGTATGAAGCCAGGGTCTGCCTATAATGGTCGTGTAAGGAGAGAAAGCATCTACAACAATGAAGTCCACTTCCACCACATCCGGGCCGGTCTGCACAGGTAATTTGATTGACCTTTCGGAACGACCATTTTACCTTCAAAACTCACCAGAGGAGAACTGTAGGCTGTCAAGTTTTCAGGTTTCAAATTTAGCCCCTTATATAAGTCAAGGTACATTATCTCAGCTCCGCTGCCTTGGTCAATCATCACCTTTTTCACATCGCACCCACCAATTCTAAGTGTAACCACTAAAGCATCATCATGAGGCTGTATGGTTCTAAGTTTGTCCTCATCTGAAAAACCTAACACTAGTGGGATGCCCATCTTGACTCTCTTAGGCATTGAGCTGGATTCCTCAACTGGGTAACGAGATACTGACATTACTCTGGAAGGACAAGATTCGGTTCTCCTCGGGGCAGCAAAAATGACATTTATTGTGCCAAGAGGGAGTCTTGAAAAAGCATCTCCCTGAAGCTCCGAACCCGTTTGGCTTCCCCGACCACTGGAATGATACAAGAGTTGCTTCAACTTCCCTTCCCGGACTAGTTGGTCTAGATGGTCCCACAAGTTTCTGCAATCCTCGGTAGTGTGTCCATAATCCTAATGATATTGGCAGTAAAGGTTTTGGTTGCGCCTCATAAGATCTTCTGCCATTTTGTTCGGCCATTTAAAGAACTGCTCGTTTTTAATCTTCTCTAGAACTTGTTGTACTGGTTCTCGGAACACGACATTAACCACCTGGGTGTTGGCAGATCCTGTCTGCCTGACAAAATCTTTTCGAGGTCGGTTATTATTGTAACAGTCCGACTTGAAATCCCTCCTCTCTTGAGGGATTACCTTAGCCTTTCCTTTCCCCTGTATTTGGTCTTCCTCTACCCTTTTGTACTTATCAATCCGATCTATAAATTGGCGCACACTGGTAACAAGCTTACCAATCAGAGACTTCCTTAGGTCATGCTCGGCTAGGAGACCAGCCTTGAAAGTACTAATGGCCACATCGTCATAGTCTCCGTCTATTTCATTAAACATCTTCCAGTATCTATCTGAGTAGGCCTTCAAAGTTTCCCCCTCCAGCATGGACATAGATAACAAGGATCCCAAAGGCCGAGGAACCCTGCTACAAGTGATAAAGTGAGCACCAAAGGCCCGGGTGAGTTTCTTAAAGGAATCAATAGAATTTGCCCTTAAACCATTGAACCACCTTATCGCCACTGGGCCCAAGCTAGATGGAAAGACCTTACACATCAAAACCTCATCTTTAGAATGAACAATCACCCTTTGATTGAAATGACTGACATGTTCCACTGGATCTGTTCGACCATTATAAATGGTGAATGTAGGCTGATAGAATCACCGAGGAAGACTCGCACCTTCTATATTTCGCATGAAGGGTGACTTAGAAACCTGGCTCAACGCCTTGTTCATGGCATTGTTCCCTAGGCCTCTACGAGGCGGGCTCTTATATCTACGTCTATGGTGATATTCCTCGTCGTAGGAGAAAGTCTCTCTGGACGGAGTTCTGGATCTCCGTCTATAACTAGCACCATCTGTCTCCTCAGAGGACAGCTCGGAGTTAGGCGACGAATGTCTTCGCCATGCGTGACGCAATTCCCTCTTCAATTCATCGATTTCACGTTGCATGTCCCTATCATTCTTTGCATGGGAAACATGGCTCTTCCTTCAAGACTGGCTTTTACTAGTATGAACTGTGTGCACACTCCCCTCACGATCTCCTCTCCGTTCGAGGCTCCTACGTGGATTGCTATGTTAAGAACCCCTTGATTCTGCTTGGTGTTGATTAGCATCCACCCGGTGTGGTCCTGTCGCTACTTGGTGTGGACCTGCTTCTTCCATCTTAAACGTTGTACCCGAATCTCTTTCAGAATAGATCAAGTCTTTCCCACAGACGACGCCAATTGTAAAGACTGAATTTGGATTAGACCCAGTAAAGGATTGGGTTTTAGCCCAACAAGCCCAAACAATAAATTTGTAGAGCGTGAATAAAAGAACTAGATTTACTCCAGAAGAAAGACAATAAAAGTTACTGATTTAAGATCATTAAACATAAATAAGATAAAAAAAAATCTGTCCTCAGCCTAGCCTGAAAAACTTATATTATAATGTCTTGTTAATGAACAAAGTTACAAGAGTTCACAGTATTATTACCAAGATTTCTTGATTTTTTTCAGATCCCCTTCTTTAGGCCATCTTCCCATGCTATATACTACAATCTTGGTATCATCCCTACCATACACGTGTAAGTTAGATTCTAAGAACTCCTTGTCCCATCCAACACCTCCCAGAACCATCTAGTAGCTGTAAGGCTGCTTGATCACTGTTCAAGTATCACCTCCACATTAATGCGGCCAAAGAGTTAGTTGGGAGGCATTTAATGTAGAGGTAGCAACTTTTGAAGATATTTGTTGCCTCCCCTTTGCTTATCTCTTATCCAATGTCCAACTCTTAATTGTGATGCAACCTTGAAGAGTGTCCAGGGTGATAAGACATTCTTATTAACCTTAGATCTCCGTTTCCAAGATAACTTTTCTCCTCGGATATATTTTGAACTATCACATACAATCTTTATGTCTTCTTCTTATATCATTCTCATTATAACTTTATTTGACCATCCTCGGATTGGATAATATCCTCAAATTGGGCCATAGGCCCAATTCATACAGTTTTAATAGTACCTTCTAGATAGTTAGCCCCCACATAATTCATTCTATTTCTAAAAGTTACAATACCATCTCTTTATAAAAGTTTGACTCCTTTGTAATATATTTTAATAATTTGATTCGAAACTAAGTAATTCTATTTTAATATTCTCATTCAAAACTAAGGCATGGTCTTATGCTGAGCATATAAATGTAGATTTACCCTAGCCAAAAAAAGACTTAACAATTAACATTTTAATATGTAGTCTATATGAATTGTGATTCACAAGATACTAAGGATAACAATTGGAAAAAACAAACACTATCGAATCAAACGAACATTATAATTTCTCATTATATGTACATAGCTTCTTCATTGACCATTGGGGAAAGGTACCCATTTTACCGACTATACATTAGACCAACTTCAGCCATCTCAGCAATTTCACATTTGCTCTACACTCCAGGCCTTTCCCTCCACCCAAAATGGTATAAACGCAAAATTGCTTACTGAATATTTTACAGAATCTTAACTGGGTTTGACTTGCTGAAAGAAAAATTCATTTGCAACTTCCAGAACTATACATGCTCAATCAACCAAAACCTCTCAAACTGTGGCAATTGGCTCAAAACTGAAGTAAAATGACTTACATCCCTGCACACAGTGCAATATTTCCACATTCTTCCATGGAACATTGCACTGCTATTTAAATGTTAGTGACTTGCACAGGTGTTCTTTAACATCAATAATTAAAGAGTTCAAGCACAAAGAAGAGGCTAAGATATTTCAGGAATCAGATTGTACCAGAAAAAATGAAGTCTTTCAAGCATTCCAAATGATGTGCTCACCATATCCATTGAGTTTGCACTGGAACCAGCACCAATATGGAGGAATCATAGATTAGAAACAAATAACCTGTAAGAGCCAGATAGCCTCACATTGATTTTTTTTTTTTTAAATAACAATCCATTTAGGAATATGAAGACTTACTAGTCCGATTTGTATCAGCTCCATTCATTATCTAGCCTTTGCAATCACCAATAATTAATAAAACCTTCTCCCTAAGCTTATCAATAGTCTGCAGAAAGTGAAACAAGTACAGAAATTTATGACAGCGGAAAAACATGCAGCAAATGCCATCAACAAGATAAAAGTCTCAAAAAGCAGACCAAGCTAGAGAGTTTTGCCCATCTTTGAGCAGAGGCAGCTGCATTTTTGAGGTGAGAACAATGGCGAGAATCAAAATTCAGAGAGTATATTGAATTTTCCGTAGATTCTGCTACCCAGAGATGATTCATTTGGTCCTTTGCTCTCTTGATAAGATTACAGAATCCAACCTGCAATGTGGAAACATAAAAGCTGTCACCCAGAAACTTCAAGAGAAGGGGATCACGATCTGTCTCCGGGAAGAAAGAGGGATTCAAGTGCATATTGCAAGTGTCTTGAAAACTAAAACATGAAAACCATATTCAATTATAAGTTAATTTTTAAGTAGAAGAGCCTTTGACAATCTTTATAACGAAAAACCATTACGAGTATGTGTAGTAAACTTTTATGCTCTGGGAAGGAGATTCTTCCAAAATGACTATGCATTGTGTTAGTTAATCAATAAAAATCTAGCGCTGAAGTAACTAGCTGTGGATCACTTACTGCTTCATTATGAGAAGGCTCATCAGTTGTGGAATTTTAAATGTTTTGGGATTTCGTGGGTCTTACCAAGAACAGTTCCAGATCTGCTCTTTGTTTAGTGGAATTGTTTGGGATAGCACTCGTCTAACATTTGGAATTTAATTCCTTTGTGCTTATTTTGGTGTCTTCAGAAGGAGCGCAATCAGCAGACTTTTGAGGACTTGGATAGCTCCGGAAATTAGTTGTTTGATTCTTTTAGTGGATCCCTATTCGACTAGTCACGGGCTTAGGGACTCACGTCTAGTGATTCTCTCCCTTCTTTCATTTGTTCTCTCCTCTTTTGTAATTAATTTTCTTCTTGGTTTTCTTCTCTTCTTTTTTTTTTTTTTCCTCTTTCTTTTCTTTGTAAATTTTGGTTTGCTTTGTGCTTTTCATGCATAAAGTAGCCTTTTGAATATACATCTTTCTTACTTATCAAAAAAAAAAAAAAAAAACTTTCTTATTTAGTTATCAGCTTGTGGATTGTCTCAGTTATGATTTATGAAGCAATCAGTCATTTAATTCCTTTTCTCCTATTTCAAAGTGTATAATTTTGAGAACAAAGGAAATTTCCATGGAGATTACATATCCTTAGTGGAATTAAGTCAAATCTTAACACGTGAGCTCTTATTTGCTAAAACACCCAAAGTGGTCTCTAATAATGCATCAACTAATTAAAAGATAAATTGGAGTTGAATGTGAAATTACTCACTGTGGATCCTGCAAGATTAGAGTTGACTGGGGCGAATGAATCATCATCAATGAATGGTGAGCAGAATCTGATGGCAAGTAAAGAATTGGATAATTCTTCTGACTGCGACTCAGAAATGGAGCTATCTGTCACAAACACCCACTGTTTCTTTTGATGGGGAGCTTTAAAAACCTCTCCCACATACACAATGACCACAGCAATATCAAATTCACTGAAGAACACAAAGAACCAATATAAAGTTTACAACTTTTGTCTCTGTACAACTTTGAAAGAAAAGAAAGTAGAGGATAAGCAAAAACATCAGAAAAGAAGAATAAGATATGAAATTCACCTGGAAAGAGGAACTTCTCCCAAATTTGACAATAAGACTGCTTTCCGAGGACTGTGAAATGGCCTACAGGAATAACCATGAGCTAGACTCAATTATTAAAAAAATTTACTTACAGGAAGTACAAGGAAACTTACTTATAGTGTTCAGTTTCTTGGGAAGATAAAGGCTTCCATTTGGCAGTGGATCCTCTTGCTTGCAAGTATAGGGTATGTGCATCAGAATTAATTGGTGCAAGCCCTGAAACAGCATAAGCCTGTCCCTCAACCAGTTCATATTGCTGTCACAATAGTAAGCAAATTAACAAATTACTTAAAAGACACTACAGAATATTCATATTAGCAAATGAGATTCAGGGAAAGGGAACATAGTCATCATAGGGGGTTGTGGAATTGGGGGGAAAGTAGAGAGAAAAGGGGCTGGATGAGGGGGAATGAGCAAACTCGATATCAATGGGGTCAAAGTAAAGCAAAACAACACCATTGGATTCACCTGCTTCTCTGTTGGGTTCCAGATTGTTATCAACCCTTCTTTAGGGCTGTCCTTTCTGTCAGAAATTTTATTATTTAATCCAACTACTCTCACCCTCATAAATGGGGTGACTTCTCTCTCTCCTAAACCAGAATCTTCCAAAGCTTTCTCAATTGATTTCTCCATGTCTGACTGCCTGGTTGCCTAATTTCAGAATGACCATAGTTAGTAATCTCATACTACAGTTGTACTTTTCTTTAAGCAAAGCATCTGAAACCCACCTCTAGTTTTGCTTTATAAGTGGTGAAAGAAGTTAATTGCTGTGGACTCATCCCTGCCATTAAAACTTCAGGTTCTGCAGCTGTCTCAAGTATCTTTAAAATATTTGCTCCTTCATCGCTGTCAGAGTCATTATAAATATGTGAACCTTTTATGCCTCTTTGAAACTCGGAAACAATGCCTTCTACAACAGTAGATCGCCTGCAGCCAAACAAAACTCATATAGAGAGAGAAACAAAACTTGCACTACATTAATGCAAACAAAGAAAAATAGAACAAAGGCAAAATGAATGTTTAGAGTCATTACTGTAGGTTAGAGATGCTTTTGCATCATTAACAGGAGAATTATCTCATAAACTGCTCATTTTGCCATGGTCCTGTTTAAACTTCAAAAGAATACTAAGTGCACCGAAAAGTAAAAGGGGGCCACATTTGAAATAGATATTACATTACATTTGCTTATACAAATATGATACTTCATTAGCATATCCTTGCTATATTGCATCCTACGTTTTCAAGGATTCTCATATCTGTGTTTCTATATTGTATTGTGTTAAGGAAAGAGTTCCTATTGATGATAGTGCTGATTTTGTGATTATGACAGCAAGCTCTCTTCCATATATAAACCCAATGGCTACTGCAGAAACCAAGTCAACGAGCACCTCTAATATTGGAAGATCAAACAGAGCAAATCACTCTAAGGAGTGTGCCCCACATGTAGACATATTCCACTGATTTCTCATTGTTATATGTATATCCATATATTCATTGCATAGGTTCTATAGTCTATATATCTTTTTCTTTGCTGTAACTCACGTATTCTGCATAAGTGAGAATTCTCCTTTTGTATCATTAAGATCTTTATGTATTGTACCCATTTGCCATATCCCTATCCAAGCTTTCTAGCAAGACCAAGTGCAACAATATGCTTTAGACTCTGAATGATCAGAAAAAGTATGACAGACATGATTAATGAACATAGCTCAATGACAAAAAATCATAGAACTACTAGAGTGAATAAATATTTAAAATTTTGAATAGGCTACACAGACATCTACTTATAGATCAAGTAAACACTATAAATGAATATTTCCAAGAAAGTAAACCATTTAAATTTTTCTTCTTATGGAAGAATAAAGTCACCTCTGATCATATACTTGCACCATTCTACACTCCATCCTCTCCGATCTGACAATAGACCCGCCATTACTTAACCTAGATGAAAGCAAAAGGAACAATTTATCATTCAGAATGTACTGAAGAGAACTTTAAACTATATCATTTTCAAATTACCTCTCCTTGTAGAGGACAGGGTATATTCGTGTGACTCCAACTATAGTCTGAGGGACTAGACCACCGTTACTCTTAATGCACCTAAATGCTAAAGGAGAACCAACACCTTTACCTAAGGTTATAGATTTGAGGACCATGCATTAGAAGGCAAGAAGAAAAGTTGCATATGTCTTACACCATGTAAGACTGGAAATAAACAAAAATTTAGACAACCCAAACAATGCTTACAGAATCCCAGCCGATCAGCCCAATGAGCTCTATATGTGCCATTCATGTGCAATAGCAGACTAACTGTCCTCGACACCTGAAATTGAAGAAAAAGCCTCAGACAAGCCTGTAAAGACAAGGTAAACATTTCCAACAATTCAACAACAAAAAATAAACCAGAAAGAACCTCAAGGGGTGAAACAGGCGCAAGCCAGCCACATAATCCTGCTCCCCAGATCTTCACAGGGAAAAATAAACTGTAAGGAAGAGGCGTTCTAAAGGAAATCTTCTAATCAAAGGAAGGCAGAAAAAAAACATACTAATGAACGTCTTACCCGAAGTTTCTGCCCCAAAAACAGTTTTCCGGCAGCAAGCTGCTTTGACAGTGGTACATCCAGTACAGCATCCATTGCATACCTGTGAGACAAGGTGATATTACATGCCAAAGAACTTCAGATGTAGTGTAACCATCAAAGCATGTGTCAAGGCATATTCTTACCACCCATCAGTTAGTTCAACCTTAGTCACATTACTATTTTCAGCCCCAATTACTGCCACGGAACAAGTCTCATTCTTTAGGTCAGAATTTGAGCAAATAGCTGAAACGCATAGAACCATCATTGAAGAAGGTGATGCACCCCCTTCCAGAATTCTCTTGATTGCAGAACAGTGACCATGATTGACTTCTCTTTCATATCTATGTAAATGCATACAATATTGTTCTCATGGATGTCTTATACACACAGGACTAAATGCATAACCAATGCAATAATTAGATACCTATACTTCAATTCCTCGAGCACGTTGGACACTGTCAAGAATTTTCCAGCAGCTATTTCTGGATAGCATCTCTCATAACATGCCAGTTTCCAAACAATCCACTTGTAGTGATTGATGACCCATCTAGATAGACAGATAATTTAAAATGCTAAACAAAAACTAAGATACAGAATAAAAATATTTTAAAAACTAATAAAAGAGCATTAAGCCATCAACAACAGCACTGCTGAAGACCCATAAACAGTGTTCACAATAGCCAAATTCAAGGTTGCTGCATAAGTCAACCAATCCATATTACCGGACCAAACCTATTTAATAATAAATGGGCAGCCCAACTCAATGTCAACAATCACAAGCAACTCAATGATACATTACGCAAAGCTAAAATTGTCACCAAAGTTTGCAAAGATCAATATAGCATTTGCAAACCAAGAAGCAATGTAACTTTAAAAAATGTTCTTCCAGCCCACAAGAGGGAGGGGTGTAAAAGAATAGAAATGAAATGTAGTAGAGAATTTACTCTTTTTGATAAGTTAGATAATTTACTCTTTTGAAGCATATTGCAAGGATGCTCCAGACTGAGCCAGCATGTGGAGAAAAGCTTCTGGTCCAATGCCATTTAAGCCAGATACATCATGAAACATGTACTTTTCTGCATCAGTTGATTTCATCCATCGAACCTGGTCTGACAAAAGATCCAACTGTATTCATGTGGACACGTAAATTAGAATCAATGCCAAAAGCAAAGAAACTCTAGGGGATAAATATCAGCACTGATAGTCTATGTACCATATTCTGATCTGACAGAGGCACTTTAAAATATTCCTTGACATACATTCTCGACATCTGAAACGGGTATCGTTCAGAAATCCTTCTTTTGCAACATGAATGATCAGATGCTAAAGTAGATAATCCTGATGGAACATGTAGCTGAATTGAGGAGCACTATATCAACAAAAACACAAAGCTATTTCAAAAACCAGCATGAATTTTACCATTGGAAATAAATGGAACATCCTTATTCAAAGGGGTGGAGAATTTGGAACGAGGCCTTTTGAATGGAGAAACAGAACTCCTTCCTAGTATTCTCTTTACGCTATTCATTTGTCCAGTATTTTTGCAAGTTGTGACAATAGTATTTGAAATATCAACCAAGGGCCTGGCTGGTGACTTTCGAGGTGCATTAATCCTTGAACTGATACCATTTGATAAAGAACTTTTTGCCACTGTATTAGGATCAACATGGCTGTTGCTTAGGGGCTTCTGTAGAGAAGACGCATTAATATTTAACCCACTAGCATTTTCCTGTTGAACAGCATCAAATTCTTCGATCAAGTTATTCCCAGAAACAATATGTTTTGACTTGACGGACGACCGCACTTGATTTGAAGATGATCGCAACGGGGACACAAAAATTTTCGACATATTTTTACTCTCTGCCATTTCCTTATAAGAAAAGGGAGTGCAAGGATCATTTCCGTCATTTGAAGAAGCGCCATTGAATCTTGTCTCCTTTGAAAATGAAAAAACTGAATCATTTCCATCCCCTTCATTCAAGAAAGTTCCCAATTCTGGGTCACCAAGAAGACTCCTTGCACGTTTTAGTGCATCACTAGAGACAGAAATAGATCTTCCACCTGCAGTATGGAACTTGATTGGAGGTGGTTTGAGAGCTGAATTATACATTTCGGGTTGCATAAGATTTGGATTTTCCTGATTTGTCAACCTAGTTGCTTCTAAACCAATCTTAGAAACTAACGAAGACCCTGTAACTGATGTGAAATTCTTAATCTCACAATTGTTCACACCCTCTCTCATTTCCATATCAGATGAACTTTTCCATCCAAATGATCCATTGGTGTTACACGGCTTCACTGAATGTTGAAGGCCTTGAAAAACACAATTATCATTATCTTCTTCCAATCCCAACAATGTCTTGGCTCTAACAAGGCCGTCTGAAGATATATTGACCATTTTCCCTGAGCCTGTCTGGAAGAGAGAATTTGCAGAACCACATCCATTATCTCTAGCTAGCACCCGACCTGCACATCATGCATGAGTTCACAAAAATTCTTGAAAAGACCAAGGCATAACTACATGATTGTCTCAAATGAGTACTCCCTCCATCCCATTTTGTTTGTCCACAATTTCATTCTCAAATGTCTCAAAATATTGTCCACTAGTAAAAGTTTGACATAGACAATTTTCCTAACTTACCCTTTACTTTATTTAAAAAGCCAATACTCTTTTTCCATTAGTTTAAATTAAGAGTCACGATTTAAAACTGAAAAGGAAAAAAAAAAAGAAAAAAAAAAGAAGAAGAGAGAGAGAGAGAGGAAAAGGGACAGAGTGAACAAGTATTAGACTATAGCTAATTTTCATTAAGTTTATTTCACTTAAACAATAAAATGGCATAAGTATAGCTATACCTTATAAAAGGTGCAGTTTTAAAAAGGTGTAAGTTCTCTTCTACGCTGAAAATAAGATAAATCAAAGAGGCACATAATATAGATGTTATACATCTAGGATTAACAAGCCAAGAGCTAGTAGCTGAGCTAGTAGCTTAACTGGCACATCCTGACGTTTCCATTAGAGACATCCGGTGTTCAAATCCCCCCTCCCCAACTATCAAATTATCAAAAGCATTAACAAAAAATTAACTAAAAGAAGAAAATAAATGTGAGTTTCTTATTCTCAATTATTGTTAGCTTTCAATAAAGCAAAAGCCAACCCATATTAAGTCTTTCACACTAGTACAATTGCAATCAAGTTGGGTCTTTCACTTTATTAAGAACCATACACATACACAGCAATAAAATGTTAGCCCCAAATTGTTCTTGGTGCCCAAAAAATTAAATAAAATCCTAGCCAAAATTTGATACACCACAGGAGAACTTTACAACACATCAGTATATCAAAAATCACAGGAATTTCCCAAACTTCGATACCACCAAAACAGTAGGTTTTTTTATTTAATTCAAACACATACATGAAAATTGAAAGAGTGAGATTGTGGTACCTGAATTGGTCTCCGCATCGTCGCCGAGAACCGATAAGGCCTTCGCTAACGAAGACTGTTTCACCGCAACCGATTTCCCCGACCCGGTTCGGAACATCGGAGAACTCCCAAATCCTTCGCTGCGATTCTCCAGAAGTTTCGCACATCCTGTAGCGAACCAAATCAGAAATTGAGCCACAGAAAACAAAGCTATCAGATAGATTGACAGAGAGAGAGAGAGAGAGAGAGAGAGAATTGCCTTGGAGAGCGAGATCGGACATTGAAGGGAGACGAGTGCTTCTGCCATTTGGTGAATCATCGTCGGGTTTGATTTGGAGGTCTCGATCGGAGGGTTCCCACCGGAAATCGTTGCTGGCGTCGGAGAATATCTGCCAGGTCGACATTTGCCGGCGTGGTCTGAGTTTCGAAAAGAACAAGTGGACAATGGTGTGAACCCTAAAACTAAAAAGGCTTGGTTTTGTTTTTCTTTTCAGGTACCTTTAGCTGGGAAATGTGTTTTACATTTTCGAAAAGGCGGGAAATTTTGAAGGGCTTCAAGGAAAACTCTATTTGAAATGACGAGTTTAGACTTTATAATGAACCAGCCAGTCCAATGCACAAAATAGTTATATAAAATATGCAGTATCAATAACTATTCTAAATTCATAAAAACGAAAGTTAGACTAAAATGTAAGTTAAGATATATACTTCCCCATGTATATTTAACTATTAATAAGTCCACACATTACATATGCAAACTTATCATTATTAGCAATTATGCTGCAAAGAAAGCATGCAAGATAGGAATAACAATTAGATCAATATAAATTCAAAATATGAAAATGCACCAATAGTGGGTGGTTGAATGAAAATTTAAAAAAAAAAATGTCTCTTTTCACTTGAGACAATCATTGTAGGTGCACAATTTGGAGCCCAAACCCCTATTTTGTAAGTTTTGGTTTAAAGAACCCAACACAATGAATTTTTTGTAGAGTATGGATTGAAGAACTAGGTTTTAATAAGTTAAACGGGGTATTGCATGGAATAAAGTAACACATGAACAAGAACAAAAGCCATTATATTGAAAAATCACACGATCTGATAGGGCTAAAAACATAATTTGCGTATACAGATCAATGCAGTGGGGTTCCTTTGCATGCTACAGTACTCTCTCTTCTTTTTTCCCTTTCTCTCCTCCCCTTCTTATGGGGGCTTCTACACATTATATAGGTCTTTTCTTATCATCTGGGCTTTACACTTGTCGATCATCCAAACCTCCACTTGAGCATCTGTCCCATCAGACACCTCTTTCAATTCTTTGTGAGTTGCGGTAGCCAAGGTAGTACTATTTAGGGGTCTTCTCCACATTAATGCTGCCAGGAAAGTAGCTGTAGTGCATTCAATGTGGTGGTGGCAGCTTTTGCTTAGATATTTTGTGTTTCGTTCCTTTTCACGTATTTAAGGGATGGGCTTTAGTGGCTTGGATGTCCTTCCGCTCCGGATTTTCAATGTCCGAGGAGAAATTCCTCCTCGGACATGTTTTCTTTGTTTCCAGTGATATGTTTAACATGGATTGCTTAAGCCACGTTAACTCCTCGGATGGGTTGGTGTCCTCAGACGGGTCCAAGGCCCAACCTGTTACTTTGGGCCATAGTCCCCATAATAGCCCCTCAAAACTCCAGTTTTTATCTCCTTCCGAGGAGAAAAGCGGGGTTTTGACTTTTCAAGGGATAAGATCAATTAGTTTCCGGTTCGCACGTGTGGGTGCAGTTGCTTCTGACGCATTACGATTTACGAGGTGCGGCTTATTACTCCAGGTGGCTTTATGTCTCCTTCATCTAATGGTGAAGCGCAGATCTAACGGTTGATATTCTTCCTAGAATTTTGAGCGGGAATGGCCTTCCCTTCTCTCTCTTGCTATATAAGGTCTTGAAGAAGCTTTTTTTGCTTTTCTTTTATACTAATGCTCCAGTTTGCCGGAGAATTTCAGCGCCCAATCCTTCATTAACATTCTAGGCTTTCAAATTTTCGTGATTACTTCAGTGAGAAACTTTTCCCGGAGGAAATCTCTAAGAGTTTCAGAGATTGTCGTAAGGATACTCGTAAGTTCTACTTCCTCTTTGTAACCTTAATTTTCACCTCAGCCTTCCTTCTCAGCCCACCGGTTTGACTAGATGGGTAGATTCAAGTATCTAGTAGATACTTCGGCTGCCATGGAGGCCTTTAGGGCAAAATATCTCATCCCGCAAGGGGTGGTCTTGGAGTATTGTCCTCCGGAAGGAGTGCTGACTGATAGGGAAGTGGGTCAAGTCGTCATTCCCATGATCGCTTTTATAGAAGGAGGAATGGCGCTTCCCATGCGTAGGATTACTCGGGAGTACTTGTTTAACCATAGGTTGACACCGCATCAGTGCGCTCCCAACATGTTTAGGGTCTTAGGCAGCATAGATGTCCTGAACAAGCAGATGGATCTAGGCCTTACATGGCATGACATAATTCACATGTACGAATGCCACCATCTTGACAAGATGGGATACTATCTTAAATCTCGGTTCGAGATCGTTAGGCTAATCTCCTGTCTTCCTAAATCCAATAAGGGTACGAAAGATGACTTCCTTATTGCCTCAGGAGAGTGGAGCGACGGTCTTCACTATCCAACTCGGGCAGGAGATCCAGGTGCGGTACCTTTAGGATCAATCCCCTGGGAAAGGGGGTTCAGCCCTTTAGTTTTATTTTCTTTTGATCGAAGATTCAAAATTTTTGTAACCTAACTAAAATTTCCTTCTCGGCTATTTTGCAGATAGATCACATGTCGCTCCTCGGCTCAGACACGTAAATGTTCAGGCCTTGAACTACCTTTTGAGGTCAGAGATCTACGTCAACGAGGACGGACAATTACGAGCGACTCATCTAATTTTGGGTTATGAACCCTTGTCCCACGCTTTCCAAGACATCGGCCAATCCATAAGAGCCGGTAGTCCAAGGTTGGCTAGGATCGACATGTCAAAGCCAAGGTTTTTAGCTCGAAACGATCTTAGGCCGGTTGTTTTGCCTGCTGTTCAGAATCCTCAGCCAGCTGCACAACCACTTCCACAAGACAGTCCCGAAGCTGCAGCGCCTGTTGAAGAAGAGACTGAATCATCTTGTCTTTCTCTTAAGGAAGAGATAGACGAGTTTTATTTCGAAGAGGATATTCCAAAAGCTCCACTGATCCAACTCTTGGACGTTGAGGAAGAGCAGGACAGAAACTCCATGATCGACGCTCCTTTTATTATCGCCTGCTCGGACGACTTTCCAGACGAGGAGGTGGACAATTTGGCCTCCAACAAAGGAAAAATTTTACGAGAGTTAATGGCTGCTCGAGGCAAGGGTCAATCATCGAAGGCGCTAGCCAAGTCTCAGACTTCTTCCTTCCCTCTTGTTGCTCCGCAAGTCCCTGCCGACCTCGGCCTGAAAGCTAATCCCGACCTAAAGAAGAAAAGGCCAGTTGAGTCCCTTGAGGAAGGTGAGGTGGGTCCTCGGCAAGGAGGCAAACAAAAAAAAACTACTCGGGAGCACAGGGACAGAAGGGCTCCATTTGTAGAGAGCCGAGAAGAAATGGAGTGGGCTGAGGTGCGAGTGACTCAGCGCACTTGGATCCCTCGACTCAAAGTGGACGGAGCATCCATTCCTTACAATGCCTTCATCCGAGAATATAATCGGGGTCGAGCGGGCTATATTGTGGAAGCCTTGGAGCAGCCCGTTCTCCTCCCGAGGGATATGGAGGCTTACAGGCAATTTTCATAGCCTGAACTCTTCTTATCCTTAAAGAGAGATCTTGCAATGGTAAGGCAATTCCTCCTTTCATCAGTAAGATTATTGGGTCATGTCTTATTCTAACTTGTCATTTTTTCACTCCTTGGGCAGATCACTCAACAAGTATTTGTGGCCGAGGAGTGGTGTCGCGACAACCGTAAGTTAGCTAAAGCTGAAGCCCTCTCTCATGCCGAGGTGGAGAAGGATCTGGGAGCCCTCAAGCAGGAGCACTGTGAGCTGTCTGAGAAGCTCAAGGAGGCTGAGTCAAGCCGTAAGAGTGCTGAGGCTGGCTTGAAGACTGTTGAAAGGCAAGCCGAAGATCAACACCAAAAACTGTACGTGACTGAGACCAACCTTGCTACTGAAAAGCAAGTCGTATTGGATCTCAAGGCCGTGTTATAGAAAGCTCAAGAAGAGGCCCGGCTTGCTAAGGAAGCAGCTCAGTTAGCCAAAGAAGCAGCTGAGGCTGAGAAAAAGGCTGCCTACCAGCTAGGGGCGGAAGAGACTGAGGCAAGACTCTCCGAGGAGCTGCCGGAGGTATGCAGGGATTACTGCAGTATTTCATGGGCTCAGGCCCTTAATGCAGCAGGGATCCCTGCAGACTCTGCCTTGAGACTGTCTCAGAATGTTTTCTTCCCTCCCGAGATTCGGGAGTTCCCTACCGATGCCACCGAAGTTTCCGAGTAGCCCACAACTATTCCTGATGCCATCCCCCTTGCTGAGATTACCGAGGGCTCTGGTCAGGTCACCGTCCGGGCAACAGATGTGGAGGAAGAGAAGGGTAAAGGCAAGGGTAAGGGAAAGAAAACCTCCTCCAAGGCCAAGGATCTTGCTAAGGATGCAATCAGTGAGGCTGAGGATCCTGGAAAAGGTCCCTAAGTCAAGGACGTCCCTCCTCCTCATCTAGAGCAGAAAGAAGATCCTTCTGCTGAGGCTTAGCTCCTAGGGCTATTTTTATTATTGCCATATAGAAGGAAAATTTTTTTTTTATTTACTTTGGACGGAAGTTGTATTGTATTGTATTTTGTTCCTTTGCCAAGATCTCTCATTGTATTATTTTTGGTTTATCAATATAAACGTTCTTTTTCTCATTTTTTTGTCTTATGATTAATGCTGATGGAATTTTATTACATTGTTCCAAGTTAACGTAACTATTTCTTTAATTCATGTTTGCAATAGCCATATCAATATAGACAAATTAGAAGAAATAGAACAGTGCAATGAATTTTGAACAATAAATGTTATTATGCCAAGCTGAACATACCTTAGAATTGCATAGGAACTTTGAGTTATCAATTTCTCCCAAGTCTATGGTTGGAATAAGTTGTTAATTTCCTCTAAGTCTGTGATCCGAGGAGTCATGCAGGACTTAAGTTCTGTTTAAAACTTAAATAGATGTCATAAGTTGTTAATTTCCCCTAAGTCTATGGTCCGGGGAACCATGCAGGACTTAGGTTCTGTTTAAAACTTGGATAGATGTCATAAGTTGTTAATTTCCCTTAAGTCTGTGGTCCGAGGAGCCATGCAGGACTTAAGTTCTGTTTAAAACTTGCATAAATGCCATAAGTTGTTAATTTCCCCTAAGTCTATGGTCCGAGGAGCCATGCAGGACTTAGGTTCTGTTTAAAACTTGCATAGATGCCATAAGTTGTTAATTTCCCCTAAGTCTGTGGTCCGAGAAGCTATGCAGGACTTAGGTTCTGTTTAAAACTTGCATAGATGCCATAAGTTGTTAATTTCCCCTAAGTCTGTGGTCCGAGGAGCCATGCAGGACTTAGGTTCTGTTTAAAACTTGAATAGATGTCATAAGTTGTTAATTTCCCCTAAGTCTGTGGTCCGAGGAGCCATACAGGACTTAGGTTCTATTTAAAACTTGGATATATGCCACAAGTTATTAATTTCCCCTAAGTTTGTGGTCCGAACATTCTGGTCATCATCCTTTGATAGGTTGACCCTGCATTCTTTAAACCGAAAGGCATCACCTTATAGTGGTAATTTCCAACGGGTGTCATGAACGCCATTTTCTCCTGATTTTCTAGAGCTAGTGGTATCTGATGATAACCCTGGAAGGCATCCAGGAAGCTCATTCAGGGGTGGCCTACAGTCGCATCTACCAATCGGTCTATTCAAGGCAACGGGAACGGGTCCTTCGAGCACGCCTTGTTTAAGTCTGTGAAGTCTACGCAGACTAGCCATTTCCCTGTCTTCTTTTTTACCACCACCGTATTTGCCAACCATTCGGGGTAAAAGACTTCTTTGATAGCCCCTGCCTTTTTCAGCTTCATCACTTCATCCCTAACAGCGTCGGCATGTTCTTTTGACGGGCGCCGAGGTGGCTGCTTCTTTGGAATAGAGGATGGGTTAACATTCAGGTAATGACAAATGAGACTAGGGTCAACCCCCAGGGCATTGTAGGCGTCCCATGCAAACACATCAACGTTCCTCCTTAAAAACCCAACCAGTTCCTCTTTTTCTTGAAGAGGTAATTCTGAGCCAACTTGGAAGAATCTTTCTGGATTATTGTCAACGGCAACCCTTTCTAAACTTTCACATTTTATCTCCTCGGCTAGTTCGCTGACTTGTGCTGCCAAGGTGGTTGATTGCTATAAGCTCTTCACAGGAGCTGAGGACTCGGCATTGGACCGACGTGAGATGGTGGCCACCATGCATTGCCTAGCCATGGCCTAATCTCCACGAATTTTCTTCCACTTGGCCCCCTGACGGGTATTTTACCTTCTGGTGAAGCGTAGAAGACACGGCTCCCAGGGCATGGAGCCAAGGTCTGGCTACTATGGCCGTGTAGGATGAATAGGCATCGACCACAATAAAATCCACCTCCACCACCTCTGATCCGGTCTATATGGGTAATCTGATCTGCCCTTTTAATACGACAGTCCTCCCTTCGAAACTTATAAGAGGAGAGTCATAAGCCGTTAATTCCTTAGGCCTTAAGTTCAACCCCTTGTACAGATCAGGGTACATTACTTCCACTGCACTGCCGGGATCTACTAGTACCCTCTTCACGTCGAAACCTCCAATCCTCAACGTAACCACTAAAGCATCGTCGTGAGGTTGGATAGTTCCCCCCTTATCCTCGTCCGAGAACCCCAATATTAATGAGTTTCCCTTTTTAGATCTTTTGGACTCCCTCTCACCATCCTCAGCGGGGAGCCGAGCCACGGACAGCACCCCAGAAGGAAAAGAGCCGGTTCTTCCTGGGGCGGCGAGGATGACGTGTATCGTCCCCGTGGGAGGTCTCAAAGATACATCTTTCCGAGGCTCTTGTACTGTTGGGCCCAGATGACCGCTAGAGGGGTGTAAAAGGTGACGTAACTTTCCTTCTCTGACCAACTGATCCAGGTGATTCCATAGATTCCTACAATCCTCGGTGGTATGCCTGTGGTCTTGATGATAATGACAATACAGATTCTGGTTGCGCTTCGATGGGTCTCCGGCCATTTTACTCGGCCATTTGAAGAAAGGCTCATTTTTTACTCTCTCCAGAACTTGTTGCATCGGCTCTCTGAATATGGCATTAACCGTTTGCATGTTGGTTTGTCCAGCGTGTCTCGAAAAATCCCTCCTCGGCTAGTTACTGTTATATCGTTCCGACCTGTAATCATTTCTTTTGGGGGGGGATGATCTTCTCCTTTCCTTTCCCTTGTAGCTGGTCCTCTTCCACCCTTTTGTATTTGTCAATCCTGTTCATCAATTGGCGAACGCTGGTGACGAGTTTACCAGTTAGAGATTTCCTTAAGCTGTGCTCGGTGGGGAGACCACTTTTGAACGTGCTAATGGCGACGTCATCATGGCTTTCGTCCATCTTGTTATACATCTCCCAATATCTATCCGAATACGCCTTTAAGGTTTCCCCCTTATGCATAGACAGAGATAATAACGAACTTAGGGGTCGTGGGACTCTGCTGTTTGTAATAAAGCTGTTGAACCATCTTGTAATAAAGCTGTTTGTAATAAAGCCAACTTGTAAAAAGCTTGAGTGAGCTACCTATAGGAATCTATGGAGTTCGTCTTCAAGCTGTTGAACCATCTCATTGCCACTGGTCCCAGGCTGGACGGAAAAACTTTGCACATCAGAGCCTCATTCTGGGAATGGATAGTAATTTTCTGGTTAAACTGGCTCACGTGCTCCACGGGGTCTGCTCAGCCGTTATAGATGGCAAACATAGGTTGATTGAAACGTTGGGGCAATTTAGCCCCCTCTATCCTGTGCGCGAAGGGTGATTTGGAGACCTGATCCAATGCCTTGTTCATGGCATCATTACCCAAACCCTTACTAGATGGGCTCTTACATCTCCGTTCAGGGCGCAACTCCTTCTCGTAAGAAAAGGTTTCACTTGGGGGAGTTTTTGACCTCCACCTGTAACTGACATCCTCCTCCTCGTTAGAGGATGTATCTGAGCTGGAACGGGATTGCCTTCGCTATGCACGACACAACTTCCTTTTTAGGTCGTCTATCTCTCGCTGCATGGCCTGATAGTTGTTTCGCCTCTGGGATATGCGACTACCTACTTGAGAGTGGCTTTGGCTCGTCTGAGTAGTATGTACGCTTCCCTCTCGGTTTCTTCCATTGCCTAGATTTAGCTCAAGGTCAGGAGGATTATTTTGCCGCTGAGGCCCAATAAGTTCTGTTTGCTGAGGGTTAGGTTGGCGTGGATTCTCTTGGTGTGGACCTGATCCTGCCATGCTTAACCGTCATACTTACTAACACTCAAGTTCTTCCCACAGACAGCGCCAATTGTAGGTGCACAATTTGGAGCCCAAACCTCTATTTTGTAAGTTTTGGTCCAAAGAGCCCAACACAATGAATTTTTTGTAGAGTATGGATTGAAGAACTAGGTTTTAATAAGTTAAACAGGGTATTGCATGGAATAAAGTAACACATGAACAAGAACAAAAGCCATTATATTGAAAAATCACACGATCTGATAGGGCTAAAAACTTAATTTGCGTATACAGATCAATGCAGTGGGGTTCTTTTGCATGCTACAGTACTCTCTCTTCTTTTTTCCCTTTCTCTCTTCCCCTTCTTATAGGGGCTTCTACACATTATATAGGCATTTTCTTATCATCTGAGCTTTACACTTGTCGATCATCTAAACCTCCACTTGAGCATCTGTCCCATTAGACACCTCTTTCAGTTCTTTGTGAGTTGTGGTATCCAAGGTAGCACTATTCAGGGGTCTTCTCCACATTAATGTGGCCAGGAAAGTAGCTGTAGTGCATTCAATGTGGTGGCGGCAGCTTTTGCTTAGATATTTTGTGTTTCCTTCCTTTTCACGTATTTAGGGGATGGGCTTTAGTGGCTTGGATGTCCTTTTGCTCCGGATTTTCAGTGTCCGAGGAGAAATTCCTCCTCAGACCTGTTTTCTTTGTTTCCAGTGATATGTTTAACATGAATTGTTTAAGCCACGTTAACTCCTCGGATGGGCTGGTGTCCTCGGACGGGTCCAAGGCCCAACCTGTTACTTTGGGCCATAGTCCCCACAATCATAATCCTAATGCATTTGGAATTCAAGAAAGTATTCAACATTGACGAAAATAACTACAAGTGAAAAAAATCAAATCAAATGCAAACCTATTTCAGCCATATAGTAAAATTAAATTTAACACGATTACCTATGTTGGGTAACTTTTTCTTTCCTTTCTCGACTAAGAATAATATCAACACAAATTATAAATAAGAAGAACCATTAGGTGAGGTGGCTATGACCGCATGTGTGGGTTTTGAAGGTGTTGAAAGCTTCTGCCAATCGATGTAATCCACAAATCCACCGAAGTACTTGTAAATTCCAATTGCAAAAACAAAAACAGTTTTATAAATAAGCAAGAGAGCCATAGTTACTACATTAAATTAGAATTCCAATTAACAATTATTAATAGAAATTAAAAAATTTTAAGAAAGTTGCTAAGGAAGCGTAGTTGTACCAAAATTCATACAGTATGTTATAATTGTTGACATCACCTCATAAGATTGATTCCCTCCCCCACGCTACCAATAACTAAGCCTTCACTCAGCAAACGAAAATCCGTAGTAAAAAAGTAATCGGTGAAATCCATAGAGATTTGCAAAACTGAATCTATAACAAAGGGCACAAATCAATTATTAAAAAAAAATGAATTATTGATTTATAATCATAGAAATTTTCATCATGTAACGATATTAATACAATCAGGTCATGGTAAACAAATATCTAAACTTAATTGCAAGATTTAGAATTGTACGCTATCATTGAAGGTTGAAAAATCAGCAATCAAGTATTATTCAACACGTGCACCACTCATAAACATGTATTGTCTATTGCACAGATTTGTAAAAATCAGCAATCAAGTATTATTCAACACTTGCACCACTTATAAATATGTATTGTCGGTTGCACAAATTTGTAAATTGCTAATGTTTATTGAACTAAACCCTAGATATCAATATAAAAAATTTTAGTAAATAGAAAAAGCCTAACCTTGATTTGATTTTTTAGATGTAGCAATTGGAGAGGGAGTGCTAAAGAAAGAGAAAAGTATGAATGGCTGAAACCCTATCTCAAGAAGGAGAAGCGTGGCTAGTTAGGTTTTTGTTTTGAAAAAGGAATGTGTGTTATTTATTTTTAAAAAGTCAAATAATTTTATTTAAATATTATGCTGACATGGAAAATTGTGAGAGTTTCAAAGGTTTCGGTTATATATATATATATATATATATATAGATTTGTCATGCTTTATTTACTTTTTGTTTAGTGTGTTAAAGTTTATTTACTATTTACCCTTCAAAAAATTGCATCACACTAGATATGTACAATTTTGAAGTATATCAGGTGATCTAGATTATGTGGTCATGAACCAATAACCTAAACCTAACATCTATTTGCTATTTTACATAAACAATGCTTGGAGCACAACTTTTTATTAAGATATCATTAATGGATTCATATAAAAGTAAATATACAAAATAACTTTAAGTAAGAAAACACGATTTTCCTGATCTCATCAATAGAAAATTGAAAATCCTTGTAGTTTGTTTAAATTGAGGGAGAGGGAAGGGGAGTAAAGTATAGTAGAGTAAAGTAGAATAAAATTGACTCAAAATTAGCCTATTTTCAACCAACTCTACTCTACCTCTCTCCACTCCCTCCCCCCCTTCAATCCAAACATGCTCTTAGTGCTCACTACATAGCATGACAAAATGTGAAGAATTTGAGAGAGAGGGACCCACGTTTAGATGAGAATGTGAATTCAATGCTATGCTGCTAAAGTATGATAATTGATATCTCTCTAATGACATATGTGGAATTTTATAGTAAAGACAGCAAAAGAGGCACATAAGGGGTGAACAATGGATCAACTAACTAATGAAGTCTTTAAAACTTAGTAGTAATGAAATTTAATTTTAAAAAAATGCTAACACCAGCCAAAAAGGATAGAAACTTCAATTTGAAAACCAACTTTATTAGTTGGAAGAAATCTGTGATGAGATGGGAAGAAAATATGGAAAAAATAAATAAAAGTCAAATGCTAACCTCCATGATCATAAACACCAAAAAAAGAGGTGTAACTGTCCAAATTTGGATAAACTGCATGCTACAAAAGAAAACACGGTAAATTATTTAGCATACAATCAGCAAGATAGCATAGTCAATGAAAAATCATTGAGATTATGTCCACTAAATGGACCCATTGAAAAGGCAACCCAAAGATTATGAGTCAACTTTGATCATATTTGGACCATTCTATCCACTTTGGTCATATTCAGTCCACTTTGGTCTTACTCGGTCCACTTCGGTCTAATTTTGTCCCATTTGGTCCAATTTAGTCCTATTAGGTCCACTCAATCCACTTTGGTTCTATTTGATCCATTTTGGTCCTATTCGGTCTATTATGTCTACTTTGGTCCTAATCAGTCTTTTCAGTCTAATTTAGTCCTATTAGGTCCACTTGGTCCAATTTGATTCTATTCGATCCATTTGGGTCCTATTCGGTCTATTCTGTCCATTTTGGTTCTATTTAGTCCATTTTGTCCCTATTCGGTCCACTTTAGTCTAATTTGGTCATATTCGGTTCAGTTTGGTTCTATTCAGTCTATTCTTTCCACTTTGGTCCTATTTGATCTTATTCGGTCTAATTTGGTCCTATTAGGTCCAATCGGTTTACTTTGGTCTAATTCGGTCCACTTTGGTCCTATTCGGTCCAATTCAGTCCACATTGGTTCTATTCGGTCCATTTTGTACACTTCAGTCCGATTAAGTCCACTTCAGTCCAATTCAGCCTATTCAGTCCATTCTGTCCACTTTGGGTTCATTCGGTCCATTCTATTCAATTTGGTCCTATTTGGTCCACTTCAACTCTATTCGGTCCACTTTGGTCCTATTATGTCCAATTTAGTCCTATTTTGTTTACTTCAGTCCATCTGTGTCCACTTTGGTCCATTCAATCCATTTTTGTGCACTTACATAATGGAAAAGGCAGGTTTAGGTTGAGAGCTAAGGTTGTGAGTTTGGATACAAGTGCTTCTAGCATTTGGTGAATCATAATCGGGTTTGATTTGGAGGTCTCATTTGAAAAGTTCCCACCGAAATTGTTGCCGGCGTGATTTGAGTTTTGTAAAGAACAAGTGGACAATGGTGAACCCTAAAACTAAAAGGCTTGGTTTTGTTTTTCTTTTCAGGTACTTTTAGTTGGGAAATGTCTTTTACATTTTGAATAGGTGGGAAAATTTGAAGGGCTTCAAGGAAAACTCTATTTGAAATGAAAATTTTAGATTTTACAATGAATTTGTCATACTTTATTTTCATAGTATTTTTTTATATATAATTTATAGAAAAATAAATAAATAAATGAAAAAAAAAAATGAGAATTTAAATATATGTATCTAGCTAAGTAAACAGAATAAATTTATTTAACTTGATCCGATGAGCTATTATTTAATAAAGATTAGTCTAGATAATTTATAGTTTGTTTATCTTAGCTTCAAATTTGAGTTTTTTTCAACTTTAATTTATATACAATTTTTTAAAACTTCATCTAATTATAATATGTTGTATTTTTAAATATCTTATTATCCAATGAGCTATTATTTAATAAAGATTAGTCTAGATAATTTATAATTTGTTTAACTTAGCTTAAAATTTGAGTTTATTTTAAATTTAATTTATATACAATTATTTAACACTTAACTATATTTAAATTTAATATGTTCAATTTTTAAATAATATAGTAAAATAACCCTCCCCCTTTTTTTTATAACACTCTTTTAGTGGTTTTTATAATGTCTTTTTTTTTCTTTTCTTTTTCCCTTTTTTTTTTTGGTCTCTCTCTTTACTAAAGGTGGTTTTTCTAATATCATCATTAGTCATCTATCACAAAGTATGATTTTTTTTTTTTTGGGGGGGGGGGGGGGGGGGGGGGGAGAACGGAGTGTGTGCTAGTTGTTCATTTTGAGAATAAACCGAAAATAAATGTGATCCAACTCCAACCAATTGCAAGATCTTTTTTTTTTTTTTTTTTTGGGTTATAGTTAGGAGAGGTGCATGATGACACAAATTACTTTTGAATAAATTAATAAATCATTATGATTTTCAAGCAAGATAAACATATTTATTTATTTTTATATGGAAGATAAACATATTTATAATTATGTACATGTGTATGAATTTGTGATTTGAGATCCATGTAATGTCATTTTGGTACCATAACTTGGCCCACTCATAAAAAATTTATGGTCCCATTCCTTACCACAATGGAACTCAAGCTTTTTTTTTTAATTATTTTTTTTTAGAGAGTTTCAACCTATAGCGTCTGCTCCTGATGATGACTCTTTATCATTAGACCAAGACACCAATTGGTTTTTTATGTAGGCGGGGATTGAACCCTAGATCTTTTATTCAACCATAAGAGATTTTACCAATTAAGTTAACTGAAACTCAAGCTTAATTGTGGTAATTAAAAAAAAAAAAAAAAAAAGTCACTCTCAACATGTTGCATTATTTTTTTTTTTGAAGGGCAACATGTTGCATTATGTTACTTATGAGTACCAGGTACCTAATTTTCTCTAAGATTACTTTAGATATTTAAAAATGACACCTAACTTCTTCATTTTTAAATAGAATAGCTAATATGTAACACATAGACATCTCTAAATATGATTATATGCGAAACAATATCACATGAAGTAAGCGTTTAAGGAAGATTTCGTGTTCTACAAGCAAATTACAAGTTTGCGTAACTTTTCTCTCTTTTAAATAAAAAAGAAAAAAACAATTATTCATATAAAGTCACAACAAAGAGGTATCAAACCAAAGGTAAAATAATAAAAAATAAACATAAAAATCCATACATGAAATTGCATTAAAACAACTAAATGATTCCTTTGAGTAAGCTTGAACCTAACCTATATGAATGATGAGAATCTTGCCCGAGAGTCAGCCACAAAGCTTACAACTCTTTAGACAATCTAAAGACACCTTGTTGAGCTTTCAAACTCATTGGCCGATCAAGTTCCCAAACATAGTACATTTATCGAACGACTGCAGACGATAGCCATTAGTCTAGGCCTATCGAGCCAAACCCACACTTCTTGCACTATGCTAGAGTACCAAGCACACTTACCTCCAAAGTAGCACATGAAATAAGCCACTCAACTTGTTGTGTCAACATTAATTACTCTGAGTAATCACTCCTTTTACTTTTTTGAATACAAGATAAAAAATTTACTCTATATTAATCTAAGTGTATATTTGTGTAAAACTCCCTCCTGAAGACTTGATCCTGCTCGTTGCCCCCTACACCCCACAAGTACTAATACTTATGAAGTGACCATTACACTAAGGATGTGCGGTGGTGTTCCTTTTACTTTAAATGCTACAAGAAATGTATCCCTTTAATACATTAAGACAACTGAAATTAATTACAATAGGGACCCACACTAATTGTGAGAGGAGGGAAGGGGGGGGGGGGGACTCCAATTGTAGGAATGAATAATAATGCATCCCTTTTATCACATTAAGACAACCAAAATTAATTACAAGAAGTGTGGGGCTCACCAAGGGTCCCATGTAGGGGCCCACACTAATTGTGAGATTGGGGGGGGGGGGGGGGGGACTCCTGTTGTAGGAATGAATAATTTCTCAAGGCAAATACCCTAAGGCCTAGGGGTGTCCAAGTAACCAATTTACCCAACCAAACCAACCAGACCGACACGCTCGTTGCCTGATCCGACGACTCTGACAGTCAGCAACGGGTCTCAACCCTCCAAACTAGATTCCGACAGGTCAAGTGGCAGGTTTTCTCCTTTAAAACACCAGCCACCTAACCCGCCCGACCACCACTTCAGATGAAACATCCTCCGTTCAGATCCCGTGACGATTAGCCATCTTTCGCTTAGATTCGGCGACGATTTTGCTCAAATCTACTTAGATCCAGTGATTTTGGCTCAAATTCGGCAGTATTTTTCAAAAAATCACTCAAATCGATGACGTTTAAGCTCAGATCAATGACGTTTAAGCTCAAATCGGTAACTTTAGCTTAGATCCAATGATGTTTAAGCTCAGATCAGTGACATTTCGCTCTCCTCCAACCAGATTTGACGTCATTTCATTCTCCTCCGCTCGTCGCTGCTATTCGTCAGTTTCAACCGGACCAATCAATCGTTTTTAAGAATCCGATATGACTCGACCTATGGTGATCGGCAGTCAGTTACGGATCTGATCCTCTCCCACCTGACCTGAACGGGTCGAGTCCGGGTTGAGTCCAAACTCGACTCGGACCGACCCGTGGTCAACCCTACTAAGAGCATAACCCCTTAACTAACCTGAAATGATGTCACGCTAACAAGACTACTCACCCTCGCCTTTATTATAAACTGATAAAACAATCAACATATACTTTCAGTTATATGACCTATTTAATGAGTTATGTGACTCGTTTAAATAATACACATTATTTTATGAATCATCATGCAATAAATTAAAGGAGATTCTCCCAATTCGGTTTTAAAACTTTTTTCAAATACCCTTTACAATGAACTATGCCCTATAGGAGCTCATTCACCCTGCAATGGCCATTAGGAATCATAACTCTGCAATCTCTATAACTATGCATTGTAGAGACCAATTGGGAATCATTGTAATAACTTTGACCTTCCCAATTGATTGGGCATGAATGCGAGGAAGTATGCTATTTTTTCTGATTTCAGGAACTTCGACCGGTGAACTTTATTGCTATGCCTATGAATTATAATTTTTATGATTCTCTTCAAGGTTTGAGTGGTAAGTAAGGTCCATTAAAAACGGATTGGCAGTAGCTGCACCTTATAATTATCACTTTAGTCCTTATTCAATGACAGACCGTCTGATCCGGTTCTGGCGTTGGGTGCATTACTCACACGAGGACAGTATCATCATAATATATGATTGTTTACTGCGGACCCACCATAGATACTGTGATCACATTTATGCAAAAAACATGATTCATGTCAGGTCCCCAATTTTGGACCCGTGATAAATTATTAAATTTGCAATGAATTTTTTTTTCCTGAATAATTCACACGAACACTAATGAATAATGAGAAAAGTGGAGGAGTGGTTGTGGTAGATAATTTGATATACGTTGGAAACTAGCCCAAAGACAAATAATTTTCATTGCAACCCACAATAAATCAACACCAATAATTACAAGAAGAATGTTCATTCTCAATTTGTTGCATCATATAACTTGAACACATGTAATTTATGCATGAATTTTTGTTTGATAATTTGATAGTTACAATGAAGAGGAGATTTAAATTGAATATTTACGTAGAAAACGTTTTAGCATTTTGTTTTTAAATAATTAAAATGAACAAAAATTTGGCAATTTAGATATAAATACGTGAGAGTTAGTATGGAAGATAAAGAGTTAATCAAATATATAATCTCGCATTGATAAGGCGAGACTAGAGAAACTCCTTTATTGATTTTTAAGTGTGTTTATAAATATGTTGAAAATTTGAAACATATTGGAGCAAATATTGGATTAGATATTTGCGCATAGAAATATTAAGAGAGAAAGTGTTCTAGTTGAATTATAAGGCTTCTGTAAATAAAGTTCAAATATTCTAATATATATGCACTAGCACAATACATGTTGTACTAGCCTTACAACTAACAATTGAATGAGTAAAAAAGTCTATTAACAACATGAACATCACATGAGCATATAGAAAATTAACTTGAAAATCGTATTTTATATAAATGAAGTTCAAACATTCTAAATTTTTTATATATTTATGTATGTTGTACTAATCTTATAGCTAACAATTGAATGAGAAAAAAGTCTATTAACAACATGAACATCACATGAGCATATAGAAAATGTTGTACTAATCTTATAACTAACAATTGAATGAGCAAAAAAGTCTATTAACTACATGAACATCACATGAGCATATAGAAAATGTTTGTACTAATCTTATAGCTAACAATTGAATGAGCAAAAAAGTCTATCAGCAACGTGAACATCACATGAGCATATAGAAAATGTTTGTACTAATCTTATAGCTAGCAATCGACTGAGCAAAAAAGTCTATTAACAATATGAATATCACATGAGCATATAGAAAATTAACCTGAAAATTATATTTAAAGACACAAAGTCGACCACCCCAAATGGTTCTTTTCCAATTAAGTGCATTAAATATTAAAAGCATTATAATTTAACTGGTGTTTTTAATAGAGATGTTCGATAATAGTTTATACTCCAAGCATAGATTCACTTTTTAAAGTCTCCCTTATTGACCTCAAATTGATATGCAACTATCAGAAACTAGAATTCAAAGTCTCAAACTAGAGGTCAAGGTTTTGAACAACATAATTAGCTTGGTTGAGAGCCTACGAAAAACTGTCATGCACCTAAGTAACAAAATTTGCTTCCTCCTGATAACAAAACCCTTGCCCTATTTTTCCATTCCAAGTTCCAACAATGCAATAATTCTATCAAGTATCAACAGAGTTGATCTCATCAAGCATAATTTTCAAACTCCTCTCAAGTAATAGACTAATAGCTAAACCATACATGGGTGAGTATAAGTTAAAAGAGAGACCAGACTTTTTGCTTGTAGAATAGTATGTTTTATGGAAAATGACTGAAAAAAATTAATTGAATTGCGTGGGACTTGTTTCTGATTGACCACCCAACTAGTTTTTAGTTGATTTTTATTTTCTGTTGTACCAAACACCCAAGAATATGAAAAAATTGGCAGTATTTGCACTGTATAATAATCATCACAATTGCTTCATAAAATTGAAGGAAGCGTCTGATCCGGTTCTGGCATTGGGTGCATTTACTCATATACTGTTGGGCTGTGCTTTGGGTCCACAATAGCTATGATGATCACATTTACAAAGAAACATGATGATGATATATTTTAAGATCCTTGCTTTTATTTTTGGCATGTATATTGTATTGTATAGTTCCTTGATTTGTCCGGTCTAGAATGTAATAAAAATGTGGATTCCATTCTAGAGTCCAGATTCATACCACAGGTCCACAGGGCCGTTTTATAGGGAAAAAGTAAATTGTGCTTTTAAGGGGTTGAGGAAGCTGTGAAAGAAGTCAAAAACTGTATTGGACCTACTTGTGGATCTTAGGATAAGTCCAATAATGACAAACTTGGGCCCCATTGTGGTGAAATTCTATAAATTATTCAATACACCAAGTTTAATGCATTTACCTAATGTAAAACATAGATTTCAGTTAATTCAATTGATAAATTTTCTAATAGTTTTTTCGAGAAAATAGTAATACTTATTAGAATACATAAACATGAAAGTAATATATAGAATTTTTTAGACAGGCTTATAATATATTACATAATTTGATTAATGTCTTGATTTAGTGATAAAAAACACAATCATCAAAAGCAAACGCCATAAATTAAAACTCTATAAAAAATATATATATTTTGTATATTGGTAGTTTATTTGCTAAATATGAGACAATATATATAGCTTTTAAAAAAAAAAATTATACTAAATATTTAACAAAAAACTAATACCTAACTTTATATATATATATATATATATATATCTCAACACACACATAAGACAAAAGAAAAAAAATACAAACTAAAAGTGTTAACAAAAAGAAAAAAGAAAAAAAATATTTGTAACTAGCTTATTTGTTTAAATGAGTGTTTGGATTCATGTTTCAGCATCACGTTTGCATTTTTTGCCTTCTTTTTTTTTTTTTTTTTTTTTTCCCAGCACGTGAATAGTAACATCATATGGATTCACAGTGCAAGAGATAAAGTGTACTGTTCATGCACTGTTCACGGGTTCCACGGCATTATTTACACATTTAAAAATTATTTTGTTACAGTGTTTTTAGTTTTCAATTTTAGTAAAAATAAGTTGTATCCAAACGGACCCTAAAAGTGAGACAAATGTGGAACCCTTACTTACTTAAAACTACTTTTTGCGTGAGTTTGAATGATTGTTTACTGATTGTTGATTAAATATTTGTTAAAAATAGTTAAAGTATATATAGTTGTATTTCCAATAAGTTAGGTTTTAAAAAACTAAGAAAAAATTATATGTAAACAAATTAATAAGCTAAAAAAGCTAAGAGGAAAAAGAAGATGATAAACAAACTTTAGTCTCACCTCTAAGCAAATAAGTTATATCCAAATCCACACTAGAATCTAGATATAAGATATTCACATAGCAACTTATGCCACGTGATTCACACAAAACTAAATAGCTCATCATCACCCATTTCCTCGCTTAGACTGACCCCAACCATCTAATATTGATTTGGGATCTTTCAGGCCACTAATTCTTTACCCATTCAATTGTACACCTTTAATATTTTCGATTAGCAATTATGCATCCCTATATTATATATGTTAGCTTTTTGAATTTGGTCAAAATGAAAACAAGAAGCTGAAAAACAATTATTTGTTCTCCTATGTTCCACTAGAAACGTGAAGAACCACGTTCCTAGAGAATACATGAACAATGGACTAGTAGTAATAATTTATGATTTACCCAACAAAGAAATGCCACTATATCATTATTGTCACTATTAGTGGATACACGATAAAAAAAGTAGTACTTTTTTATCATTTACCGAAAAAAGAAATGTCATTATATTATCGATTAATCTCACTCACTTTCCTATTGGAGAAGGGTCTATATTGGAGAAAGGGTCTACATATTCATACCATATACAAGCACCCTAGCTAGAATAAGGGAATGAATATGTCATCTTAGCAACACGTGTATATCTTAAGGATGTTTGATGCATGGCATCTCATAAAAGGTGTGATGTAAGAAAAGCCGGAGAAATTGTTCCTCCTCTGAGCACTGAGTTGACTGGCACAAAAGTTAGGTTCTTGATATACATGTCATACATCACATTTCCGACCGAAATCTCTATTACACTATTTTTCACAATTATTTTATGTTGCAGGTGGTAACCGCATTTAAATGAGCTAATCATTTTTTTTCTATCACAATATGGGATAATTGTGAAAAAAATATATGATCTCAGAATTATTGAGTCTTTAGCGAAGAATTTTCTACGATTAGAGTCAATTGCAAATGATTATGGTGGGGCTACTAGCTCATCCTATGAGAAAGTATGAACACTAGTAAACATAGAGATCCATCTATCTCAAGGATAATGTCCTTACAACCTTGGCTCCATGTGAGGCAGTTAGAAACTCATTTTCATGCTTATACCCAATAAGAAAATTGACGGATAGATATGGGTGGTTGGTCTAGTGGTCATGGACTCACTCTTAAGGGTTTTGAAGGTGGAGGTTCTAGGTTTGAATCCTGCAATGAGAAGCGCTTGAAAAAAAAAAAAAACTTCATACTCTTAGCTCATGATCACTAACATCCTTAATGGAATTGGGTGCACAGCTATGGATCATTTGGATCCCCTTCTCTTGCAGGCCCAGACCTAGCAGGTTGAGTATTACTATGGTCATGTTCAAGTGAAAGACGCTAACTCAGGTCACCCTCTTACCCATTTTTTGTTCATCGAAATTTTTTTTGATAGATGAATGGATATTTTACTTTTCAATGACAACAATTTCCACAATCAAATACATTAGGAGTAATGCTAAAGGAAAGACAACCAATGATTTTTACAAATCAAAGTTTGATATTATTCAATTCCCATGCAATAATGAGATATCAAATGAAATTTTGATGTAATGTTTAAACACTGGGATATTGGGTTTTTGCCCTTATTTTACAAAAATATCAGCAATATATCCCTATTTTGAAACTATTTAGGTCCGTGTCACTATTTTTTAAACTTAGTTTTAACAAAATTGAGTTCGGTATAAAACTTGATATCCTCAAAATCGAATTATATGTAAATTTTTAATTGAAACTCAACTTTAATAAAGTCAAGTTTCACTTAATTTAAAAAAAAAAAATTAAGTGGCAAAATATGCATAGAACTCAACATTGCTAATGTCGAGTTTCACTTGTAACTAGATTTTTTTTTAAAATCGAGTATTAAAACAGGAATACAGACCTAAATAGTTTCAAAACAAAAATATTATGCTAGATTTTTTACAAAATAAAGGCAGAAGGCCAATATCCTGGTTTAAACGTAAGGTGAAGGTGTCAAATACATGAATTATGGGTGTGGGGATGTGCCTCCACCTCAATATCCAATCCAAGTTTTCCATTATGGTAAATGAAGTACTCAATTCTCAATTGAAATAGAGAAAAACATACAAGGAATTTAGACCGTTGGATGTTCCTCTAAGTTGAATCAAACGGACAGGAACTTCCTAGCAATTCTATGACCACTCAAAGTCATCCATATTTAAAATAATCAGAATTCTGAATCCCATCAAACTTGAGGCTGAGAGCAACCATCTAAAACCATTAGTGCGTCACGTAGAGTAGGGCTGGTCGCTTCATAAATTATAGCCAAAGAGAATGATGGATGGCTAGGTTTCACACTATGACCAAAATGCCCTCATTATACGACGGTCATACTTTTGGTCCTTTCCGACCTGAATATACATTTATACACTCATTACACTTCTGTTTATTTAAGAGAAACATTACAAAAACAATTAGTTTTTTTTAATAGTTTTTTAATTATATTTTTCAGGAAAAATGGTGTCAAAAAATTTCTAATTTTTTTTATTAACAATTGCTCTAAAATGGTTTAGGAAATATTTTTTAAAAAAATTTATGGAAAAATTAATAATTAATTTTTTGAAGGTTTTTTCTTTTATATTTTCATAAAAATAGTGTCAAAATTTTTTTGAAATAATTTATTAACGATTATCCTAAAAGCATTTGTTAATAAAATCCTTTATTTAATTGAACATTTAGTTAAATTAAAAAAAAAAAAAAAAAAAAACTAAAAAGTTTCAGTTTATCTAGAGTTTAAATATGGTAATTTTTTTATATATAAAAATAAATAGAAATAAATATTTTCAAATAGTACACTGCTGTCAAGTCACAACTCAACATGAATTTCGGGAGTGAAATTTCAAATTTGGAGGGGACATTTAGAGGAAGAAAGGAAAAAGAGAGAGCCTTGGAAATGGAGGGGGAGTCTGGAATTCTGGCTTCATTTCTGTAAGGCATGTACCTAGGAGTATGGGGAAGGAGAAAATGAACGTCAGGGTTGTGCAATTTCCTAGGCACCCCAGTGAGCCAGTGGAGAGGCTATATACTTGTCTAATTCTCTCTTCTTTTTCTTTTTATAACTTTTTATTTCTTATTTCTTTTCCTTTTTCCCAGGTTAAGGAGCGTTTGGATTTTCCCATAAAAGTTGATAAAGTTGATAAACATAGGAACCTCAACATTTTATAAAACTACTACATTGCCATATGATAATGATATAAACTTTTTTTAATTTTTTATTCCCTTTTGTCACAAACGGTTGTTCATCCATTTCCTTTTCCTTTTGGGATGCCCCGACATGTCTTTGAAAGATTAATAAATAAAATTTATTTTTTATCATTTATTTTTTACCAGAATACAAATTAATGAAACTAGTTTTGAGTTTTGAAAATTTGTACATTTTTAATCAAAAGACAATATATTAAACGATAGTTAAATTTTATAAACATAACCAACAATTTAGGACGGAAAAACGATTCGTCATCTCAAAAATCAAGCTCCACCTTTTGATTTTTGGTGAAATGAACCTTAACCGTTGTTGAGAGCATTTATGAGAATCCAAGTAGAAAGAAGAAAAGCCCAACAACAAGGGCGGCAAAGAATTGGCAAGTGGATAGCAAAACCATTAGGCCCAAGCGGCATGAATAATGGATTATAGGCCCATGAAATAAACAAATGAGCCTTAAAGAGGCAAGTGGGCTTAAAGAAGCCCGAAAATAGAGAAATAACATACCCATAGGCAGTATACGATGTAGAAAAGTGAGAAAGGGTCATTGCAGGCCTAAAGTAATACAAACAAAGAAAGTAAGAGGTTTATAGCAGACCCATGAACCCCAATGATGAGAATAAGGTAATTGGGTCAGGGAAGCCTAATGAAATTAGTAAAAGCCCATGAGAATGCAGAGTTAGTAAAAGGGCCAAGGAAGCCCAAAAAAAGTAAGTGGGCCAAGGATGCCCAAGAGAAAAACAAAAAGGGACATAGGAGCCCATAAGTAGGAAAACCAATGGCCATACCAAGCCATTGGGGGAAAGAATAAACGGCTGGTCTAAAGAAACCCAGCATGATTGAGTTATTACAGTAGGAATAACAGAACAATATGACAGGAAATGAGGAAAATCAAGAAGTGGGCCAAATAAATGTAAAGTCCATCATCAAATAAGGCCCAGCTCCTAAGAGGAGCGGGAAATCAAAAGGGAGCCCACATAAAAGATCAAAGAAAACGGATAGCAGGCTATGCAGGCAAGCCTCCAGATCACGGCAGCCAAATGGACAGCAGGCAAATTTTGGACACATATGGAAGGAAGGCACACGCAAGGCCTAGACACCACCAGCCTGTACCCAGCCAATACAGGGCATGGTGAGGTCGGAGGTCAGAGATTCAAAGGGCATGGTTTGGTGGTGGGGAGAGGGGAAAAATCTATTTTTGAGGTTTTGGCTCAGGCTCTTTCAAGGAAGTGTCCTGCTAGGATGACTTACTACCCAAAAGAAGTAAGCTGAGTTGGAACCACTAGGTGCATGCCATGAGGGATAGGGAGAGAGAAAGAATCCAGACCGTAGCAGGAAATGGTGCCACGGCAGACAAGCAAACAAAATACCCTTCTTTGTCTGGTGATGGGGGGTGGCACATAGACGAAATAGTGATGGTCGGCCAGTACACCCAGACCAGACAAATGAGGTTAAAAGCTAAAACAGTAAAATTCGGTCACGGTAGGCACTATAAAAAGAGGATCTTGCCGTGAACAGAAAAACAGAGCAACAACGGGAACCTTAACTAAAAAATAGGAATTTGAAAAGGGAAACCAAGAAATAGAAAAAGAAACGAGTGGGAAGGAAAGAAAGAAAACAACTAGAAAGAAAATAAAGTGAGATTTAGAACGGCAGGCATGCATCGGTAGAATGATTCTCTCTCTCCCTCATGAAATCCTGTTCTCTGTGAAAACCACAAGGAGCCTCTGTGCATAAAACCATTCAAGTCTGTTTCTCTCAGGGCAATTAATCTCCACGGTAGGATTTTTCCTAAGAGATTAATTGCGTTGAGAAGGAATGTTCTTTCCTCTCTGGTTTTGCTCCTACGGACCAGATTTTAGTTGATTTCTTCATCTTCTGATTAACCCATACATATTAATATTTGTTCACTTTTGTTCTGTTCTTTTCCTTCTGTAAAAGTAATTATTATTGTTGTAATTGTGTTTGAGGGTTGTTTGGTTATTTCCCACTGAGTAGCCAGATATTTGATTTTTATTATTATTATTATGTCTGTCTGCCACAACTTATCTGAAACAACTCTGTCTGCCACAAACACATTTTTGGCAAACCTAACTTAATTTGTGCACAAGCCGGACCAACTTGAGTTGCAGTTGGACCGGTCCCAACTCCCTTATCCATAAAACTTGGGCCTAGTGCCGCAGGAAGTAACCCAACACCACTAGCACAGCCCACCACTTTACAATCGTCTCCTCTTTGACTTATGGCAACCTTAACTATATAAGATTAATGTTGATTTGATCTGATGATCCATTATGCGCTTCCACAGCCTTTTAGTATGTTTCCAATTCGTCACTATTGGTCTCAAGTGCCACATCACCTGTCATGTCAAGATTCCTTACCACATCAATGCTATGCCAATAGTAATCGGTTTTAACTTGAATCCTTGCCTCGACTTGATTCGAATCTCAAATCATATCTTTTTTAAGTTGCGAATTTGAACCAGATTTAGGCTGTCAGTGAACCAAACGATACCTTTGACTTTAGACTTTTGACTTTTAGCGGACATTAACTTTGACCATTGACCATAATTGATCATGTCCACAATTAAATTTAAAAATAAAATACAAAATTTAACAATGGTAACAGAACAAAAAACACAAAGATAATACATTTGTGAATAGATTGCGAAAGATATTTTAAAAATAGCATTACTCAAAGTTTATTGTTGAGGTTTGCTAACAAAATGTTCTTGCTATTAACCCTTTTTCCCCTTTACTTAACTTTACGTTTAAGTTTTATCAACCACATTAGCTAATTTGTTTTTTTTTTTTTTTTTTTTTTTTTTTACAAAAGAAAAAAATGATAGCTAGAGGCAATAGCTAGAATATTTTTGTTGTTGAGAAAGTAGCTAGAATAGAAACATATCAAAGCAATAAAATGAACCATATATCTTAGGAAACATAGCTAAAGTCAGCAAAAACAAGTTATCCCATTTTTTGCTTTCAAAAAAAAAAAAAAAAAAAAGTTATCCCATTTTTTTAAAATGATTTTTTCACACTAGGAATTTGCCATCGTCTACTAAAAACAGCTCTGACCAAATACATTAACTGTGACAAAAAATATTGACCATGGTTAATTATGGGTCCGCTTATGATAATGATGGGAAAGTACAACAGCTCATGCCATTCGATGAATGTCATATCATAAAAAAATAAGATTTATTCCTAATTTGATAAAAGTTCTCGGGCCTACACCAAAACAATTGGGCTCGATTTTACCGAAGAAGTCCTAATCGTGCATTCGTTGGTCCCACTTAATAAAAAATGTACGATTGAGATTATTATGTTCAACGATTAAGACTTGGTGCAATTTGGTGAGATTTTGACACGTGAAATATCTACAACCTATTATCTTTTTTTTTTTTTTTTTTTGCTTTTTTTAAAAATAGTAAATAACCTAGATTAAACTTCGTTGAAGTTGGTAACTCTTTGGTATAGGGATCGTTTGGATACAGCTAAAAATTGAAAATTGAAATTGAAAACTGAAAAATACTGTAGCAAAATAATTTTTAAATTTGTAAATAATACCGTGGGACCCATTTTTAATGAAAAAGTTGCTGAAAAATGTAATTTGGGGGTCCATGAACAATGCACAGTGTGCACTATTCACGGAGAAAAGTCAAATATTGTTGCGCAACAGTGAATAAATAGTAAAAAATTTGGCCAAAACGCGTGCAAAAAGAATAAAAATAAAAATAAAAAGAACTGAAAACACAAAACGTGCGTTTGGGAAACGCAAACTTTGGGAAACGCGTTTGCGTTTCCCAAACACACACACATAGGAGCTCTTAATCTTATTAGATTCATGCATCACTATTCGGAAATAATTTTCAAATATCTAGCGGGATCTTATAGCATCAAGAAGAAACAATGCTAGATCCAAAATAGTTTAACATTTATACATGTTTGGGTAATTAGGCATTTCAAATGAATTGATAGTTTATACGGGTAAATATTTTTGAGAGAATAATTTTAAGATTAAATGTAATAATAAGGTTCTTTTAAAAAAAGATGAAGTAAGAATGAGGTAATCTTTTTGTCTTTTTAATTCGATATGTTTGGAATGAAGAAAGATAATAAGAGAATAGAAAGAAATGTGATTGAAATATACTCAAATGACCCACTTTTTATGCTAATAATGTTATACTTAACCAAAATGTTAATAAAATATAAATCACCTTATCATAGGCTTCAACTATCCCTCAAAATCAAAGTGATGAAAGTACATAATGCATTATATATAGTAATCAACTAATCATTAATCTAAAGATTAATGAGATAAAGAGAAGCAATCATGAAGCAAAAGAATGGAAGAGTTTATTGTGCCATAAAATTCAACAAGGCCTAAAAGAGAAGAGAGAAATTGGGTACCAATAGTTTTGGACATAGGTGTAATATATATTATATATATGAATACGGTCATTTTGGAGTACAAGTATTATAGTATAATACTACTTTAGTCAAAATTTGGAAAGTATCGTAGTCGGCAAGGGCATTAAAAAGATATCCTTGACCAAGATATATTGAATGGAAAATGTGTCCTCGCGCAAACACAAACACAGTTACACTCACATTGTCAAATTGGTAGTAGTATAGGAATAGTCAAGCTTTTTCATGGCTCTAGGAGAGAGACTTGACGTTAGTTTATTGCCACGTTTCTTTCTCTAACTGCTATAAATATAACCCATTCCCCACCAATATTATCAGAATATTTTGATGGCTCTGAGGAGCTTCCAAGTTCCAAGTATGGAAGAGTCTGTTAAGCTCAGGAGGGATAGCGCCATGGATGGTCTTTACAACAATATCTATACAGGGTTTCCTTGATCTTCTTTAGCGCTATCCATCCTGAGTTTCACTGGTTCTTCTTGCTCACTCTCATCGGTAGCAGTTTCAGCTAAGTAAAACCAAGAATGTTCGATGTGTGGTACGCAATGTTACTTCATTAATTTCTCTGTGACCTTTCTTTTCTTGTTTTAGTCTATGATGCTTCTATGTTTGGTAAGGTTCTTGAAGTTTTTTTTAAGAAGAAGAAGTAAATCAGAGCTTCTTCAAGACAAAATGAGATCTGGGTTTGTGCTTGAAATCAGTGATTAGCTTCTCATTTTCTATTTCTCTGTGTTATATAAGACAATATTATACCAAGTTTTGATGTACCTTTGACTTTCATTACAGAGTGGTGCCTGTTCATAAACATCTAGAATTTTGAGTTACATCATAATCAATCGAGTTAAGAATTAGGGAATAGGTTTTGTCGATTTCACTTCCTGAATACAACTTTAGATTTGTTATGTATAGTAAGTAGTTCGAACTACAAAATAAAACCATTTCAAATGTGGAAATTTCTGAATCCAGAAAGTTAAGGTCCTTTTTTTTTGTTGAAGTAAAGAGACAAAGTTAAGGGTGTACCCAAAATATTTAAGAGGATCGAAGTTGATATTCCAGGACTTATCCATCAGTACAAGTATCACAAATTCACATGGAAAATAAGGACAAGAGTATGGGATGTTGACTATTTTCCAACTTAAGTTGTGTAGTCACAGTCTCAATCTTTCATTTTCGAATTTCGATTCCCATAAATAAAGGATTGGATTTTGCAAGATCTGCATCCAATTCAACCTTTCTGATATTTTCCCCACCTTCAGGTATGGTTTTGTCCACGCTTCCTTTGCCACATCCACTAAAATGTCACTTGGAAGAATTTACCACACAGTTGGGGGTTCTTTTTTATTTTTATTTTTTAATTTACCATTTGATTTTGTTTATATTGTTGTTGGTTTAATGTAAATTGTAAGAGCTAGAGTAATATTTGGGAAATGATCTCTTCTAAATTAATTGAATCCTCAGACTCATTCCAGTTTTTAGTGGGATAAGCGATATGTGACATTTATTTGATTTTTAAATATCACGTGCCTTACATCTAAATAAAAGATAAAGAATTGACGGGCAATGTTGTATTACTTTATCTTTTCAAGAAGCTAATAGCTACCTCAAAAGAAATAATCCATAAGAACATTTATTGAATTTCATCTGTGAGTTTTATTTAACTTTTTTTTATTTTTAAAAAGTTATTTAACTTAATTACTCATATGCAAATTTAGATGCATTACATTAAAATTTTCAATTAAATTCAAACTCATAGTTGTATTGAATTTGTTTATCTTTAAAAAATAAATCATTGTTTGTGTTTCATTGATCAATACATTCATGTGCTTGAATTTAATTGAAAGACCCCATGTGCTGCACCTGAGTTACATTAAGTTTTTTCCTCATATCAAACTCACTTAATAGACGTTTCAGTAATGCAAAAGGCAAAAGGTTGGGTTTATAAAGGGCCAAATATATCACTTTCTTAGCCAATGAACTTTTATCTCATATAAAACCTCTTTTTTTTTTCTTTTTTTTTTTTCTTTTTTTTTTTAATTTTGTAAATCATCAAGAAAAAGAGGTTATATATATATATATATATAAAGTCTTAATATATAGTGTGGCATGAAAAATTTTCAAGGAATTCACCTAATCTCTTCTAAAAGTAAATGATTTGGTTCATAATGGTCGTTAATGTTGACTTTTTATTTGTAATGCTACTAATACAGGCATCATGAATATTGAGTTTATAATTTGAGTTATAAAGATCTGTTTTGTTTGTATAAGTTCCAAAGTAAATTTAAAGGTAAAGACTTTTGAGTTCGCAATTATTGCAGAGCCGCAATAGAAGTCTTTGAATTGAAGATTTCAAGTCTTTGTATGGCTTGGAGTAGACGTGGTGTTTTTCTCTTTTCTTAACGTGTAATTTAGATTTGTAGGGAACTGGTACTATCTAACTCTTTTTTTCTTCTTCTTCTTCTTTTGTTTATTTATTTACTAAAGTCAAGTAAGTCAACAATTTTAAACTATTCCAATTTCCAAATGGTCACAAAGAAATAAAAAAGATTTAGATATTTTGATTGAGATGGTTTGGTTATGTTATAAAAGTAAATAATGCATTGATGAGAAAGAATGAGTTGATTCAAGTTGAGGAAAAAAATAAAGTAAAGAAAGACCAAAAAATAACATTAATTTTTCTTTTTAATACAAGATATAAATTATACTCTAACTTAATATAAATGTATATGTGCGTAAAATTTCTTTTTGAAAATTTGAATCTTGGTCTTTGGCCTCTATACTTTTCAAGCACATATACTTGTAGAGTGACCATCGCACCAAAGATGCACGGTGGTAAAAAAAATAATATTAATAGAAGCAGTAGAAAATGACATGTTATGTAATGAAGCAAAAAAAGTTTAACTTCAAAAATAATAATGACATAAAATAATAATCTGATATGATTAACTTTGACTAATATGGAAAGGATGCATTAAAAATTAGAACCAAAAACTTGGCTTTTGTTAGTTGGAAGGACGTGAAAGATAAAAAGAAGAAAACAAATGAATGAAGTTTTGTCCTATTTAGTGAGGTGAAAGTAATATAAAAGAAACGGCAAAGTTTGGCCTCAACTAAGTTTGAGGGACTAAAGAAAAAAGGTGGATGGAGATGCTCGTCAAACATTATCCGTCCAATGTGTGTATAAAATTGGAGGGAGAAAAGCATTATTATTTTACCCCCTCTAGTTAATTTTTTAAATATATATATTTAGACTCTTTTTTCCTCTTATAGATATCTGTTTTGAGCCGTGTAACTAGGCAAGTTTATACCAACAAAAAGTCTAAAAAGCTCATGATAATGGAAATTTTTAAATCCAATGAATGTATTAATAAGAGTTGGTTTCAAGTTATATGTGGTGTAGTTTTAAGTAAGAGTACATTATTCAAAATTTTTTTATTAGAAATAATTTTTAACAAATTCATTATATATTAAATTATCTTCTTATAGACTTGTACCATCGTAAATTTAAGTTAATCAAAGATTAATAATTATGTAATTTATCAAATATTTAAATTTTAATATTTTATATTTTAAAATAATACATAAAGGAAGTGTTAATCTTTTTATAGCCTGAGTCGGTTGACGTTACTCTTCCCCAAAGTGCTATAATCAGAACATGGAAAAAGGGAAAGTTTGTATTTTTTTAAGTACAATTAAAAGTCAGTTGAAAACATGTTCGTGGTGAAAGGAAGATGAATTTTGACACAGTGCATTGCAAGACTATGAAGGCAACATCTATGGAATTTAACGATCCAAGATAAGCTTCAACTTTTGTGGTGGAAATTTGTGTCAAATATTTTTCCTACAAAATAACTTATGAGCAAAAGATGTCCTTTAGATAATTCTTTTTCCTCTTTTTGTAATGATTGTCAATAAACTATAAATTTAAGATAAGATTCTCTCTTATTGAATCTTTTAATTCTTTTCTACTTATATTTAGACGTAAGACATGTGATATTTAAAAATTAAATAAATATCACATACTGCACATTCAACTTAGAAAATTGGCCACCCTAAAAAAAAAAAAAAAAACCTTAGAAAATTAGAGAAGATCGTTTTCCATTAACTCATGTACTCTTTAAATACCTCATTGCAAGAATGTCTTGCTCTATGTTTCCTTGGTTAACAAATTATCAGTCAATTTATGAATGGATAAAAATAACTATCGAATTATAAAAATAAAAATAAAAATGAGGGAAGAGTCAAAAAAAGAGAGAGGGTGTTGTTTCCTTTTAATTCTCTTGGAGTGGCTAAAGCGAAAGAGTCAAAATTTACTCTATTTGTCTCTATCCCCTCCCTCCATTTTTTAAATATGATCTAATGGTTTAGAACACTCTGGATTCAAAATAGACCTCCAAAGTATTGAAGGCTATTAGACGAATACTCCATTACTCACAAGACTCACAAAATAAATAAATAAACAAACCAATGTTTGGCCAACTTGATAATCTTGTACTGCTACTTATTGGGGACATCCACGGCAGGGCTATAAGCTAGCACAAAGTTAGTGTTGATGTTATTAGTGCGATACAATACTAACACCTCCTACAACATAAAAAAATAATAAACAACAATATCAATCTCATTATTTTCACAACAACCAAGAGGACCACGCTTTAACATGTCCCTAACTTTACCAAATTCTATTTTGATGTTTGATATGTAGGATTATATCTCCTTAAAGAGAATTTTATGTGGCCCATATTTGAGTGAAGATGAAACTCATGTTTTAAGTTTCTTATTTCATGTCTTAAGTTTCCTATTTGTGAAAGTTATATGTTAGATGTAACATCCTTTAGTAACTCTCAAATGGTGTAACCCATTTGGTTAATAAACATCATGAAGTTACAACTATTAAGCTCCTTGATGGAAGGAGAGTTATGGAAATCTTTATTTAAAAGGATCCCTAGTCTAGCTTATATATATAGCCTATTTCCATCACAAGGATATATGTAAGGTGAAGGCCATAGACAAGAAGACCCTTTTATATACACTATCATAGTAAAGTGAGTCTTTTTTTTCTCTAAACACTTAAACAACTATGGCTGAAGGTATGTTTATGTTGTTTTGTTTCCGCTGCACTCTGAATTTTGTCTTACATGATAATAATAACAAAAATGACAATTACCACTATGTATAACTGTTGGTGCAAACACAATGATAATGGAAATAACACCAAGAGAAACTGAATAATACTTCTGAATTTTATTAATTTAAAGAGAGAAATTACACAACACTATTTGGACTGAGGCACGACACCTACTCTTTTTAAGGAGATTCAAGTCATTGGTTGGCTAAACTTTGTAACCGGTGCAGACCGTCTCTGACTTGTCTCCCCCAGGATACAACAGCCCAACAAGTGTCGTATGGCTAGAACAACCTCTGCACAAAGTGTTCAAGTCCAAAGCTCCACCAGAAAGAACACCCTTCCTTGTCAAGAACCTCTCTATTTTTTTTTTTTAGTGTATATTGCAGTAACTTGGATTGGGTTTAAATGAGTTTATTTATAGGCTCAATGGGCCTCATGAAATTACTACCCAAATTAATTAGGTCAATTATTATGATGTAGGATCCAAGAGACTGATTCATTTCCATTTTTGATACCTCCACCCTTCACCTTCCCCTTGCGCACGTATCTAGCCCAATATCTGAGACAATTCATATTAGCCCATTAATTACCACAATTAAAAAGAATAAAATTGCCTCTCTCATTTTCAATGTGGGATTAAATATTTTCACTAACTCCTTATCTTCCATATTCACTCCCACATCTTTACATTTATGTTGTAACATTTATTCATTTTAATTATTTAATATTAAAATGCTCCAACAATAACATATTTGTAGACAAGTTTTTCATTTAATTTAATTGCATTGTGCAAGATGGTTATATATAAGGTGGTTGTGGCATGCTCATAATTTTGCAACATTTAAGAAATTTTTGATAGATTATATAATGCTAGAGCATTCATGCTCTCTTTTGATATTAGCTATAGTATTTAAAAAAAAAAATTCAAGAGTGGATTATAATAAATGATGAATGTTTATTATCTAAACTATTTGTACTAGAAGAATTTTATGTCTACATGTCCTTAGGATCAACAGTCGACCGTTGAGGTTGTTGATGAAAATACCCACAAAAGAGCCTAACATAAAAATTAAAACTCCAGTAATCACAAGAGTCCGAGTCAATGTGTCTTGTGTCATCGTTTGTTAAATCTAATGCTTGCGAAATTGGAAAGCGGTATATCATACGTCTTGGAAGATTCCCAAAAGAGAATGTGTTTTTTTTTTATTAAAAAAATTTAAGTTTATGGAAAAAATTATTGTATTGAGATTTTTTTTTTCTATAAAAAAATTATGGATATTTGTTTGTTTTGAATTTGATTGAAATGAGTTGTGCTTATTTTGGAAAAAATTTGTTGTTTTTCCTTTTTTATTTTTATTTTTATTTTTTTGCTTTGATGGTTTTGTTAGTTTATCAATTTACTTAGTTGTAACTTGCAGCCCTGTATCACCACATAAAAAACGAAAAATCATTTGAGAGAGAGAGAGAGAGAAAGAGAGAGAGAGATATGACTTTTTTAAAAGTTTGTGAATAATAGGAATATAATCAACATAATTGTCAAAGACAAGTGTATGTTAAAATGTGAAGGACTTCCAAATCAAAAATTAAACTTCTTTAAAATGTTATCCATTGTATAAACCATTTTATTCTCAAAGCTATTTATTGTAGTTATGCAGACAACATGAGTTCAACAATAGTCATGAGGATGGTATCAAATTAACACAACATTTTGAATAAAAAAAGAAATTGTAGGGGCTGAGTTTTGATTCCTGAGCCCAAAAGGCAGAATGATTCAAGCCCAAAGTGCCCAACACAATGAATTTATAGAGAGTGGGCTTATAAATTAGGTTTCGATGGATCAAGCAGCGCGCACAATGGATTAGAGATAATAAGAAAGCAAAGAAAGACAAGCTTTATACAAAGAAATCCTTCCTTGGCAAAGTCCAAGGAGAGTGGTTCTTGAATATAGTTCTTTTAGACTTGGATACAATTTCAGTTCTTGTTGCTACAGTGTTTTCTCTCTAGGTATTTTTTCGATCCCCATCCCTAGAGGATCATTTTGCTGATCCTGATCCTCCATTTGTTGATTATGCAGGCCACTACTTGAGTGCTTGTCCCATCAAACGCCCTTCTCAGACTTCTGTGAGTTGCAGCAACCAAGACAGCATTGGTCAGGGGTCTTCTCTACATAAATGCGGCTAGAGGGTTTGGTGAGGTGCGATAAATGTGGTGGTAGCTACCACCCCTCCAATCACGTCAAGGCTAACCCCTTCTCTGAAACTCTTCCTCTATAGTGTGGCTCCCTTCTGGTAACGCGCCCTTGACATGGCAATGGCTCACCTCTCCGGCTTTACCGTCCGAGCGTATGGGCTCCTCGGAACTGTACTTACCTCCTCGGCCTTGGGTATCACATGTGGCATGATTGCCTTATTAAATTTTTGTACCCTATAATAGCCCCTCAAAATTTCAGTTTTTCCCTTTTGTCCAAGGAGAAAAAGTGGGGTTTTGACTTTAAATAATTGGTTCCACGCGCTTCTTTGTTTTTCCCACGTGAAAACGTCAATTCATGTGTCCTGTAACTATTTCTGACGCTTCGGAGTCCACGATGTCTTATTAAATGCTCCAAACGACACTTTGTTCCCCACATCCTATGGCGAGATGGAGATCCTGCGGTTGGTATTTCTCCTCAAATTTTGGGCGGGATAATTTCCACCCAATTCCGCCTCCTATATAAGGCGCCTGGGGGATTCATTTCTCCCACTTTACAAATCTTAACTCTCAAAACTTCCCAAATCCCCAGACTTTCAAGAGTACCCAAATCTTCAAACTTTCAAGAAGCTCCTAAAGTGACCCTTGTCCTTATTTTCGTAAGTTTTTTCGTTCTTTAGGTTTTTTTTTTCTCCTCGGCCTTCTATTTTCTGTTTCTTTCTTCACAAAAATTCCTTTCCCTTCTCTTTAGTCTACTTAGATGGGTAGGTTCGCTCACCTTGTAGATTCTCTTGCTGGTATGGAGGGTTTTAGGGCCTTGTACCACATTCCTCAGGGCGTTTTCCTGTAGTACTGTCCTCCGGGTGGATGGATTGACCTTAGAATGAAAGGGGAAGTAGTTATTCTCATGATCGCCTTTATAGAAGGGGGAATGAGGCTACCCATAGGGAGGGTGACTAGGGCTACTTGATAGCCCATAGGATCTGCCTTCACCAATGCGTGCACAACTTATTTAGAGTCTTAGGTAGTGTAGACGCTCTCAACGAGTAAATGGGGTTAGGCCTTACCTAGCACGACGTCATCTGGATGTACGAGTGTCATTTACTTGCAGATTCGGGATACTATCTTAAGTCTAGGTCTTTCGTTGTTAGGCTCGTCTCTTGTCTCCCCAAATCCAACAAGGGCATAAAAGATGACTTTCTGATTGTCTCGGGTGAATGGCATGACAGTCTTCACTGCCCAGTCCAGGAGGGAGAGCCAGGTGGGGTACCCTAGGTTTAGGTCTTTTAACGTGGGCACTAGTTTTGTAGTTTTGCTGCTTTCTCCTTTCCTTTAGTATTTTGTTTCTTTCTGATGGAGGGCTTCATTATTCTGATCGTGGTTTTGCTTCTCAGCTATTTTTGCAGATAAAAGATACATGGCTCCCAACCTTAACTTCGTCTATGTCCACAATCTCAACAAGGTGCTGAGGTTCAAGGTGTTTGTGAGCGAGGACAGACAGCTGAGAGTTGTCCATCTCATCCTCGACTTCAACCCCCTATCTGACAAGTTTCAGGACGTGGGTCACGCGATCAGTCTCGGTGATCCTTGACTGGCTCGGATAAACGTCTCAGTTTTCGGGTTCCTAGCCCGAGAAGATATCGTGCAAGTCGAACTGCCCTCCCACCATGCTCTCCTTGAGGCTGCGGTTCCAAGAGAAGAAACAGCTTCCTCTCGCCTGTCACTTGAGGCAGAGATAGATTAGTTTCAGCTTGATGAAGACAGGGAGGAACAGGGAAAGCCTGTGATCCAAGTCTCGAACTCAGAAGACGAGCTCGACATATCTTCCATCGTCCGTTCCCCTAGGCTCATTATTACTCGCGTAGACAGTAGTTCGAAAGAAGATGATGAAATCTCATTGGATAATAGGAAGAAAGGCTTACGTGAGCTCCTCAAGGCTAGGGGGTCAGCGCCCAAGGATACCTTGGGGTTTTAGCCTCCTTTTCCTCTTCCCCCTCCTCCTCCTCCAGTTAACCTATTTGCTCTTGCGAACTTGAAAAAGAGGAAGAAGGAGAAAGAGGTGGCTGAGGAGAGGGAGTTGGTCTCTTAAAAGGAGGGGGTTTCCCCCAAGTAGCAAAAGACGGCCAAAGGCATGGGAAGGGCCTTCTCGATTGAAAGTAAGGAGGACTAGAGTGCGGTCGAGGTGCATCTTCAAAATCCTGTGTGGAAGTCTCGGCTGGAACTAGATAGGGCAGCTATACCTCGGAACTCCACCACCAAGGAGTTCCAAAGGGGGAACGCCCACTACCTTGCCGAGGCTCTAGAGCAGCCCCTGCTGCTGCCTAAGGATATGGCTGCATTGCAGACTATAAGGCAGCAAGATCTTTTTCTGTCCCTGAAGAGGGACTTGGCCTTGGTAAGTTTCTTGGCACGCTTTACTGACATCTCGCTAGGTTACTTTTTTCTTATTCAATAACGTATTCCTTTGTTATTTTTGTACAGGCCCTCCAAGAGGTATTCATGGCTGAGGAGTGGGTGAGAGACGCTTGCAATGAAGCTAGGGTCAAGGCCAATCTTCACGCTGAGACCAGCAAGGCCTTCAGTGCAGCGGAGTAGAAGAATCGAAAGCTGACTGTGAAGTTGATGGCTAAGGAGAAGGAGAGGAGGAGCGCTAAGGCCGGCCTTCAGAACACTCAAGACCAAGTTGAGGAGCAATGCAAGAAGCTCCATTATGCCGAGATATAGCTGGCCATGGCCAAGCAGCAGGTCCGGACTTGAAGGCAGACCCTAGAACTCCACCACCAGGGAGTTCCAAAGGGGGAACACCCACTACCTTGCCGAGGCTCTAGAACAGCCCCTACTGCTGCCTAAGGATATGGCTGCACTGCAGACTATGAGTCATCAAGATCTTTTTCTGTCCCTGAAGAGGGACTTGGCCTTGGTAAATTTCTTGGCACACTTTACTGACATCTCGCTAGGTTATTTTTTTCTTATTCAATAACGTATTTCTCTGTTATTTTTGTACAGGCCATCCAAGAGGTATTCATGGCTGAGGAATGGGTAAGAAACGTCTGCAATGAAACTAGGGTCAAGGCCAAACTTCACGCTAAGACCAGCAAGGACTTCGATGTAGCGGAGTAGAAGAATTGAAAGCAAATTGTAAAGCTGACAGGTAAGGAGAAGGAGAGGAGGAGCATTGAGGCCGGCCTTAAGAATGCTCAAGACCAAGCTGAGGAGCAACGCAAGAAGCTCCATTATGTCAAGATATAGTTGGCCACGGCCAAGCAGCAGGTCGCAGACTTAAAGGTAGAGCTGGGGAAGGCCAAGGAGGCTGCTAGGAAGGCCAAGGATGCTACGAAGGCCTCAGAGTAGAAATCCTACATCCTCGGTGTGTAGGAAACCGAGGCTCACTTGGCGAAGGAGCTGGCTGAGGTTTGTAGGGAGTACTGCCAGAAAGTGTGGACAGAAGCACTTAACTTGGCAGGCATCCCTGTTGCCTCAGGATGGCGGAGAGCTAAGAACATCTACTATCCCCCAAACATCTGCAAAGCTTCAGTAGCACTTTTGGGCCCTGGAGTAGATGCTGCCCTGGCGACAACTGTCTCTGAGCAGCCTTCTATCGCCTAAGTCTTTCTCCCTCCTCTCGAGTTCTCCAAAAGGCCTAGCAAGGTTGGTGACCAAGGCTAGGGGGTAGAGATGGCCAAGGGAAAGAAGGTTGGCCAGGGTGATTCTCGGCTCGAGGACAATGGTAAAGGTAAGGAGACCAAGCCCCTGCCAGAGACTAAAGGCCCAGAGGTTGCTTCCAAGGTTAAGGATGTTGCTCCTAAGGCTAAAGATGCTGCTCCCATGGCGAAAGAAGCTGGTCCCAAGGCAACTGACCCCCTTATCTCCCAGCCAGGCATCAAAGGGGACCCTTTTCTAGCCAAGGTCTAGTTTAGGACCTTCCTCTTTTGTTGTTGTCTTTTTCTTTTGTTATGTAATTTTCTTTTGTTGTGTAATTTTTTTTTTTTTTTTTGGTTGTGGCAATCTGCCTTGTTTAAAATGTATCTTTCTTTTGTTTAATGAAAAGATATAAACTTTTGCTTTATGATCCTTTGTTTTTCTTGCTATACTTATGTTTGATTGGCTGTAGTTACTATTTTATCCTTTGCTGAAAGGTTAAATTAATGATGCTTCTGAGGGTGAACGCCCATACTTTAACAAAAGCTAACAGTAATGATTCATTGCTAACTCGAGTGAATTGAGCCCATGTAAACAGTGGGAAAAATAACTGTCACCTTGATTAAGATATATTTTCACCTTTAAAGTTAACAGTTACTCATGCAATTAACAATCTGACTATTACCTTCCATGTAATTAGTAGGGTTATTGGATAACTTTATCTTGTCCATGGCACTTGGCATCTAGTAACTCATCTTTAAAAAAAAAATGTGTGTATCTCAGGTAAAGTTCATGTCTATTCAGAGTATATAATCCAAGAAGGCTATCATACTTAGAATTTCACTTTGTACTCCATTCAACAATAGGTTCGTATAATTATAAGTGTTAAATTACCCAAAGCATGTGGTCTAAGGAACCCAACATTACCAAGGTTTTGTTTAACACTTAAAGAAATAATGAGAAGTATTAATTTACCCAAGATATGTGGTCTAAGGAACCAGACATGACCAAGGTTCTGTCTAATATTCACACAAGTAATTAGGAATATTAATTTACCCAAGGTATGTGGTCCGAGGAACCAGGCATGACCAAGGTTCTGTTTAATATTCACACAAGTAATTAGGAATATTAATTTACTCAAGGTATGTGGTCCGAGAAATTAGGCACAACCAAGGTTTTGTTTAATATTCACACAAGTAATCAACATGACACATAACTTTAACAAAAACATGGCAGAGCTGCCTTTCATTAATAATAATACATTCGTAAGTTATTTACATTCTATGGGCGTGACACAACATTTTTGCCTAAATCTTCTAAGAAGTATGCGCCTATAACAGCTACTGAGGTGATGCAGTATGGTCCTTCCCAATTGAGCTCCAACTTTCCCCATACTGGGTTTTTTGCAATGCCAACAATCTTCCTCAATACCAAGTCCCCAAGGGTAACGGTCTTGACTTCATACTTGAGTCGTACCCTTGTTTGAGTTTTTGCTGATAACAGACCAATTGAACCCTGGCATTTTCTCTCCGTTCTTCAACTAAATCTAGGCGCTTTTCTAGTAGGTTGTCGTTGCTATCTGGAGTGAATAAGCTCATCCTCAGCGTTGAGAATCCAGTCTCTAGAGGAATCACAACCTCGGCTCCATAGGTCATTGAAAAGGGTGTCTCCATTGTTGACCTGCAAAGGGTAGTCTGATACGTCCAAAGAATGTGTGGCAGCTTTTTCACCCATCTACCATTTGCATCATCCAGTCTCTTATTAAGTCCACTCACTATGACCTTATTGACAACCTCGACCTGTTCATTCCTCTGTGGATAAGCTAGGGTGGAGTACCTATTCTTAATGCCCAAATCACAACAGTAACTTCTGAAGGCTTTGCTATCAAATTGAAGACCATTGTCCAAGATGAGGGTGTGAGGGATCCCAAACCGAGTGACAATATTTTTCCACACGAATCTCTTGGCGTCCACATCTTTAATATTTGATAGGGGCTCATATTCAACCCACTTGGTGAAGTAATCAATGTCGACCAACAGCCACCTCCTATTTCCTACTACTTTAGGAAAGGGCCCCATAATGTCTAAGCCCCACTGGGCAAAAGCCTAGGGGCTAGACAAAGGATTGAGGACACCCCTTGGCTGATGAATGTTTGGGCATATCTTTGACATTGGTCGCATTTCTTCACGTATTCCTATGCTTTCTTTTGCATATTTGGCCACCAATACCCTTGGGTAAGGGTCCTGTGAGACAATGACCTGCCCTCTGTATGACTTCCACAAATCCCTTCGTGTAGCTCATCTAAGAGTGGGTCCATTACTTCAGGATGAATGCATAGCAAATATAGCCCAGAAAAAGAGCGCTTGTATAACTTTTGATCCTTGGACAACCAGAATCGAGGAGCTCTTCTTTGCACTTTATCAACCTCCCCCTTCTCCTTGGGCAAAATGTCATCCTTAAGAAACAGCATAATAGGATCCATCAAACTAGGCCCCACCCTGATCTGGTGAATAAGGGCCCACTACTTTCTCGTCTCAATAGGCTTGCATAGATATTCAACCAGGATAACCTGAGGTAAACTCTACGTCAAGGAGGTTGTAAGGGTGGCAAGAGAGTCAGTATGCGTGTTTCTGCTCCTTGGGATTTGTTGTAAGGAGAAAGATTCAAACCCTGCTTGCAAGTGTCTAACTTGACTCAAATAGTCCTACATTCTCACATCCTTGGCTTCCGGTTCTCCCTTTACTTGGACTACAACCAACCTCAAATCTGAAAATATCTCCACTGTTCTTCCTCCCATTTTCTCAACCATAGCCATTCCTACCAATAAATCCTCGTACTCGGCTTCATTGTTTGTGGCTGAGAAGCCCAGCCTTAAGGATTTCTCAATGATGATCCTTTCAGGAGATACTACAACTAGTGCCACTCCTGATCCCCTTTGATTTACTGCGCCATCGACATACACCTTCCAAGATAGAGGTTCCTGCAAGGAGATCATCCCAACTGATTTTCCATCTATGCTAGGCCTTTAACCATTTTCTTCTAGGGAAGACTCGGCAAACTCAACCACCAAATCTACAAGGCCCTAACCCTTTATAGAAGTGCGGGGCATATACTTGATATCGAAAGCTCTTAGGATTGTTTCCCATTTTGCAATCATCCCAGTGTAATCAGCTTTTTGACGTAGTAATCAAAAAGGGAGTTGGGTTAGAACCACAACAATGTGAGCTTGGAAGTAATGTGTGAGCTTCTGTGTAGCATATACTATTGTCAAGATGGCCTTCTCCAATGGTAAATAGCGAACCTTTGCCTCCTGTAGTAATTTGCTCACATAATACACTAGTCTCTGCACCCAATCATCAACCCATATCAGTACTAGACTCACCACATGTGAGGCTATAGCAATGTAAGCAAATAGAACCTCCTCCTCCTCGAGCTTGGACATGATAGGCGGCCGAAAAAGATATTCCTTCAATTGCTGGAAGGCCAAGGAACATTCCTCTGTCCACTCAAATCCCTTCCACTTATGCAACAACTAGAAGAAGGGTCTACACCTGGCCGAGAAATGAATCGATTCAATGTAGCAGTCATTCCTGTCAACTTTTGGACCTCTTTGGGATTTCGAGGAGGCTGCAGGTTGTTAATTGCTCTAATCTGGGTCAACTTCAATTCCGCGGTGGGTAACCATATAACCCAGAAACTTGCTAGATCCTACTCCAAAAGAACACTTAGCGGTTTTAAGGCGCAATTTGTGTTTTCTCAGTATCTCGAAGATATTCTCAAGGTCATCTATTTGTCCAAATGAGGCTCAAACATCCTGGTCATCATCATCTGGTAGGTAGACCCTACGTTTTTCAATCCAAAGGACATTACTTTGCAGTGGTAATTTCCAATGGGTGTAAGAAAAACGGTCTTTTCCTGATCGTCCAAAGCTAACGGTATCTAATGATAGCCTTGGAAGGCGTCCAAAAAGCTCATCCAAGGATGGCCTACAGTTGCGTCCATTAATTGATCTATTCGAGGCAGGGGGAAAGGGTCCTTTGGGCAAGTTTTATTCAAGTCTGTAAAGTCTACACATACTCACCACATCCCATTTTTCTTTTTCACCACACTATGTTGGCCAACCACTCGAGGTAAAATACCTCCTTTATGGTAAATGCCTGCTTGAGTTTGAGTACTTCCCCCTTGACAACGTCAAAATGTTCCCTAGATGAGTGCTAAGGTGGTTGCTTCTTGGGAATGGCAGATGGATTGACGTTTAAACGATGGCAAATGAAATTTGAATCCACCCAGCGGCTTCGTAAGCGCTCCACACAAACACGTCAATATTTTTTATGAGAAAATCCATCAGCTCTTGCCTTTCCCGAGGAGGCAGCTGAACTCCGACCTGAAAGAACTTCTCCTCATTGTCGCCAATAATAACTCTTTCCAATTGCTCGCATTTTGCCCCTCCTACCTCTACCTCTGTGGACAGTACTGGCACCTTTGATTGCTATAAGTCCTACCCAGCAGAGGTTGAGGACTCACCCCCAATCTGATGTCTAATCGCGGCCACCATGCATTGTTTGGCCATAGATTGGCTCCCCACCAGCTCCTCAACTCGATCCTCAGACAGATACTTTACCTTTAGGTGCAGGGTGGAAGGTACGGCTCCTATGGCATGAAGCCAAGACCTTGCCACAATAGTAGTGTAAGGGGAGTAGGCATTTACCACGATGAAGTTCACCTTCACGACCTTTGTCCCTGTCTGAACGGGTAGTCGAATTTAGCCATTCGGAAAGACAATCTTCTTGTTAAACCTTATTAGAGGGGATTCATAGCAGGTCAGGTCCTCAGACTTCAGCTTCAGCCCCTTAAATAGGTCAGGGTACATGATCTCTGCGCTGCTACCCTGATCTACCAATTCTCTCTTCACATCGTACCCACCTATCCTGAGGGTGACCACTAGGGTGTCATCATGTGGCTGCAAGGTTCCAACCTTCTCCTCATCCAAAAAGCTCAAAGCTGGCTGAACTTCCATTCTGCTCCTTTTTGAATCAGGGGACGAGCCATCTGCAGATGGCCTAGCTACAAACATCACCTTGGATGGTTAAGAACCAGTCCTTCCCAGAGCAGAAAGGATGACACTGATTATACCTAAAGGTGGTCTTGTAGAAGCATTTCTTTGAGCCCTCGATCCTGTGTGACCACCCTGTTCGTTGGGTTGATAAGCTTCAAATTTCCTGCCTCAACTAATTGCTCCAGGTGGCTCTACAAAGTCCTGTAATCCTCGGTAGTGTGCTCTCATTCCTGGTGGTACTGGTAATGAAGACTTTGGTTGCACTTCGTGGGGTCTCTCCCCATCCTGTTTGGCCACTAAAAGTATGGCTCATTCTTAATTTTTTCCAGGATTTGGTGTACTGGCTCTCGGAACACAGTACTGACTACTTGAGTAGTAGTAGATCTAGAATTCCCCGTAAAATCTCTCTAAGGTCGGTTGTTATTGTACCTATCCAACTTGAGATTCCTTCTATCTTGAGGGACCACCTTAACTTTCCCATTTACCTGGTGTTAGTCCTCCTCGACCCGCTTATACTCATTAATACGGTACATGAGCTGACGCACACTCCTAACTGGTTTCCTGGTCAAAGACTTTCTCAGATCATACTTGGCGGGCAAGCCAACCTTGAAAGTCTTTATAGCCACGTCGTCAAAATTCCCATTTATCTCATTGAACATCTTCCAGTACTTGTCGGAATACGTTTTTAAGGTCTTCCCTTCTCGCATGGTCATAGACAGTAGGGAGTCCAAAGGCCGGGGAACCCTACTGCAAGTCACAAAACGAGCCCTAAACGCCCTAGTAAGCTCCTTAAAGGAGCTAATAGAATCTTCTTCAAGGCCGTCAAACCATCTCATCGCCACAGGCCTCAAACTGGATGGGAACACTTTGCACATCAAGGTCTCATTCTTGGAATGAACAGCCATTCTCTGGTTGAAATGACTAACGTGCTCCATAGGGTCCATTCTGCCATTATACATGGTGAACATTGGCTAGGTAAGCTGCTGAGGAAGTTTTTCCCCTTCAATTTTATGCATAAACAGTGATTTAGAGATTTAGTTAAGAGCCTTGCTCATAGCATCATTGCCCAGACCTTTGCGAGATGGACTCTTACTTCTCTGCTTATAATGACCGTCCTCATCATACGAAAAGGACTCATTGGGAGGAGTCCTGGACTTGGGCCTGTAGCTACCATCTCTGTCATCTTCAAAAGAAAGGTAAGAATTGGAAGGAGTCCTTCTTCGTCACTTGCAGCGTAGCTTCTTGCGAAGACGGTCAATCTCCAACTCAATGCTTCTAGTGTTCTCCTCGTGAGAGATGTAACTCCCGCCTTAAGACTGGCTCCTACTAGTATGTGTGGTGTGCACACTAACCTTGCGGTCCCTCCTTCGTTCAAGATTGAGAAATTGGTCCTAATGTTGAGAACCAACAGACTTCTCCCGATTGGACCTTGAACCTACCATAGCTAGACATTGATCTCACTAAAGCTCAAACTTTCCCACAGACGGCACCAATTGTAGGGGCTGCATTTTGATTCCTGAGCCTAAAAGGCAGAAGGATTCAGGACCAAAGTGCCCAACACAATGAATTTATAGAGAGTGGGCTTAAAAACTAGGCTTCAATGGATCAAGCAGTGCGCACAATGGATTAGAGATAATAAGAAAGCAAAGAAAGACAAGCTTTATGCAAATAAATCCTTCCTCAACGAAATATGAGGAGAGTGGTTTTTGAATATAGTTCTTTTAGACTTGGATACAATTTCAGTTTTTGTTACTATAGTGTTTTCTCTCCAGGTTCTTTTTTTTCGATCCCCATCCCTGGAGGATCATTTCGTTGATCCTGGCCCTCTATTTGTTAATTATACAGGCCACTACTTGAAAGCTTGTCCCATTAGACGCCATTCCCAGTCTTCTGTGAGTTGTGGCAACCAAGACAGCACTGTTTAGGGGTTTTCTCCACATAAATGCGGCCAGAGGGTTTGGTGAGGTGCAATAGATGTGGTGGCAGCTACCATCCCTCCAATCACGTTAGGGCTAACCCCCTCTTTGAAGCTCTTCCTCTATAGTGTGACTCCCCTCTGGTAACGCGCCCTTGACGTGGTAATGGCTCGCCTCTTTGGCTTTACCATCCGAGCATATGGGCTCCTCGGAATTGTTCTTGCCTCCTTGGCCTTGTGTATCACACATGGCATGATTGGCTTATTAAATTTCTATACCCCACAGAAACCAACGTATTTCAATGATGACACTTTCTAATTGATATTATGATGTTTCATTGATTGTTTCTTAATCAATTTAAGATCTCTAATTTATTTTATTAATAATTATGTTTATATTTATGTAATTATAAAATCATTCAGAATGCATTTTTTTGCATTACTACACCACAATATCAAATAAATTGACACAATAAAGTTTTAATCTTCGTTAATATTATGTTTATGTTTATGTAATGATGAGATTCATATGTTAAGATAAACACAAATTGAATGAGAAAAAAACATTAGATTATGATCTAAAAAAGGCTCATACTTTAATAACATCTCCATTAAAGTACTAACATCTTATAACAATAAATAACATCAATATGTTTGATAATAACAATAACAATAACTAATCACCATAATACTAACACCTCCTACAACATAAAAAATAACAAACAAAAATATCAACCTCATTATTTTCACAACAACCAAGAGGACCATGCTTTAACATGTCCCTACCATTACCAAATTCTATTTTGATGTTTGATAATATTAACAAAAATGACAATTATCACTATGTATAACATATTTGTAGACAAGTTTTTTATTTAATTTATTTGCATTGTGCAGGATGGTTACATATAAGGTGGTTGTGGCATGCTCATAAAATTGCAACATTTAAGAAATTTTTGATAGATTATATAATGCTGGAACATTCATGCTCTCGTTTAATATTAGCTATAATATTTTTAAAAAAAATGCAAGAGTGGATTATAATAAAGATGGATGTTTATTAGCATAAACCATTTCTATTAGAATAATTTTATGTCTACATCTCCTTAGGTTCGACAGTCGACCAATATGGTCATTGATGAAGATATCTCCAAAAGCGCCTAACATGGAGCTTAGGACTCCAGTAACCACAAGAGAGTCTTAGTCAATGTGTCCTATGTCATCATTTATTAATTTATATGCTTGTGAAATTGGAAAGCAGTATATCATACTTCTTGGAAGATTACCCAAAAGAGAATGTGTTTTTTTTTTATTAAAAAAAATTAATTTTATGGAAATTATTATTGTATTGAATTTTTTTTAAAATTGTTTTTAATAAAACAATTGTGGATATTTGTTTGATTGAAATGAGTTGTGTTTATTTTGGGAAATTTTTGTTGTTTTTTCTATAGAATTTTATGTCCACATCTCCTTAGGCTCGACAGTCGACCAATACGGTCATTAATGAAGATATTTTTAAAAGCGCCTAACATGGAACTTAGGACTCCAGTAACCACAAGAGAGTCCAAGTCAGTGTGTCCTATGTCATTATTTATTAATTTATATGCTTGTGAAATTGGAAAGCGGTATATCATACTTCTTGGAAGATTACCCAAAAGAGAATGTGTTTTTTTTATTAAAAAAATTAATTTTATGGGAATTATTATTGTATTGAGATTTTTTTTTTGATAAAACAATTGTTGATATTTTTTTGATTTGAATTTGATTGAAATGAGTTGTGCTTATTTTGGAAAATTTTTGTTGTTTTTTCTATTTTATTTTTTTACTTTGATGGTTTTGTTAGTTTATCAATTTACTTAGTTGTAACTTGTAGCCCTGTGTCACCACATAAAAAAACAAAAAATCATTTGAGAGAGAGAGAGAGATGACTTTTTTAAAAGTTTGTGAATAATAAGAATATAATCACTATAATTGTCAAAGACAAATGTATGTTAAAGTGTGAAGGAATTCCAAATCAAAAATTAAACTTCTTTAAAATGATTATCTATTGTATAAACTATTTTCTTCTCAAACCTATTAATTGTAGTTATACTGACAACATGAGTTTAACAATAGACATGAGAATGGTATCAAATTAACACAATTTTGAATAAAAAAAGAAACCAACATATTTCAATGATGACATTTTCTAATTGATATTATGATGTTTCCTTGATGGTTTCTTAGTCAATTTAAGATCTCTAATTTATTTTATTAATAATTAAGTTTAAATTTATGTAATTATAAAATCCTTCAGAGTGCATTTTTATTTTTTATTTTTTGCATTACTACACCAGAATATCAAATAAATTGACACAATAAAGTTTTAATTTATCTTCGTAAATCTTATGTTTATGTTTATGCAATGATGAGATTCATATGTTAAGATAAACACAAATTGAATGAGAAACAAACTTTAGAATATGATCTAAAATAGGCTCATACTTTAATAACATCTCCATTAGAGTACTAACATCTTATAACAATAAATAACATCGATATGATTAATAATAACAATAACAATAAATAATCACCACAATACTAACAAATCCTACAGCATAAAAAATAACAACCAACAATATCAACCTCATTATTTTCACAACAACCAAGAGGACCACGCTTTAACATGTCCTGACCATTTACCAAATTCTATTATGATGTTTGATAATATTAACAAAAATGACAATTACCACTATGTATAACATATTTGTTGACAAATTTTTCATTTAATTTAATTGCATTGTGCAAGATGGTTATATATAAGGTGGTTGTGGCATGCTCATAAAATTGCAACATTTATGAAATTTTTGATAGATTATATAATGCTAGAACATTCATGCTATTTAAAAAAAAAAAAAAAAATCAAAGAGTGGATTATAATAAGTGATGAATGTTTATTAGCATAAATCATTTGTATTAGAAGAATTTTATGTCTACATCTCCTTAGGCTCGACAATCGACCACTACGGTTATTGATGAATATATCCTTAAAGGCGCCTAACATGGAGCTTAGGACTCCAGTAACCATAAGAGAGTCTGAATTAGTGTGTCCTATGTCATCATTTATTAATTTATATGCTTGTGAAATTGGAAAGCGGTATATCATACTTCTTAGAAGATTACCCAAAAGAGATTTTTTTTTTAATTAAAAAAAATTAATTTTAAGTAAATTATTATTGTATTGATATATTTTTTATAAAACAATTGTGAATATTTGTTTGATTAGAATTTGATTGAAATGAATTGTGCTTATTTTGGAAAATTTTTCTTGTTGTCCTATTTTATTTTTATTTATTTATTTTGCATTGATGGTTTTGTTAGTTTATCAATTTACTTAGTTGTAACTTGCAGCCCTGTGTCACCACATAAAAAAACAAAAAAATTATTTGAGAGAGAGAGAGAGAGAGAGAGAGAGAGAGAGAGAGAGATGACTTTTTTAAAAGTTTGTGAATAATAAGAATATAATCAACATAATTGTCAAAGACAAATGAATGTTAAAATGTGAAGGAATTCCAAATAAAAAAATTAAACTTCTTTAAATTTAAAACTATTTTCTTCTCAAAGCTATTTATTGTAGTTATGTTGACAGCATGAGTTCAACAATAATTGTGAGGATGGTATCAAATTAACACAAAATTTGAATAAAAAAAGAAATCAACATATGTCAATGATGACACTTTCCAATTGATATTATGATGGTTTCTTAGTCAATTTAAGACTCTAATTTAATTTATTAATAATTATGTTTATATTTATAAAATCCTCCAGAATGCATTTTTTGCATTACTACACCACAATATCAAATAAATTAACACAATAAAGTTATAATTTATCTTTTTTTAATATTATGTTTATGTTTATGTAATGATGAGATTCATATGTTAAGCGAAACACAAATTGAATGAGTAAAAAACATTAGAATATGATCTAAAAAAGGCTAATACTTTAATAACATCTCCATTAAAGTACTAGCATTTTATAACAATAAATAACATCATTATGTTTAAGAATAACAATAACAATAACAATAAATAATCACCACAATACTAACACCTCCTACAACATCAAAAATAACAAATAACAATATCAACCTCATTATTTTTGTGGGGCCCGACAACAATTGGGCCAGATCCACCTGTTCACAGGAAGACTTAAGGCCCAAGCCGAAGAAGATAGTAGTCCAAGCCCAATAACGCAAAGCACCAATGGGCCAGAGAGGCCGCCGAGGAGGGTACAGCCCTCGGATGGCCCAGAGCTACACTAAGGAAAGGGGCAAAAGCGGCATAGGGATAATCTTGTAAGAAATCTAAAATATCTAGGAAAGGCTGCCCATACTACCTGCCCTAGGCAGAGCTTTGCCTCTCACAGAGTCGTGTTTCTTTAGCTCACTCAACCACTCCCAACAACTCGGGTCTGAAACTGATGGGACAAGTATCAGTCTTGGAAAGTTCGACCCTACACGTGGACGAAGGAAATTGAATGCATGCTAATATAAAAGGAAAATATGCAACCTAAAGGAAGGGGGTCCGATCCTTCCAGAGAGAAGGGCCAAAAGGGTGAATACCTCTAAATCATTCATGAACAACTTAACAAAACAACAGCCGAGTAATCACGACTTAGCCTTTCGATCCCACTTTCTACAAATGATATTGTATGGGCCCATTTACGTGCGAACCCAACCCAACTGCGGTTTAACGCAAATCGTGTGCTTACAATTGGCGCCGTCTGTGGGGAGGGCTTGCGTGTTAGCTCGAGCGGTGGCGAGGTTGAGCTTCTGTCGAACAAGGGACTATGAGGATGCCTGTATCACCGGCGACACATTGTTGCTATTCCAACATAGGCTCCCACTAGGGGCTACGTTCCACGGTGTCAACGACATGGGCAAGCCTAGGGGCTTCAAACATCAGGCCAACTTCCTCTACCTTATTCGAGGAGCTAAACCTTCGGAATAATAAGCAAATAAGGAAGAATACAAGTTTTGGACAGAACCAAGGCCTTGCATGGTCCTCGGACCCAAGCCTTTGCGGAAACCAACTACTTATAAAAGAATACAAGTTTTGGACAGAACCAAGGCCTTGCATGGTCCTCGGACCCAAGCCTCTGGGGAAACCAACTACTTATAAAAGAATACAAGTTTTGGACAGAACCAAGGCCTTGCATGGTCCTCGGACCCAAGCCTCTGGGGAAACCAACTACTTATAAAAGAATACAAGTTTTGGACAGAACCAAGGCCTTGCGTGGTCCTCGGACCCAAGCCTCTGGGGAAACCAACTACTTATAAAAGAATACAAGTTTTGGACAGAACCAAGGCCTTGCATGGTCCTCGGACCCAAGCCTCTGGGGAAACCAACTACTTACAAAAAGGATACAAGTCTCGGACCCTCAACGCCAAAAGGGCCGATACGAAATGGAGTAACATGTTTCCAAAAACATAATCGAAGTCGCTCAATGCTCAGTCACCCCCTTCAGTGAATTATTTGGAGTTCATCGTTTCTCGGACAGCATTCTCGCACATATCACAGGACATTCAACCGTTACCTAGGTTAGTTTCCTGAATTTAACTTACTGTCAATTATTATTATGCCTGGTAGTATAGGTAAGTTAGAACAAGTTAGAACGAGTTGAATCGTGTTTCAAGGGGCTCCTGCCCTAAGTATCGCTGAGAGAAAGCACATACGGGGAGTACACTCATTCACGAGGTGGTGTGCCAAAAGAACAATACCCAAAAACAAGTATATAAATTTCTATTTTTATTACAACGAAGAAATAGTACAGCGTGCAATGAAAAGCTGGAATCAGTCTACGTCAAAGCTTACTACATGAGTACTACATAAGCAAGAAAAAGAAAAATACAAGAAAGCTGGAGAAAGCCGAGGAGGTATGTCGGAGGATAGGTTGGCTACAGCTCCGAGACCTTATTCTTCCCCCGCGCTCTTACATGCCCATAGCTCAGGCAGCAAAAGAAACCCAACTTGAACCTGACACCGTAGAAGGAAAGGTGCCGGGAGCGGGAAGCGGAGGGGCTTTCTCTAAATATTCGCCTGCCGCTAAGCAGAGGCGCTGATGGCGGAGAATCTTTCTTCTGACATACCAGAGTGCTGGCATGAACAGAACCTGCTTCGGATTTTGACTAAAAGAGGGAGAGACGCCGTTCCCCCTCGGTCGAGGTGGAGTACTCTCCTGAACTTGTGCTTCCTGTGCCCATACCTTATTGTTATAAGCCTCATGAGGACAGGGCGCTTCTGCGGCGGAGGCAGTTCTTTCTTCCCAACCCTCGCCTTCAACATGTTATGCCAAGAAAGGAGAGCTCCGGATATGGGGGGTACGATGTGAGAGAAAACTAAAAGGATGGGTGTATATATAAAGCAACCCTCTCTCCCTCCTATTTATTTGAAAAGGCAAGATAATGGCAGTCAACTCATGCGGCGTCCCAAGGAGCACTACAGACAAAGTGGTCTTGGCTCCACTTCCAACGTCAACTGCAGCCACGAGACTCAAGGAGCCTCGTAAAGGCGCACCTCGATCCTTGGGGCGTCAGAGAAGTACTGCATGGCCAGAGGTTGCAGAAATATCTCCTAATCCGCAGATTAATTGAATTCGCGGCCCAGGCCCGCTTTGCGTGAGGGCCCATGGGCACCCTGTTTAAGCGCTTCGGGAAATGCTTGGTGAAAGGGAGAATCTGAACTCAAAGTCTTGGACAGAACCTAAGACTTGCATGGTCCTCGGACTCAAGCTAAAGGGGAAACCAAGTACTAATGCAGACATTGGTATTGGACAGAACCTAAGACTTGCATGGTCCTCGGACTCAAGCTAAAGGGGAAACCAAGTACTAATGCAGACATTGGTATTGGACAGAACCTAAGACTTGCATGGTCCTCGGACTCAAGCTAAAGGGGAAACCAAGTACTCTTGGACAGAGCCTAAGACTTGCATGGTCCTCGGACTCAAGCTAAAGGGAAAACCAAGTACACAGGATAAAAAGCATAAGCCCTAAACAAAACCCATGTTTTGCCAAGTCTTTGGACTCCGGCTCCTTGGGAAATCAACGGCTCGAATAAAGAAGTTTCTCGGCTTAGATACTGAAAAGGGTTAAGACTCGTGTGTCATGGAGATGGCAAATTAACCTAATGATCGTCCACCTAAGGAGGCCGTTCATCCGGTGGGTAACATGTCCTCGGATAACTGCTTCTTACACCTTATCGAGCATTTAGTACCCATCACGGCTAATTTTAAGATAAGTCTTATTCCTCACTGGTCGGATTGTTATGTTGAATAATGATCTTGTCAAAGTTATCGTGGCATCTTTTTATCAACGATTACTTTGGCCTTAGTTATTATTGATTTAAATGCTATATTATTATGCCGAGCAGCGCTTTCACATTTATTAGAATATATAAACGAGACATACGAAATAGAGTAACAATAACCTTTATTAATATGAAAAATTGTTACAACATACAAAGAAGGGCTTAAACAAGCCTATACAAAAAATGAATTGCTAAAGCAATAACAGCATCCGTAATACAAATAAGCAAATCATTGGGCGTCTTCTGAACTCGCCTTCAAAGTCTCTCTGAAATCTCTGCCTCAGTACTGCTCATATCAGGAGAAGAACCTTATACAAAAATAATGAAGGAGAAGGAAGAAGAATTGGAACACATGGAAGCACTTCAGCAAACTCTTGTCGCTGAAGAATGCAAGGGAAAAAGAAGATGGAAGACATGAGCAGGAAGGAGGAGAAGAAGAGGGAAGCAATGAAAAGAAAGTAAAAGGAGCAAAAGAGGGAGAAGGGGAGCCATATTAGGTATGCTCATGAGAGAGCGGATGGAGATGACAAGGGAGGTTTTCGACTCAGTCACACCAGAAATGGGGTATGACGAGTCCCTGCTTCGGATTTTGGCTAAAAGAATGGGGAGGCAAATCTTGAGCCTCCGCCATCCTTGCCCCGACCGAGCCATCTCAAGTTTTGTTAGGACATGACGTTTCTGGGAAAGGAAGGCTTTGTTCATGGCGAATTACTGTGGGGGATGTATTATTGAATATTAAGTAACCGGATGGAGGAAGTGAATTCTGAGAAGAGCCTGGGGGATTCAGATATAAGAGAATCACCTTTTGTCCTCTCTCTTTATATAGGGGAAGGGGACAAGGGTACGTAACGCGCTCTGATATCCCAAGAAATCCCCAAATAAATGTGCGTCCGTTTCATTCCTCCACGTTATCAGTAACCGCTTGATTTGGGAGGCCTCGTAAAAGGAAGATATTAAAGGCACACTACGAACAACCAAACGGTATAAACGCATCACGCGCAAATCGAGGGAAACATCTCGTAGACCGGCGCATTCCTTGGGGAGGTGAAAAGTCGCCGACGTTGATCAAGGGCCGAATTTAATGAGCCGCTATAAATGCTCGGTATTATCAAAACCCTCCTATCCAACCAAGGGGTCGGACAGCATGGTTTTGAGGGGCTATTGTGGGGCCCGACAACAATTGGGCCAGATCCACCTGTTCACAGGAAGACTTAAGGCCCAAGCCGAAGAAGATAGTAGTCCAAGCCCAATAACGCAAAGCACCAATGGGCCAGAGAGGCCGCCGAGGAGGGTACAGCCCTCGGATGGCCCAGAGCTACACTAAGGAAAGGGGCAAAAGCGGCATAGGGATAATCTTGTAAGAAATCTAAAATATCTAGGAAAGGCTGCCCATACTACCTGCCCTAGGCAGAGCTTTGCCTCTCACAGAGTCGTGTTTCTTTAGCCCACTCAACCACTCCCAACAACTCGGGTCTGAAACTGATGGGACAAGTATCAGTCTTGAAAAGTTCGACCCTACACGTGGACGAAGGAAATTGAATGCATGCTAATATAAAAGGAAAATATGCAACCTAAAGGAAGGGGGTCCGATCCTTCCAGAGAGAAGGGCCAAAAGGGTGAATACCTCTAAATCATTCATGAACAACTTAACAAAACAACAGCCGAGTAATCACGACTTAGCCTTTCGATCCCACTCTCTACAAATGATATTGTATGGGCCCATTTACGTGCGAACCCAACCCAACTGCGGTTTAACGCAAATCGTGTGCTTACAATTTTATTCTCAAAAAAAAAAAAAAAAAACCTCATTATTTTCACAACAATCAAGAGGACCACCCTTTAACATGTCCCTACAATTACCAAATTCTTAGTTTGGTTAGGAGTATGAGGTATGTGCACAACCAAAAAGTTTATTTGGTATATCTTATATAAATAAAGTGTAGAGAAAACAATTACATTACGACATCACAGATAAACCAATGCATTAACACAATATAATTCATATTAATTATGTTAGATGATGTTTATTTTTATGTAATTATGACAACCTTTGAAATTTTTTCTTCATGTTGACTAATGGTTGTATTGTGTAATGGTTAAGTGAGATCAGACTTCTTTTTTTCTTATGATGTGAGCTTTTATTATGGTGATGTTGATACTATTCATAATAGTGAGAAATAACATCATATTTTATTAATATATAATCACATATGAACTTAAGTTTTTTAATAAATATAAACATGGACCAATTCTTTCAAAAAACCATTAAAATCCATTGAAAAAAACAAGAGAAAATACATATTTTTACTCCAACATGTATGTGTGTGTATATTATTCCATTTTTAAGTATTTTACATGCAACTAGTGTCATCTATTTTGCATTTTGCATTTCAATAGGTTGTGCATAACCCAATAAAAAGTTCTAACATAGCCAATTACCTTTTTTGATCAACTCAAAAGCTTCACCTATATTTTAAAATTTTTAAAACAAAACCCTTAGATAATACATAAAATAAAAAGCCCAAAAATAAAATGTCAAAATTGGGCTTGGGCTCAAACTCTAGAGGCAAAAAGTCCCCTCAACTTCGTGGCCCAATTGAAGAGGACATAAAAGAAAAGCCCAACTCAGTCATAGCTTCATATACATTTGAAGATATTTGTACAAGAGCGCAAAATCTTACCGTTAAATTCATTGGTAGATAAAGTTTCAATAAAATATGGTTTTATTAATTAATTAAGTGAACAATCTTAAAATTCTCTTAATTTTTCTTTTACTTGAAAAGTTAAATACCATTTTGAGGGAAAAAATAAAAAAGGGTTTCACTTTATATTTTGAAAATAATTTTTTAATTATTTATTTACATTTGGTTATTTTTATTTTCTGAATGTAAGAATTAAGATGTCTAAATTCACATATTTTTAAAAAAATTTGTTATATATTTTTTGAACATAATATTATATAAGAAATAAAGCTATTATATTATTTTATTAACCATATTTATCATTTTAAAATTATTAATTAATTATTTATGACCCAATTGCGATTGGACTAGAAAACTGAACACCCTTAAGTTTGCCTATAAAAACCCCAAAAGTTAAATACTTCTCCTATTTTTCTCCTTTTCCAAGGTAGCCTATCTCTGCTTCTGCATACCATGGTGGAGCCAAGACTATCAAGTACAAGTTCAAGTACAACCCTTTCTTTTGGTTTGCGTTGCAAAAGAAGAATAGAAGATCCGGATGATTTGATCCGATCAAAACTCGGTTATGTGTTGATTGAGGTCCTTTATCAACTTCCTTTTCGATTGGCTATCCTTTGTGTTGGATAGATTTCAACAATTTACTTTGTGATTAAGTAAAAGCAACAACATATGGATCTAAATATAAGCAACAACACAAATAGATATGATAGGCAAAAGCAAAATATAATATATAAGAAGAAATCTGCAAATAATTAAAAACTCACAGACATGCGTGAAGGATGAATGATTCAGATCAAGTCTTGTGTTTGACACAATCTCCTTAAAGCAGATTTCGCCCCTCACACAATTTGTGGTGCTTTGAGACTCACAAACGTTTGCCTCTCAGGATAAAATGATCTACAACATGGAGAAGAAACACACAAGGTCTGTGCTCTGCGAACTACTCTCTGTCTCTTTCTCTTTCTTTGACTCAAATGAATGCACAAAAATTTTCTCTCTAGAAGAGTTTCTCTTTAAAAAAGTTAGTTTTCATAAATGAGGGACTATGAATTTATATACGTTAGTGAATAGACACATTGTCCAAAGAAAAACTGTTGTGCATAGACTGACTAACTCAAAAAATAAAATAATAAAATTATTATTTGGACAAGAGGGCCCAGTCCACATATGCCAAAGCCCAACCCAATGTCCGGCTCATTAGCACAAAACCGCATATATTATCTCTTTCCTTTCCTATATGGGACTCAGGATTTTCATCATTTTTAATAACATCTTCAGGTGAACAAATTAAACGTCAATTTCTTGTTCACTCAATACTATTTTTCCAACAATCCCCCACATGAATGGAAATTGATAAAATACAATGCAAATGATGATGCAGACACAAAGAGAGTAGAAGAAAAGTTACTGTATCGAGAGAAGTAGCTTTTGGCTTTGAACTTTCCTTTGTGAAAGACTGTCGGATATACTGGCTAACCAGTGAACATGATGTCTTGAACTGTTCAACCGTTTGTATATACCAAGACAATAGAATTCACACAATTTCTTTTCGAACATATTTCGTTCATATAGTTGTGTACATTTCGGCCCTGAACATATCCTAGTAAATTCATGAATTGCTTTAGAGAATTCAACCTTAAAACTCTCATGAAAATGGCCCACTTCACACTCATATAGGTGACTCTTATTAAGAGTATCCTGCTATACCCCACTTGGATTTACAAGATATAAGAATTATTAAAAGCAAAACTTACCTTGAACATCGCTTACAAGCATCACTATTTCATCATAGGAATGGGTGGGAGATGTAATCTCCATAGTGATAAAAACAAGTCTCCACAATTTTATTGTCCATTTGAAAACCTAGATCTTGGGATCTCCAATCAACTAGGTGGGGTTACTGTCATGAAAACTTTAGGTCATAGGCTTTAACCCCATTCCCCTCGATGAGCAATTTACTTGCTCTCCACTTAAACAATTGATTACAGATCCATTTTATAATCTGGAATCACTTCCATTTGAGAGCAACTGTCTCACGGTATTTTGTCTCCACTCGAACAATGCATGTTTGTTTAGGTTTATAAAGACTTCCCAAAAACACATATGCTCTTCACACAAGGTGTTCTCATTAGACTGTCGTTACATCTCTCATGTGATTGAGACAAGACAAGTCCATGAGATGTATTAGAAAATTTTATTTCTAGTATCACATCTATAACACCTACATCTTTCGAGTTGAACTTAATGGTCAACATCATCCTGGTAGCCTTTTATTTTTGCTACATACACGAGCATATTTCACAACGACATAGCCTCTTGTGATATATTTCACATAACACACTAGTCACATTAAACCTAAACTCATTTGACATCATCTCATTGTCAAATTTCTCATGTCATTGCATTGAAACTTGCTTCAATCTATACAAAGATTTAACAAGCCTACACAATTTGTTTCCTTGTACAAGAATTATAAATTCACATCTTCCTTTGGTTTATTGTATATCAAGAAAACTCACATCTTCCTTTTGTTTGTAGCCTTCTACAACTAGTCTTTCTTTGTAATAGTCAATAATTCCATCAACTCTCAAATTCTTAGGTACTAGATCCACCAATTACAATGCATAAATGTCCAAGATGAATTTATTGCTCTATTGACAAATCTTTTTTCTAAGAAGTCATCTCTCAAGATATCGCTTTTTTGAGGCTTTAAGTTTATCTTCTAACATTTAAATTAGAAAATTTAGACCAAGCGAATATGACGTTTGTCCTTTTACTATGATTAGGCTCAACCTCTTCCATCAACTCTTGATCATGAGAAATACTAAACATAGACTCAAAATTTCTTTTAAGAAAGTTTAACACTTGAAATATATTCTAATTAATTTTCATGCATATAAGAATAATAGACTCATAAATTAGAAAAGCATTATGCACTACTTTTATGACCATAACCCAATGAAAACACAATCAATGGTTCTTTATCCTTTAGGAATAGGAATCACAACCTTCATCAAACACCCCCACATTTAAAGAATTTATAGAAAGGCGATCACTTTTTCCATAATTCACTAGGTGTCTTAGTGGTTTTCTTTTAAGGCATTTTAATGAAAAAATAAAGTGGAAATAATAGCTTCCCCCCACAAGTTCTATGGTAATCAAGAACTTATTGCATTCATTGAATTATTTCTCAATTTCATTCTTATAATGAATGGACATCTTTAGGGGCAAAGGGATATATAGCCTTGGGGGGGCCATGACCGCCCCAAAATTTTTGAAATCCTTATAGTATTGTATAAAAATAAATTGGTCCCCTACAAAATGTAATGATTGGTCCCTCCAAAATTTTTTACAAAGGCAAGATTACTCTTAACTTAGCTTAAATCATATCATACTAAAAGAAAAGATAACCAAGCAGTCCACCTACTTGCATTACATGCCAAAAAACCTTGAGTTTTCTAAACTATTGGATAAAAGAACCCTAGTTTTAAAGTTCCAATTAGCTATAGATGTTCATCATCTTCACAGTTAATGCTTGTTAGGACATATGTGATTCACTTGTTAGGAACATATGTCACTATTTTATGTAATTGGTTAATCCTTTGACAAAATGCACTTTACTTGTATTTGGGTAAATCTAGTATGTGTTTAATACTTCAAGAAACAAGGTTTCAAGTTCAAGTGTTAAAGCCATGCAAGTCTGTCCAAGATTCAAGTGTGAAAAGTGCTGTTCATTAAAGTTCGACAGTTAGCATCTATCAAGCTTTGAAGAGCTGTTCCAGCCTGTGGCTCGATAGCAGCTCAACAGATAGGGTATCTGTTGAGATTTATGAAATTCAGATTTTATGTTCTGTTTTTCATCCAATCCGTGATTATATGTTTGAGTTTTCTTTTTTCACAACCCTAGACATATAAAAGAATTATTTCAAGGGCTATCAAAGGTGACACAAGTTGCACAAGTGTTGAGCAAAGTTTGTTCAACTAAATTGTGACCGAAAATAGAATTTGCCCTAGTTCATCTTTTTTGTGAAGAAGCTACTGTGTTTGTGCATGGTTTTGTAAACAAGAAACTTCTCGATATTCATCATGTGATGAACTGAAAAACTTTGCAGCCAACAACCTTCTTTAGTTGGTGATTGAAGTCACGTACTGGGATCCGCGCAATTGATTAGTCACGTATTGGGAGCTGTGCATTAAAAGAAGAGATTGTCACTACAGAATAAATCCAATTGGGTATTGGGGTAAATGTTCAACTGTAGGTTGGTATAAGGTACTGAGATTCCTTTACTTGTAACCGCTTGTTTTAATAATAGTGGATTTTCAGGAGTGGTGACCTTAAAATCACTTGGTGGGGTTTTTGCTGTGTAGGTTTTCCCCATTCGTAAACAAATCACCGTGTCAATTTAATTTCCGCTGCATACTTAGTTTAATTGGTGATTTGTTTGTGCTGCCACGTACATTGCATGTTAATTTGATTAATTAATAAACTTAGCTAATTAGTCAATTAATTAATCACAAGGGCTCAATTCATTTTTGGCCTATTAATGCTCATTTTTTACTATTGTTTTGCTTTGTTTTTGAATAATGAAAACTTATTACTTTCCTTAAAAAAATGTCACAAATGTTAGTCCAGTGTTAGTTTTTATGTTTTTTCCCTTTAAAATCTAGCAATGACCGAGTTTAGCTATTGAAAATTCCAACATTTAGTTAGTTTCTCAAGTGTACACCCAAACAAGACACACCCTTTTACCAAAACCAAATAAAACCCTAGCCTCCAGGGCCTTTCTTTTTATTTTTTCTAAGAATACAAATTGTTTGCAATTGTGAAATGTAATGTGGATTGCTCGAATTGGTGTGTTTTTCTTTTTCATTCTTGGTCTTCAAATTTAATATATTTATTTTTCTCATCATTATCACCACAATCATCATTTTTTTTCCACAAAATTTGATCTTTTTCTCATTTCACCAATTTGTTTTCCTCATAGTTATAGTTATATTTCAATAATAAAATATGGTTATTGGTTATGAGTTATGACTAACCTATAAATACATGATTCGGCCCCCCCAAGTGAAAAATCCTAGCTACGCCACTGGGCATCTCTAATGTCTCATATTTGCTTAATAAGCACTTATAACAGACTCTTGTGCATTCCAAATTTTTGACAACTCAAGTATATCAACTAAGGCATGTAACATATATATCATCCAAAGAATTATTACAAAACATATATTGGGTTTAAACACATTAATATCCAATCAAGTTCACACATGCGAAAAATACATATACATGTATGTAATCAAATAAGTCTATACGTGCTTAAATACAACTATCATGTATCCTCCATATCAATACATAAAATTATCCCTTAAACTTTATAAATAAATAACACCTCTGACCTAGGGGTGAATGATACAGTCTCTAATTAAGAGTAAAACCCCATAATTACAGCCCCATTAGTGTGCAATTTGTCTCTTTTTTTCAAGTTTGACACTATCAAATATTGGGCATATATCCACACATTTGAAATTATTAATAAGTGCTCTCATAAAGCTATTTTAATTATCAATTAGTGGATCACGTGATGAAATAGAAAAAAAAAAACAAAAAAAAAACCAATAAATAAAATGGCAGCCACACCCTGAGAGCATTTAAAAGGATTCAAAAAAAAAAAATTTATGTCTCCAATAAAATTCCCAATTTCCTTTATTCATTTAGCCCATACACCATTGCACATAAAAGGCCAAGGACACATGATTGACATTCACAGCATATTCAGTTACTATGAACTATAAACCAGTCAAGCATCATGTATATCAAGGTCCGTTTGGATACAGCTTATTTTGCTGAAAATTTAAAATTGAAAACTGAAAACACTGTGGCAAAATAATTTTTAAATGTGTGAATAATACCGTGGGACCCATTTTTAATGAAAAAATTGCTGAAAATGAGGTTTGTGGGTGCTGTGAATAGTGCACGAGACCCATTGGTGTGCATAGAAGAGTCAAAAATCATGGCTCAACAGTGTGTGAACAGTGCACTTTGTCCCCTAAAGCTGAAATGCATACAAAAAAAAGAAAAAAAAAAAAAAAAAAAGGGGAAAATGCAAAATGCCAGTCGCATGTTCTTCCAGATCCAAACACATACTAAGGATATTCACACAATGAATTATGGTATAAGATTTATACAAATCCAAAAATTCTCAAATCAATTATTAAACATGAAATTCCAAGCTTAAAGTCATGTTTGATGACTAGCACTATTTATCTTCAAATAATATACATGTATCAATCTACCAAAGATCAAAACAGATTGAAACTGCAAGGTCAATGGAAAAATTGAAGTTATCCATGCCAAAGTTCAACTTGAACTTAACTCATCGGCCAAGTTTAAGAGAGAAAAATAATTATTAACTTTCAAATATGTTACTGTGTAAAAAAGAAAGTCAACTCAACTCAACTATTTTTCAAAACCAAATTCCAGAAACAGTGCAGCACAATACGTACTAACCAGCAAATAAATCTACACAAAGCCCAGTCAACCACAAATCCAAAAAGGGCAAATATCCTAATATTATATAATATAATTAAAGAAGATAGAAGACATTGGATAAACAAAACCACCGACTGTCGGATACGAATCAACTTTATCAAAAAGCAAAGATCATATTAATTTTATAATATTAAAAGATGATGGATAGCCTTGAAAAATCAATATCACCGGCACAGATAAACAAATAGTCAACTTTAGACGATCATATTCAGCCAAAAAAAAAAAAAAAAAAAAAACTTTAGAAGATCACAATTAATTTATAACGGGTCTAGTTGATGTATGCCCTTAATATATACATTAACAAATCTGTTTTCAAAAAAATTTTATTGGGAATTAAAAAAATTGTCAAAATTTTTTTAATTTTTGATAAATTTTTTTTCAAAAATAATATACTATTGTGTGCCTTTAAGACACGTGTTAGTAAAATCCATTTATAATATATAAACAAGTAGATATTTACGCTAAACGATAAACACAAACCCAATTTTCCCAAGTATTGCAGAGAGTCTATACAACTGCCGATTTAGTGTTTTTCAACCAACACAAAATTCCTTTTACTATAAATCACAAAATAAATTAAAATATAAAAATCTGCTTTAAGATTGTGGGATATATTTCAACAATTTATTTGGTGATGAAGCAAAATGAACAACTTACAGATCTAAATATGAGCAATAACACAAATAGATATGATAGGCAAAAGCAAAGTATAATATATAAGAAGAAATTTGCAAATAATTAAAAACTTACATACTAAATGCGTGAATGATGAATGATTCAGATTAAATCTTGTGTTTGACACGATCTCCTTAAAGTAGTTTTCGCTCCTCACACAATCTGCGGTGCTTTGAGACTCACGAACATCTGCCTCCAAAGATAAAATGATCTATAGCACAGAGAAGAAATACACAAGGTCTGTGCTCTGCAAACTACTCTATGTCTCTTTCTCTCTCTTTGACTCAAATGAATGAACAAAAATTTTCTCTCTAGAAGAGTTTCTCTCTAAAAAAGTTAGTTTTCATAAAAGAGGGACTATGAATTTATATATACTAGTCGCTAATCCGTGCAATGCACGAGATTCTTTAAAAAAAAAAAAAAATTGCAATTATCATTTGCTGCACTAAATCAGAATGAAATCCTGCATATCATCTCCATAAAAATACATACATGCCAAAAAGATTAATACCACTACCATACCACTACCATAGGTCCATTGGCAATGAATTTATTTTCATAGTTACATACATACTGTGAATAAACAAATAAACAAATTGCAATAACGATCGCAATCTTATTTTCATAATAAATAAATAGAATATAGTTACCAATGTCAAATTCTTTTGCTATGACTCAAAAAGAGTAGAGAAAGAACATAATATAACAAATCTGCATTATATAGAAGAGTACATCATATATTTATTCAACATAAATCATTAAGTTTTATAAATCTTCTTTGCTTGCTCACATTCGCAACCACGTCTCTTGTGCAAAGATACCATAGATATTGCTTTTCCAAAATCATGAATAGACTTTGCCAATAAAGCCTTCTCCATGTCAAACCCTTTTGCTTTGCCTTGAAATTGTTCCTCGAAAACAGCTGCTTTACCCAAGTTGGGGGCTTTGAGAATAGAAGAAGAATTATAGTATTTGAGAAAGTGCAATAACCACAACATATTGGTGTTATTTTCATATATAACAGATAACGAAATGTGGAAACACCATTACTAAACAAAACATGTTCTTTAAACTCAGAAAGTATCATTAACAGGAAATTCTGTCAACTTCTCTCTTTTCTTAAGGGAAAAAAAAAATAAATAAAATAATTGCTTTTCCCCTACCATAGGCAAAATGACCATAATCCAAAGCTCTACCCAAATACAATTTAGGATAGTTAAGGACAACCAATATGAGAATCAACTTCAAAATAATTAAATAAGAAATAAAGACCACCATAGCTCAATTTTTAAAGGAGCTTTCCTCATAGACACATGCATAAGAAATCAATATATGAGACACATAAAGAAACAACATTTAAAGCAACCCAAATGAGATTTCAAGAAAAATAAGCTCGGCTAAATTTAATTATGAAACCCAGATGTCATAGTAGTGAAGCTAAAATTTTCTTAACAATCACTTATGAACAATTATGAAGCATATATAAATCATTAAACAAAATTTTTTAAAAATCAATGACATAGATAATCCATTTTCACCACCCTTTCTTCTACCAACCTTCCTTCACTTATTTAAGAGGAACCTAGCTAGCCCTCTCAAAGGTCAAATGACTCAAATCCCATCTTATATACCTCTAAGTATTGGCAATATCTCTTGGCTTTTCCATCCCCATGTATACAAGTTGAGACGATAAACATCTAAACCAGGTCAAATAAGAGAGTCCCTCTCTAATAAGGTTTTAGAAAATCTTTGTTCAGTGGCTGAGCCTCTGCTCCAGTGTGCAAGAGATGGAATATATCATAAACCTATGTGAGTCGAGATTTGGATATAACCACCACCATGCTAGAAATTAAGACAAAGATTTTCTAAAACCTTATTAGAGAGGGACTCTCTTATTTGACCTGGTTTAGATGTTTAACGTCTCAGCTTGTATACATGGGGATGGAAAAGCCAAGAGATATTGCCAATACTTAGAGGTATATAAGATGGGATTTGAGTCATTTGACCTTTGAGAGGGCTAGCTAGGTTCCTCTTAAATAAGTGAGGGAAGGTAGTATAATATTGTTTTCTCAACTGACTTGTTCAATAGTAACCGTAAGAAACAACAATTAAACTTCCTCAGCTCCAGGGTTCAATTGCTGTTTCAAACCTAAATTGCTCAATTTTGTTCCAGATAATAGAAAATAAATAAAAAATTTCTGTAATTCTGTCAAATTTATCATTGCCCCCCATATGCAGAATCCCACTAAGACCTAGCATCAAACACCTCACAGGCACTATTATAGATACTCTTTTTATCATTTTGTTGAATCAATAAAAAACTGAGATTTAAATTGCCACAATTAAAAGCACAAACCACCATTTAAAATTTGAGAGATAAGTAGGATAATTAATCGATATTTAGTTATAATAAAATATGAAGACGAAGCAGAATAAGAGTTTGAAGAAGTTACTCATGATTGGATTAGACTACGGCTTGCTCTTACTCTTCTTCGTCATCTTCTTCTTTGACAAACTTTATCTTAACAAACGCCCAAAAGAACAAAAAAAAATTGTTATAAAATCACAGATCTTCAAAATTGCTTTTTGCTACAGAAGAAGAGTTTAAAGAAGTTACCCATGACTGGATTAGACTACGGCTTGCTCTTACTCTTCTTTGTCATCTTCTTCTTTGACAAACTTTATCTTAACAAACGCCCAAAAGAACAAAAAAAAATTGTTATAAAATCGCAGATCTTCAAAATTGTTTTTTGCTTTTGGGTTGTGGGTTTGATATGGTCTGATTATGGTAGTTCATGGGTTGCGTTTGCTGTGGGTGGTGGTGGTGCTGCTGCTGCTGCCTGCTGAGTTGTGGTGGTTGTGGGTGGAATGGGAAAGGAGAAGGGGAACGGGAGAAATAGGGTCTGAGGAAGGAGATCTTTGTTAATATGTGGGTATGGTGGGTTTTGCTTGAGGAATCTATGGGTATGGTGGGTAGGTCTTTAGATGATTTGCTGTTGGTTTGCCATGGGTTTGATGGAGGAGGACCTGGTAGAGGAGGAGCTGGTAAAGGAAGGAAGGGTGTGCATTTTGGTGTTTGGTGAAAGAAAAGGCTAGAGCATCGTGAAAGAGTTTTGGTGAAAGAAAACGTGAAAGAGAAGGCAGAGCATCGGTTTGAGTTTTAGAAAAGTTTTTATATCGGGTTTGAGTTTTAAAAAAGTTTTTTTATTATTATTTTTTTAATATTTTTTTAATTATGTGCTGACATGGAAAATTGTGGAAGTTTCAAAAGTTTCGGTTTTATATATATACTAGTCGCTAACCCGTGCGATGCACAAGATTGTTTTAAATTAAATCAAACGTTAACATGTTCAGGTTTAATCATTTCTCAAATTTCAATTATTGAAAGCTAAATTGGCTCTAATATAAGATGAAACATGTAATATTATGAAGTAATATATTGCTATAATCATAATGTGCTCTTACATTTGGTTTAATAAGTATTACAAAAGACCTAGTAAATAGAATAAATATACAATTGTGCTTACATCTTCAAGCTTTATTCAATGCTTTTCAAGAATGTATTTCCTCCCTTTCTTAAGCTCTTCTCAACTTCTTTAAGCTACTTAATTTTTCACTAAAAAAATTTTCTAAAATGGTTTACTAATATATACCCTAAAAGTATACTTTAGTAAAACCCAATTTGTAATATCCCTGACAATTTTTTTTGTTACACATATCTCATCTCAAGTACCGCAGTACCTAACATAAAAATAAAAAAATAAAAAAAGTACTGCGGCACCTAACATTTGACAGCCTTTTTTTTTTTTTTTTTTTTAACTAACGTTTTTTCACCTCCACTCATTCTTTGTTGCTTTTAGGTTTTATTTATTTTCTTAATCTTCATATTATCTCCTCCACATGTTCTCTTCCAATATGTACTTACATTTCAAAATTTACAAAACAAAAGTCTTGGCAGTTGGCTCTTTTTACCTTTCGTCATTCATAACTTGATAACCCAAAGCAAAACTCAAAAATCAATAGAGAGAAGCGGTAACCAACAGAGAAAGATCTGATAGAAAAAACAAAGAAGACCGAGAGCAGAGGAACACGCAGAGACCACAATGAAAAAATTGTATTACAAAGCTCACAAGAAACAAAGTAGAAGAAGAGAAGAGACCATGATACAAAAAGAGAAGCATCAGATTGGCAGATTTGGGATAATTCTAAGGAAGTATTTCTGGCTTCTGAAGTTGTCGAAGAGTTAAGAATTTATGAAAGAGCATAAGAGACGTTGGACAGAAAAAAGTCGGGTTCGCGCAAGGGAAAAGCAGAGCATCGGGTTTTAGAAAACTTTTGTTACGTTTTTTTTTTAATGTTTTTTTTTTAAATATTATGCTGATGTGGAAATTTGTGGGAGCTCCAAAAACTTCGGTTTTATATGTATATATAGACTAGTTATAGGCCCGTGCGTTACACGGTCTTATAAAAAAGCTTATAAAATAAATGTATAAATAATTATATATTTTAATAGATTCAATAAAGATAAAAGAAAAAATTATCAAGTGTAAATAATTATCTCACTAAAATAAGGGGTAAGATTTCTTCCTAAAACTAAATTAAATTGATAATTCCAAATTGAATATTAAATTGATAATTATTTTAAAAAAACGTACTAAACAATTGATAAATCTAAAATTAATATAATCTTGATAATTTTATAAATTAAAATTAAAGTTGATAATTCAAGAATACACGTGTAGAACATCTTGATAATTTGATGTAACATAAAAATCAAATAAGAAAATTGTTAAAATTAATCTATTAATTCTAACCATATTTAATCATTAATTCTAAGACCCTAACCCTAAGCATGTAAATTAGATAAAAGCTAAGAAAATTAGTTTAAACAAAAGGCAACCAATACACAAAACCTAATCAATTTAATAAAAACAAAATACAAAAACAAAGAAGGAGCCTTTAGAAACTTGACAATGTTTTCGAATGTTTTGAATTCATTAACTAAAATCACATGAAGACAAAAAACCAATAATAACACTAAAGAAAATAAACAAAATGAAAATAATAATAATAAAAGAAGAAAGAATGTATACATGCATTGTCATGGAATTTAGGTATTCACGTATTGAAATAAGCTTCACTCCAAAAATGATATATAGGGTTATATATTGGTAGAGTTCCATTTGAAATATAATTCATTTAAATCTTATTGAAATTAAAGATATCTAATCAATGTATTTGTTTTTATCCCATAAAATTTGGAATTAAAAAAAGGTTATATGAAAAAAAAAAAAAAAAAAAAGAGTTGATTCAACATAACGTAACATATAAAAAATTAAAAATTAAAAAAAGAGAGAGAAAGAGAATGTGGTTGATAGCTATAAGGGATTTTCATATATATATATATATATATATATATACACACACGTAGAAATTATTAAAAATCTAAAAATTTAATAAAATTTCTACAATTTGGTGAAACCACGTGGCACAACTACGATATCTAAACCTAACTTTTATTATATATAATATATAGATTAGTGAACAGACACACTGTTCAAAGAAAAAGTGTTGTGCAAAGACTGACTAACTCAAAAAATAAAAAAATAAAATTATTATTTAGACAAGAGGCCTAGTTCATATATGCCAAAGTCCAACCCAATGTCTGACCCATAAGCGTATAAACTCATATATTATTTTTTTCATTTTCTAAGTGAGATTCAAGATTTTCATTAATTTTTAATAACATCTTCAAGTACAAATTAAACGTCAATTTCTTATTCACACAGTACTATTTTTCCAACACAATGTAGGTCGGTCTCGAAGTCGTGGTTTTCTCTTATTTCTGATCCTTATTTTGTTCGCCGCTTCATTCACCACCACCACCAATTGAGTAGATTAGACTTAGACTCCGAGCCCTTTACTCTTCTGTTACAGTAAAAAGAGTCTCAAAAAAATATCTTGGTTCTTCCATCTGATAATTCTGAGTTGTTCATCGACTGTGGTGGTGGTGGTGGTGGCGAACTCGATTTTCTCGACTTTCTTCCCTGTATCGAACGAGCAAGAAAAAACTATCCCTTTTGCATCGAAGCATCGTTCAATGACTTATTGCTGGTATGCAGTGAAGTTCTACCGGGTCATAGGCCATCCTTTTGCGAGTATTGCATTTGCAATCCGCTAACCAAACAATGGCTCACGCTCCCTCATCTTCCCTGTTCACGAAGGAACAACATGGTTGGCTTTATATGCGATTTATGTAGCTATGATAAAAAGCAGGGATGTGTTACGAATGCCTATTACAGATATAAGGTGGTACTCATTCATTCTCCCACTGAAACCAATACTACACAGTTAAGTATGCAGATCTTTTCTTCTAAAACTGGTGAATGGCGCGGCTCAGTTGTTTCTTCACAACGGGGATTGAATCCCTTCGGAATGATGTCTCTGGATGCTGGTGTTGTCTGCAATGGATGCTGCATTGGGTCGATGCAGATAAACATGATTCGATGATCAAAGGCTTTGTCAAGTTCGATCCTTTCAATGATGCAGAACGATGCCACTATATCTACCCACCCATCGACCTTTTGCCTCGAGATTCAGTGTCCTTTGGAGTGTTCCAAGGGCATCTCCGGATATTCCAAAGCCCTTGTCACCATTATCCTCACAACGATGGTGCTTACAAATTCTATGTTTGGGAACTCGAGAATTACGGCACATGGTGTCTGAAACACAAAAGTTACTTCAAGGATACGGTTTCAGATCATTTCAATCTTGTTAAGATAGCCAATGGGATCTCCCCGCCCGGGGCCTTGCTAGCATTCCATCCAAATGTCAGCGAAATTGTCTTCTTACAATTGGGCAATTATATTGTCTTGTGCAACATGCAGACAAGGGTATTGAAAGTGGTGAGCCAACTGCGACATGGAGGGAAAATTTTACCTGGCAACTCCGGCTATGATGTGTCTGTATACGCGAAATCTGTCTTCCTACTTACGCAACCATCTTGCCCAACACCTCTTCCATTCCATTGAAGTAACTGAGGTTGGACATTCTGATTTGTCTCAAGAAGAAGTCAAATTGGGATGGAACACGTTTAAACTACTGTGTTATAAGGAACATTATTTAGATTGTAAATTATATTTTTATTCTGAATCCCCATCCCCTAAGTAAAAGCATTCTATGTAAACTCTTGGATCCAAATTTGGATTGTAAATTTTTTAGTTGTTTGCCTTGACGAAGTTGGATGTTGTCATATTTATAAGATTGAAGTTTAGATACTCAAAATCATTGTTCAGTTTGTGGGATGTGGTGCATTGCCGTGGAAGGCCACAGATTCAAATGCTTTTGTTCTTTCCTTTTGAATTATAGTATATGCTTTAACATAGTGAAATTATATTTTGACACAATTATGTTCTCGGAGTTAAATTTCATCAGTTTCGAAGTAATTTCGCTGCTACTCAGAAGCAGAAATTGCTTATGATTTCGGAACTCGAGGATTATAGTTATGCATTTACATGGTTCATGATACACATACTTTACTTCATGGACACGTATTTAGAATATTCTAGGCTTGTTTAAATGGTGGAGGAGCTGCAACCGCCTGTGGAATTGCTAACCTTCCACCCAAATGATGGCAAAGTTTTCTTCTTACATTTAGCCGTTCCATGGTCTTGTGTAACATGCAGAAGAGGGTATTGAAAATGGCCGGCCAACTATGAAATATGGGGCTACAGAAGTTCTAAACTACACAGGTACTGGTTTCGATTAACAGCCTTTTTTTTAAAAAAACTTCCAATTTTCTCGTGCATTTTGGATTGAATGAATCTTACTTTCATGGTAGTTACTAGTTTGTCAGGGTCTGGTAGTTAGCATTGATTGAGACCAAAAGCTAATGTGATGATTGCCATGGAGCAAATTTAACTATCTGCAATTATGAGTTTTACTCATCAAAGTGGATGATTTTACTTTTGAAGTTAAACTTTCCTTCAACCTTTACTCTGTGGTAACCATTTGTTAAAACCTAAGCTGTAGCCTATGCTGCCTCGCTTAAAATTATCTTTCCACATTCCAAATTGCGTGTATAAGTTTCCCAGCAATCCTTATTTTGTCTTATGATGCACTTCTTTGTTTCAATTTTCTCTTCATGTGTGCCTACACTTTTCAGGTATGACCAATACTATAAGTTTTGCAATAATTCAGGAAACAGACATATGTTAATGATGACAATTTGCTTGTATGATTCTTCTCATATTGGGTGCCTCCAGCATAATTCCTATCTGACACTCTGACCATTGATGACATAAACCCAGCCTGAAAGACATTTTAATTATGTCTCATTGACATTGTTAAATTGGTATATGTAATTATTTGAGTTGTTGTCCTGATGCTTTCATCTTATTACTCTTATAAAATTTTTACCCACTTTATAATATCTCTTATTGCTTATTTTTTGGTTGTACTACTTATATCTTGTGTGCTTTTTATTTTACCATCCTTTTAGTGTCCAGATTCTTGTGTTTGAGTAATTTTCCCTGTTATGTATCTATGCTGTGTCATTCTAGTGTTTGAGTAATTTTCCCTGTTATGTATTTATATTCTGTCAAGTTCATTTCACCTGACTCTATTTTCAGTGCAAGTTCTTCTTTATTTTTCCTAGGGTTAGGGCCATGACTACAAAGAGGGTTTGAGTGTGATTCCATTTCCACTAAAGAAGGTAAAATGAAAAATCCAATTCGATTTGAAGGAGAAAAGGTTGAAAGAGCCCAAGAAATTGAAGGTGTTGCTGACCCCAAAGGAAAAGGTTTTGGCATCTAAACTTTTTGTCTCTATTATTTTTTTCCTTTTTCTCAATTTGGGTTTTTTATTCCCACAACAAAAGACCAATTCTTTTACTCTTGATATAAGCCCCAAACCCCGTCAATTAATTTCTAGGTTTAATGGATTTGTGGGTTCAAATTTTCTAGGTTGTGGTTTGAATTTTCTTTTGGTTTGATGGTTTTTGGATTTGCCTTGATGGGGTCAGAATCTTGTCATTGATAAGGCAGGGACTTAATGAGGTCGAAATCTTGTCATTGGTAAAGCCGCTGCTAAACTAGAAATAGAACAACAAGCTTAACCCAAAAAATTTGAATCATCCCATAAAATTGGATCTTCTTGCTCTCTTCTACTGTATTCAATGCCTTGGGATCTCATCCACCACTTTTTTTTTTCTTTTCTTTTTAATTTTTATACAAGATAGAAATTCTAATCTAGCCTAATCTTAAGTGTATGTGTGTGAAGCTTTTTTATGGAGACTTGAACCCCGGCTTTTGCCCCTTCACACCCCACAAATACTTATACTTGTGGAGTGACCATTGCACCAAAGTTATGCCGTGATGATCTCATCGGGCCGGCTCCCCTCCCGTTCTAATTTCTCCTGTTGTCTCCCATTTTTGCACAAATGAGAGACATGTGGCTAACAACAAATCCAAGGCTTAAAGATAAGCCACGTCTAACATTATACCCTCTCATTCTTTCTCAACCCTTTTTAGCAGCTCCCTGGAAAAACCGTCGTCCACATGCCACTGTAATGCCTTTCTCCAACAAGATCAAAACTTGATTGGAGTCGTGGGGACACATGAAGCCAGGTATTATCAAGCATTTTTCATTGGGTGGTGACCAATTAAACAACACCAAATCAAAATTAAAATTTAAAATAGAGGTTATACTATTAAAGTTCCATTTTTTTTTTTCTGGGTTTGTATAACCTTGTAACAAAAATTGATCTTTCAAAATGATCTTTGATGGTTTCCACTAGTACAGAATGATCAGCCACTCCAAACCCATCTCCAGCATGCTCAAAACTCTTTCAGGAGCTTCAAAAATTTGATGGGGAACAGAACAATGAATTGGGTTTTATTAATTGTGATTCAAATGTGAAGAGAAAGGGGAATTAATTGGATAAATGAATAAACAAATTAATGAATAAAATATTAGAACTTGTGAAAGAAACCATGAGTTGGATGAAGGAGTGGTTTTGGCAGAGCATATATCATGGCAGCTTTCAAGAAGGAGAGGAAGGTTTTAAAGCTTCCATGAATGATTCTTTCATAGCTCAGTAAACAATTCCGATGAAGTCTCATCCATTAACAAAACGATGAAGATCTTCTTTGCCGGCTTCAACTTAGTGGAGGGCAAGTTTTGGTGGAGTGTGGGAGGTGGTTTTTCTAAGGAATTAGGAAGCTGCTGAAAAGAGTTGGAGAGAGAGGGCATTATGTTAGACGTGGCTCATTTTTAACCCTTGGATTTGTTGTTAGCCACGTGTCTTTCATTTGTGTAAAAATGGGAGACAACGGGAGAAATTAGAACAGGAGGGGAGTCGGCCCCGATCTCATCCCCCACTTGAATGCTCTTAGAGTCTTAGTTGTCGGTGTTTGTGTGTTTTATGTTTACAGGTTTTGTCTTTAGAGTTTTCTTGCTGATAAGTAGTCATAGGAAAAGATTTGAGGGAGTGGATCTGCAGGTTTGTGCGTGTGTTGGGGAGAGGTTTTTCTTGTGGTGGTCTTACTTTCTTACTAATTGTTTGTTCGTGAGTCCTTGGGAAGGAAGCGAGTAGATCTTCAGCTTTGTTGTTCCCAGTTCAAGTCTCATATTTATTAATAAAAAATTCAAGTCTCATATTGTGTCCTGATGCAACTTGAAGTTTGATACCTACGGGTACCAAATAGGTAATTAATGGCTGCTTGGAGTAAAAGGCATAAGCATTGGCTTCTTTTTATTGGGTTCCAGATCCATTTATGGGTTTGTTTTCAGTGTTCTTCAGTCAAAATAATATATAAAAACTCTCACAATTTTTACAAATATCACTTTTAGATCTTGATTGGTTTGTTTTTGCTATATCTTTTATGTTTTTAACGGTTAAAGGGAGAGGTGAGTAGTTGTCTAACGGAGGCTTCCTCAAGTGGGTTAGGTGACACTTTTTCAAACCATGGATAAACATTATTAAAACCGAACTAATCACATGTGGGTAAATTGCAATTATCCCCCATAATTTTGAAGGTGCATGATTTTCAAAAAATGTTGCAATTGTGGACTCATAAAATATATTTAAAATTTTTTGGTGAGGTATAGTAATACAATTGAAAGTATATTGAGCAGGATAACCATAAATTTTCAATATTTTGTTCTTGATTGATTATTTATTACTAACTACCAGTGCCATCATGGAGAACATGTTTCTTACCTAATTCTATTGACTAGCAATTCCTTCTATGTTTCTATGGTTTTTAATTCAAATAGTATGTTCACATGTTTAGAATTAGGGTTTCTCCTCATTATAAATATATTTTCGTGCTTTTGATCTATAATTCTAGAGTCACATGTTCTTGCATTCTAGATCTAGAATTATTTTGTTGATTAAAGTTTGGTTCATAGATCCTGTGGGGCACAAGAATTCAAATAAGGCACCTATGCCACGTGTCGTATCCATAACCGAGGAGCCTATTATCATGCCAAGGAGGCCACACACTCGGACAGTAAGGCCACGCCAGTGGCACATTGCCAAAGGAGGTCCTACTATTGAGAAAAAGCTTTGGAGGGGGGATTAGCCCTGACATGACTGGAGGGATGGTGGCTGCCCCCACATTCAATGCATCTCACCAAACCTCCTGGCTACATTTATATGGAGAAGACCCCTGAACAGTGCTGTCTTAGCCGCCGCAACTCATAAGAAGTTTGGGAAGGTGTCTGGGAATGTGTCTGATGGGACAAGCACTCAAGTGATGGACTGGACAATCAACAAATAGAGGGCTAAGATCGCCTGAAGGGAGCTATATAAGGTGAGAGACCCTCCAAAGGGTAAGGACATGAAATTTGTAGAGAAAACACTGTAATATTGAGAAAAGTAACTATAATCCAATCTAAGAGAAATATACTCAAGAACTACTCTTCTCAAAAATTGCCGATGAAGAATTTATGTGCATCATATTTGTCTATTTATTGCTTTTCCTTGCTTTCTTACCATCCTTAGCACATTAAGGGCGTCATCCACTTCATTGAAGCCTAGTTTTTTAGCGTACTCTCTATAAATTTATTGTATATGGCTTTTTGGGCCTTAATCCATTCACCTTTTGGACTTAAGACCAAATCCTGCCCTTACAAATCCAATTAGCTAAAAGATTTTTTTTTTCCTCAAAACATTATTTTTCTACACTTGTGGGGTCTAATAATTTATGGGTCCGGCCCACACGCTTATAGGAAGCCCACAGGTTTTAAACTGAAGGAGGCCAGGGCCCAAGCTCGAAACTAGGAAACATAGAAATAGCCAGAAGACATAGCCGAGGACGGTTTCATCCTCGGCAGGCCCAAAATCTCAGGGGTAGGAGTGAAACACGAGTACGCTAGAAAGATCAGAAAATATCCTGGGGAAGTTGTCTTTAATACCCTTCCCTGACATGACACCGCCCCTAACAGAGCCGGGATCTTAGGCTTTATGGATCATCTACAGCAATTTTTGGACTAGACTGATGGGACAGATATCTGCCCAGGAGAGATCGACCCTACACGTGGACGAAGGACAACGAACGTAGGCTAGTATAAAAGAGAATGTTATGTGACCAAAGAGGGGACTCCCATGGAGCTCCTGAAAAAGAACTTGATGAAAGAGAATGTCTGAAGAATATACGCCGGACATCACCTAAAAAACCCGCCGACGGGCAATCGGGGACAACACCACCACTCCTCGGACAGTATCCGAGGAGCCAGTCCCTCCTCAATACAAGATCGAAGGGCCTGAATATCCAGCCCAAAGCTTTATCTCATGTTGGTTCATCTAAAGTCCGGCCCAAAATGCCATCCTGTGATCCAACGCTGGCTTTTTAACCCCACTCTCTACAAATGTTATTGTGAGGGACTTTCCGTGTGCGAGCCCAACATCGTCGCTGGGCCGTTACAGATTTTGTGTCCTTACAACACTATATACAAAAATCTGCTTTGTTTTTGCATCTAAAAATCTACACTGTTTTACAACTAATATATGCACTGTTTTTCCATATAAAAAAAAAAAAAAAAAAAATTATGCATTGTCTTTAAATACTCCCTTCATCCCAAATTGTTTGGCCTAGTTAGAAAAACCTTATTATTTAGAGAAGCATCATTAACTGTTTTATCTCTTAAAAAAAAAGTTAAAAATTTCCTAAATTACCCTTAAACAAATTTATCAAAAAATTATTTTAAAACATTTTTTTTTTTTATAATTTGAATAAAGATGACATGTATAGTTGATTTCAAAATTTAGGTTTTTATTTTTTTTTTAAATTAAAAAAAATGCTCTCACAAATAAATTAAGGGCATAAAGGGAATGTTAATAAATTAATGGTGTTTGACTTTTCATACAGGACATAATTTTGGGACATCCCAAAATGAAATACAAGCCAAACAATTTGGGATGGAGCAAGTATTTTTCTGCATCAAGATAATTTTATGCACTCATGATAAAACAATTTTCTATTTTAGTTTCAATAACATCCTTTTGATCTAAAATCCTCAAACTTGTTTTTAAGAATGAAATATATTTAAAAATCAAATCTTCTTTTCTAAATAGAATCTCTTTGCAAAGTCTTAAGATTCTTTTCAAAAATTAGAAATTGTTTTCAAAATCAATTTGGATCTATGAACTAATCTTAGTCTTTAATTTAATGCTAGCTCTAAGAACTCAATAACATGTTCACATGTTCTAGATTTATCACACATCACACACATATTCACCATGTCTTTCAATTTCAATTATTTGCATGCCTAAAATAGAATTTCATCATGCTTATCAATGTATGTTTCACGCTTTAATTACTTGTTCTTAGATGATATAAATTGTTGGAATGCTGTGATATGATCATTGGCCATCATAGTCTAGAAGACTGGTTTCAATAAGCAAGTTGGGTACATAACTCCTTCCCAATCTTGTAACCTAGCTTTCGAACTTAGATCAAGGGTGAGTGGATTAGACTTATCCCCATAATTTTCTATTTCTAGATTGTAACTAGGAATCGAAGTATTGTATTTTTTGTTGTAGATTGTATCTAAGACCAAAATGATGTAATTTTTGGTTATTTATCATTTTCAATTCATCAATAAGAATGATGCACTTTTTAATTTGGTTTTCTTATTTTTCCAATTAAATAAGTGGTGACTCCATTATAAAACCTTTGACTTAGAAAGTAGAATAATAACAGTAGGTTTAGGTTGGGGTTGCAATCTCTCACACATTTAAGGGTCCTAAAAAACATAAAAGGATCATCTTCTTTCTTTTGAATGCTTTGGATTTTGTTTTTATTCTTGAGAAAGATAATTTATTGGCTTATAATGCTGCTAATTGCTAATTGGACTGCATTTTTTTTATGGTTCTATGGTTTTTTTTTTCTGTTTTTTTTATTATTTTTTTTATTTTTTATACTTGTATTTATTTTCGATTTCCTATATCTTTATTAGGTTGTAATATGGGCTTACAAATAAAAATATTCAACAATAACGACAGGGAGTGATCTTATTTAAGTGAGTGAAGTAGTTATTTTGACTTCCACACTGATTATTATGAATGAGTCACCTGAAACTAAAATTAATAAAATTGAATTAAATGTATGCCGCAAAATTATATAATAATTAAAAACTAATTTAGATTCAATTTAGATTTGGATTGTACTTCGAATTTAATATATTATATATGGTTCGTATTTAATGAAAAAAAAGAAAGAAGGAAGAGTTGCTCCTCTAAATAGACCAATTTGCCTTTTTGATAAACTCAAAAGCTTCACCTATATTTTCATTAAAATATAAAAAAAAATAAAAAAAAACCCCTCTATAATACATTAAAAAAAAAAAAAAGCCAAATAAAATGTAAAAAGTGGGCTTGGGTTCGAATTCTAGAGGCAAAAAGTCCCCTTAACTTTGTGGCTCAACTAAAGAAGAGAAAAGCCCAACTTAGTCACAGCCTCATATACAGTGGGAGATATTTATACGAGAGCGCGAAATCTGACCGTTAAATTCGTTGGTAGATAAAGCTTCAATAAAATATATGGTTGCTTCTTCAAGCTCTGACTTCACTCTGAGTTTCAACTTTAAAAATGGCGAGTACTCTCACGCGCCATCACCTTCTCTGCCTATACTCACCGAAGCCCAATCCATCGTCGTTTAAATCCCAATCCCCAATCAGAAACCCTAATTTCTCTACCTCTGGCCATTGAGCAGTGTCCATGGATGTTGCAACTGAAAGAAGATAAGGGAAATAAGGAAATGATGTGTTCAAAGAGAGTAAAAATGAGCTCCTTTCCTTGAAACTGGTTATAAATGTATGTTTCACGCTTTAATTACTTGTTCTTAGATGATATAAATTGTTGGAATGCTGTGATATGATCATTGGCCATCATAGTCTAGAAGACTGGTTTCAATAAGCAAGTTGGGTAAATAACTCCTTCCTAATCTTGTAACCTAGCTTTCGAACTTAGATCAAGGGTTAGTGAATTAGACTTATCCCTGTAATTTTCTATTTCTAGATTGTAACTAGGAATCAAAGTATTGTATTTTTTGTTGTAAATTGTATCTAAGACCAAAGAGATGTAATTTTTGGTTATTTATCAAAGAGATTTATCATTTTCAATTCATCAATAAGAATGATGCACTTTTTAATTTGGTTTTCTTATTTTTCCAATTAAATAAGTGGTGACTCCATTGTAAAACCTTTGACTTAGAAAGTAGAATAATAACTGTAGGGGTAAGGGCCTAAGATTATATATTGGGCCTTGAATTTTGTCCGAGGACAGTGATACATCCGAAGAGGAGCAAATAGATGTTAGGAGTTCCCAATTAAAATCTCGTAAGTAGGGAACGAATAAAGGATGATCCGAGGAGGGATTCCTCCTCGGATACGATGAATGTAGCCCAAGTGTGAACTCCAGCAATTAGAGTGACCCTCCAAGAGGTTCCAGTGATAGGAACGTGCCTCATGAACATACGAGAAAGAAGGAAACTCAAAAATGTCTAAGGAAAAGCTGCTACCACTGCATTAAATGCATTGCAGCTACTTTTCTTGCCACATTTATGTGGAGAAGACCTCTAAACAGTGCTGCCTTGGCTACCACAACTCACAGAAGGCCAAAATGGGTGTCTGATGGGACGGGTACTCAAGTAAGGGCTCAGATAATCAACAAGTGTAGAATCAAGATGACTTAAAATGAGCTATATAATGTGAGAGACCTTCCATGAGAAGGGGATCAAAAAATAGAGAGAGAAAAAGATTATAGCAATCTAAATCATTCTGATATCCAAGAGTAATCATTATATATAGGTCTGACCTCCTCGTACTGAAAGTCAATTGATATCAGCGTCCTTTATATGTGTTTAATTGTCATGTAATTCAATACTAGCTGTTGTTCAACTCATTACGACCAAGTTCTTTGACCCATTCTCTACAAATTCATTGTATTGGGCTCATTAGACCAAGACCCCATACGTTTTGGGCTTGGGTTGCAAATTGGGACCCTACAATAACAGTAGGTTTAGGTTGGGGCCGCCATCTCTCACACATTTAAGGGTCCTCAAAAACATAAAAGGATCATCTTCTTTCTTTTGAATGCTTTGGATTTTGTTTTTATTCTTGAGAAAGATAATTTATTGGCTCATAATGCTGCTAATTGCTAATTGGACTGCATTTTTTATGGTTCTATGGGTTTTTTTTTTTTTTTTTATACTTGTATTTCTTTTCGATTTCCTATATCTATATTAGGTTATAATATGGGCTTACAAATAAAAATATTCAACAACAATGACAAGGAGTGATCTTATTTAAGTGAGTGAGGTAGTTATTTTGACTTCCACACTGATTATTATAAATGAGTCACTTGAAACTAAAATTAATAAAATTGAATTAAATGTATGCCACAAAATTATATAATAATTAAAAACTAATTTAGATTCAATTTAGATTTGGATTGTACTTTGAATTTAATATATTATATATGGTTCGTATTTAATGAAAAAAAAGAAGAAGGAAGAGTTGCTCCTCTAAATAGACCAAGTGCCTTTTTGATAAACTCAAAAGCTTCACCTATATTTTTATTAAAAAAAAAAAAAAAAAACCTCTATAATACATAAATAAAAGCCCAATAAAATGTAAAAAGTGGGCTTGGGTTCCAACTCTAGAGTTAAAAAGTCCCCTCAACTTTGTGGCTCAACTAAAGAAGAGAAAAGCCCAACTCAGTCACAGCCTCATATACAGTGGGAGATATTTATACGAGAGCGCGAAGTCTGACCGTTAAATTCGTTGGTAGATAAAGCTTCAATAAAATATATGGTTGCTTCTTCAAGCTCTCACTTCACTCTGAGTTTCAACTTTAAAAATGGCGAGTACTCTCACGCGCCATCACCTTCTCTGCCTATACTCACCGAAGCCCAATCCATCGTCGTTTAAATCCCAATCCCCAATCAGAAACCCGAATTTCTCGTTTCGTCTTCGAACCACCGTGCTCAAATCTTCGCCTCAGAAACGCGTTTCCACGCCAATAGAAACTCCGCCGCAAGACCTCAAACCAGCCGAAACTCCTCCGCCTCGGGTCGACCCGGTCCCTCCGTCGTTTTCTTCTCGTCTCCGTCGTTTAAGGTACGCTCCATTTTTTAACTATAAGTTCTCAATTCCATGTCGTTTAGGGATTTATATGTTTGTGATTTTATTTTTGCAGAGATGGGATTAAGTTCGATGAATTGGCGCTGGAGATTTTGTCGATAGCATTGCCGGCGGCTTTGGCTTTGGCCGCCGATCCGATAGCGTCTTTGGTTGATTCTGCCTTTGTTGGCCACTTAGGTATTCATTTTGTTGTTGATTTTGAAGTGTTTGATTAATTTTCTGAATGAACTGTTGGTACTATTGGAAATTTTGAATGTTCAGGTTACTAATTTGGGCAGGTATTGCTTATTATTTGGTATTAGAGTGTGTGTGTGTGTGTGTGCATCGATTAGTCTTTTTTATTAACTCCGCCATGAAGTTCATAAAATCCTATTCATCCATTGTGAAACGAGCGGACTAGATTTCACCACCTCATCTATTTAAATTATTGATGACGTGGCAAAATCCGATACACTTATGCTATAAGTGATAACTAGTTTTCATTTTGTCTTTGTTTTATGACTGTTAATAGTTTTTTGCTTTTGTTAAATTTCTCCTTTTAGGATCGGTTGAATTGGCTGCAGTTGGGGTATCGGTTTCGGTTTTCAATCTGGTATCCAAATTGTTTAATGTTCCATTGCTCAACATCACAACGTCGTTTGTTGCTGAGGAGCAGGCATTGATTAGTAAAGCCGCTAAAGATTCTGAAATGGACAAAGGTAAGTAACTGTGGTATACTTGTATGTAAAAATTGTTTGTTTTGGATTTTATCTATTTATTTATTTAATGGGGGATTTGTTTTTTTGTGATTGTCATTAAGATCGTGCAGGTGAGCACAAAGGCAAGGTTCTCCTTCCCTCCGTATCAACTTCTTTAGCACTTGCTGCTAGCATTGGCATTGCTGAAGCTGTTGCACTCTCTTTCGGCTCTGGTTTCTTGATGAATATCATGGGTATACCTGCTGTACGTAGACTTTGCTAAAGTATGAATTTAATAATCAATGAGTTGTTTATTAATTATTACCAAAACGTTCTCTTGTATTTTAGAGTCATTGTTGTATTTAGTTGATCTTTGTTGATGTTTTTAATCATGTAATGAAACTGTTGATGCATTAGTCTGTCCTTTACACGATAAAAGATGTTAATATATTTTGAAGGAAAATTTTGAATATCTACAGCAAAATACTTTATTTTTATTTTTTATAAAATATTAACAATGGTTAACTTAGATATTTCTGTGCTTGGAAATATAACTATGGGTATAGAAATCTATTTTTAGAAAGAACGGATTGGTCAATCAAGAAATATTGTGAACCAATGGACCATTGCACTATGAAATAATAACCTCAATTTTGGGTGAAAGTTCTGAATGGTCATAAATTATGTTGTAAACTGTTACAACTTTCTTTGGAACTCCTAATATGGTAAATCCTATACATTACTCTATGCCCATAGAGCTACCTATGGGTATACAGACAAACACACTAGAAATATACTTACGTTGTGAGAGAAGACATTTAATTTTCTGGTGCAAGATATAGAGCGATGCTCAACATTAGTTGTTAAGTCATTTAGCAATCATAGTAGTGAAGTTCTAGTTAAAAACTCTAGAAATCAAACTTTTATAATCATGATTTCTAAAAGTTTTCATCGGAGCCTTTAGTCTATTGCAATGTAATATGTGCCTTCTATGTTTGTTTACTTATTTTGATGTGATATGATTTTGTCTTGTATGTTGTATGTTATAAGGCTGGATTTATTATTTGGGAAGTGTTTAATGAGGTTTGATATGTTGTAGGACTCACCAATGCGAGTGCCAGCTGAGCAGTTTCTTACTTGGAGGGCCTTTGGTGCTCCACCAATTGTTATTGCACTAGCTGCACAAGGCACTTTTCGTGGATTTAAGGACACAAAGACCCCTCTTTATGCCATTGGCAAGTCGCAGCATGCTTCTCTCTCTCTCTCTCTCTCTCTCCTTTTATATATGTGTGTGTGTACAGTACATATTGTATCTGTACATTTAGATTTATATTCCTTTTGATGCTCAATACAATTTCCTTTCTGGAGTCATTCACTTCAAATTTTTTTCTTTTAGTCTATGATAATGAACTTTGAGAGCCTTTCTTAGGTATTTAATGATTGATGAGTTTATGGATTGTCCAATTTATAGTATTTTTGAACATCTGTTTTAAGAGAACTTCTACAGGAGATTGAGATGTTAAATTTGGAATTATGCAGTTTTGCTTGACTTACCAATCAGTTTGTAGACCTCAACTAACTTATCAAAAAAAAAGTTTGTAGACCTCAACTAGTTAGAATCATATTTACACACATGCACTCACTCAAGTATTAATCCCATTATTCTATTGTCACACATAACGAGGTTCACTAAATAGATTTTCTCTGTCATGATGAGATTGCTAACTGTATATATGATGAATGACTCTTAAATACAGGTGCAGGCAACTTACTTAATGCATTATTGGATCCAATATTGATCTTTCTTTTTGGTATTGGCATTGGTGGAGCTGCAATTGCTACTGTGATTTCTGAGTACGTCAGTAATGTGGTAAACTTTATAATGCTTGGTGTTCTTGTAAGTTGCATATTGTTGTTGACTTTCCTATCCTAACAGATTCATTTTTGTACATTTTCACCAGATATTTAATTGCTTTTATTCTTCTTTGGGAACTGAATGGAAAAGTATTGCTTATTTCTCCTAACATTGATGGGAGAAAAGTTGCTAGCTATCTAAAATCTGGTAGGTTCCTTTGCCAACTAAGTTTTACAATTGTCCTACTCAACTTTTACTCTCACAATACTTGTACTCCTTTAGGTAGCAAAAATCTCAAGAAGAGAGTTATTCTTTTTGAAGTTTTCTGGATTATCGATTGCTATAGGCAGTAGCTAACTGGCATGAAGCTATGTTATCTTGAAGCAAGATTTTTCAAAAAAAAAATAAAAAAATGAAACTGGAAATAATGATGTTGATGAGTACTAGACTAGAGAAAACTAGTTTTTAGAGTTTTGTAGGCAGTTTCTCTCCCTTTGTTCCTTAGCTCTCTCTTTCTTTGTAATTAGTGCTTCTTTTATGTTTTTGCTTTTCTCTCTTTTTTTTGTACTTTTTGATATGCTTTATGCTACTTTGCATTTAGCAGTTTTTGAATATACATCTTTCTTACCAAAAAATAAAAGAGTTTTGTAGGCAGTCACATACCAGCCTTTTGCAAGTTCTGTGATTTGATTGTTGCATTTATGATTTAGTCCTTGTGGTGTATTCATGAACTTGTGATTGAGTTTGTGTTGGGCTCTGTAGAGCCTAATTTTGTTTTATCCGGTTTGACGACCCGACCCGAATAATATTGTGTGGTTTTTTTAATGAGAGATTTTTTGAGGCTTAGTCCATGGAGCGGAGGCTTGGGCCGACAAGCCCAAGCTAGAGCGCTCATGGACAAGCCTCTTGGGGGTCTGGGGGCAACGCCCTCGAGAAAAAAAATTTGGCTCATTTTGTAGCCCATTGTGAATCCTATGCGCAGGTTGTAGAAAACGCAATTTTGTGATTAGGGTTTGTTGTTGTCGTGTTTCTTGAGTGAGAGAAAAATAGTAGTCGCACTTTGTATTTTTCTCTGATAATAGTAAAATCCCTGCAATTTCGTGAACGTAGGCAAATTGCCAAACAACGTAAATACTATCTTATGTGTGTGATTGTTTTTTTCTTTTGGCATGTGTTTTCTCTATTTTTTTTGTTTCTCACAGGTTGGGAATTTCGGATTAATTACCTACAGTTTGCCATATTTTTCTCTCAACAAAATAATTGCTTTTTGCATAACAAGTCTAATATCCATCCGGATATTGGGCTTATGTATTTTTGTAGAATTCATGGCTTACCAGTTAGCATCAAACCAAACCCAGTTGGCTACCTTATGCTAAGCAACTATTATTTAGAAATTACTCCAAGTGACCATGCATGTTGAAGGAAGCAAAAATGGGTGTAAAAGATAATTTATATCTTATCTGTCTTCTGTGCATGCTTTTATGTTCTTGAGTTAAGTCAAGTGGGAAGATAGTTAACCAAACAGTGAGATATGGGGTATGCATGATCGTTGTGTTTGGTACAGCTATAGAAGTTCATAAAAGATTACTTTGGCACAACCATTGCATTGTTATTAAATCCATATCATTAACTGCAATCCATATCCTTAAGTCAAATAGTGTTCTCAGAAGGTAAATTATTATATCTTACTTTAAACTTTATCTTGTTATGATCTTCATGATGGTTGCCTTGCTGGCCTGACAGAAAAGCTGCATAGGTAAAACAGAAGAACAATAAATTAGTACTGATCATGCAATACTGTAATTTTTTTAAGCTTCTCCTCTTAATTACTAGTTCTGGTTATTTATTTTGCAGGTGGGCTTCTCATTGGGAGGACCCTAGCTGTGCTTGTAACCATGACACTGGCGACATCCATGGCAGCTAGAGAGGGTCCTATCCCTATGGCTGGTCATCAAATTTGCATACAAGTTTGGTTGGCAGTGTCTTTGCTTACTGATGCTTTAGCTCTTGCTGGTCAGGTATAGTTTGCGCATGCCAGTGTGTCCCACGTGTAATCAAGTTGTTGACGATGAATTGAACCAAAAAAAGTGTCTTAGGAGTAGCTGGGAAACTTCTGTAGATCTCTGTAGAATTAATTTTTTGGGACACACGTAATTTCCGTTTATAACTTTGAGGTTTACATATATGCTTAATGACTTGGGACCAATTTAAACACCCCGCCCCCCCCAAAAAAAAAAAAAAAAAACCCACACACACAAAAAAGAAGAAAAAATGTCTAGTTATCAGATATGAAAAGCATAATAAATTTCAAATATCTGAGTCCTGAGTTTGACTTTGGAGATTCCGTTGGATGAGAATAATGGAAATGCGTGCTACACATTACAAATAATCTGAAGTTCATATTAATCTTACCCCTTTTTTTTCTTGAAAACTGAACTTAAAGCTATTATGAAGCTTTTCCAGCCTATTTACTTGCAAGAATCAATCTGGTAATTGTTTTGGAAAATTCATTGTGTTTGGTTAGCACCAAATTGAGGGGTGGTCAGTCTGGAGAAGATTTGTTAAAAAGTTAAAAATCAACATGCAGAGGCTGTTTGATCTGCTCTCATTCTGCTCACATGCCTTGTGTCCAGTATCTGAGTGAATGATTTTAACAGATGTATTATACAAGAATAAAATTTTGTAATTCTGGTTAGATGCAACTTCTGTGCTGGTTATAATTCTAATCAGCTAAGATGGAAGACTTATTTATAGGAGCATGGCACATAAAATGTGTTGATCTCTCTCCCAACACACACACACATGCAGACATAAGCTGCAACTGGGTGAGATGCTTTAGTTGAGTCTTCACTGTTTCTGTCATCATATGCATAATGCATTGGTTATTCTCACAGGCTCTGCTTGCAAGTGGTTACTCACAAGGAAATTATGAACAGTCACGTCAAGTGATTTACAGAGTTCTTCAGGTTTATACTATTATCCTAACTTTTATCTCATTACCACTTTGAACAGGTTTCGATTTTCCCCCCAAAGAACAAACATGGAAACTGACTAAATATTTCTATGCTTTTGTGCTTCAGATTGGTTTAGTGTCAGGAACTGCATTGGCTGTTATTTTATTTCTTGGATTTGGGGCATTTTCTAGTTTGTTCACCACAGACTTGGAAGTTCTGACAATTGCCTGGTCTGGTATTTTGGTAAGAAACTTTAGATCTGAAAGTTTAATAATTGGACAGCTTTTTTACCTTTTGGATTGAAGCTGAGAATGATCATTGTTTGTGCTCTTTTGAAGTTTCATGTTATCAGACTAAAGTATTTAGTCCTTTCAGGTCTAGTAAAATTTAGTCACTCTATAATAAATGGTCCACTACAGATCTAGTAAAGGTAGATATTGGATCCACAAGGTTTGAACCCACTGTGAATGTCATAGGTAACCTTCCCATTTTATTCCCCACCAGTCAATCTGTAGCCTGGCGATTGAAAATGGTTTGACTTTCATATGTTGGTTATGGAATGGTAATAATATTATGTAATACATTTCTTGTTAAATAGTATGTTGTGATATCTAACTAATAGCCATAATGTTGAGATGTTACTTACAAAAAAAAAAAAAAAAGGTTAAGTTCGAAAGAGAAATTGAATCAAAAATCTTTATATGGTGTTAGTTTACTTCTTATATATATATATATATATATATATATATCCCCACCAAACTAAAATTCCAGCCTCCGCCACTGGTGGTGACAGCTTATGTTCTTCCCAGTTTAGATGTCTTATTTTAGAATTAGTAAATGCAAAGGGTCGGCAGGGTAAGTTTGAACCCTTAAATTTTGGCAAGGACACACAGTGGGGGTTGACTAATGCAACTATGGATGATATTTATAATTTTATCTATAAATTCTTGTAACAATCATCATCATTTATGAAAATTGTGTTTTTGTTTAAAATATTTAACATACTACTGTTCTGCAGTTTGTTGCTGGATCACAGCCAATGAATGCTTTAGCATTTGTTCTTGATGGGCTCTACTATGGGGTTTCAGACTTTGGATATGCTGCCTACTCTATGGTGCATCCCTCCTCCTATTATATCATTATTCACTGATTTGATTTATTCTCCTTTCTCAGCTCTTTTGTTGTGATGCATAGGTGCTCGTTGGGTTGATCTCTTCAATGTACCTACTGGTGGCTGCTCCAGCATTTGGTCTTGCTGGTGTCTGGTCAGGGTTGTTTCTTTTCATGACCTTGCGTGTAGTAGCTGGAATTTGGAGGTAAACTAATTTCTAATTCTGTGTATGAGGCAACATCTAGTCATGGCATATAATTGATGGTGAAGTCCGGTATCAACTGTTACATCACTTTAGTTTGGTGTTGCTTTTTTTTGGGGGGGGTGGGTTGTTGGGATGATGAATATTTGAATTTGACCAAGCTCAGTGAAAGAGTGTGATTCATGTGACTGGCAATAGTTTGGTTTGGTTTGTTCTGCTTAAGTTCTTACAATGATATCATGCAGATTGGTTAACTCACAAGGTCTTTTGTATTCCCAAAATTAGTTATTTTGATCATGGCTTCGGAAGTAATTAGGGATATTTGGGTTGAGTCATATCCACTTGTTATCAGTCTGCTCTTTTGGTCTAAGCCTAATACTCTTTTGATCATATTCCCTTAGGTTGGGATCAAAAAGTGGACCATGGAAAATGGTCTGGTCTGAGATGAAGCAAGAAAGTGAGTGAGATTTGGTCAAGTTCTGCATCCCATGTCTCTGCCATCTGCTATGCTTGTTGAGTGCCGTCCAGGTCCCGGGACATCACACTCTTTTAAGTTATCCTTATTTTGAAGTCACTCAAACAAACTTTTACCAGTGCCAGTCACAAGAATTTTGCGTTGAGGTTTTCAACTGAGGCATACTTTTATTGAGGCCACGTGGATTCATTAACCAGAGTATCTGTCAACTGCTAACAACTGACTGGATATAAGTCTGGCTGATTTGATAAGGTGGTAGAATGTATTATTGGAGGAAGCTGAAGGTAAAAACAGTTTCAGGCGCAAGTTGTTGTCCCTTTCAGGCTTCACCAGGTTCAGTAATCTTTCAGATTTTTGTATCGCCTTCGAGCTTTCTCCTACTCCCAATTGTTAAATTTGACCCATTTATATGAGTGTGTATATATATACACACACACTATAGGACAAACTACATTAGGACAATATCCTACCAAGATTGATCGGCATTTTCAGTTTTTACACATATTACTTGCCTGTTTCTGTCGATCTAAACCATTTACATTGATTTAAGAACAGCAAAGATCAAAGAACTCTACATTTTGTATGAGCTATTAGAACCAAATGATTAATTTGAACATTGTGTAAGCCTTCCGTAGATTGGGTTATATGTTTGCTTTTGAACACTATGCGAATATGTCAGTCATTAAATTAAATTAATTTAATTTCCAAAACAATATGGGATTGCTAAAGGAATTTGAAAAGAGCCTGGCATTTAGAATGCCAAATTGCCAACCAACACCCACAGTTACTGAAAATATCTTTGGATAGAAGCCCAATATATAGCAATAGTTATAAATTATCTCTCTCAAACCATGGATCCCACTATTCTGTGAAAGCAAAATCCAAATTTGTGAGAGATAGTACACCATCGACTTTGATATAAATGTCTGAGTAGGTCTGTTGGTGTTGACCTCCATTGGAATTCACAACATTCGTGTTGCTGATTTGGGCTAAGATAGCATTTCTTGGGGTCTGACTTGTAGCACAGAATTCTTTAACTACTTGAGCGCAGCTTGCTTCTTTCTTTTCCATTAATCGAACTGCCCTCTGCTCACCCAAAAAATAAAATGATAGCATACCTTTTTTTTTCCCCTCTTTTCAGTATATGACTTATAGCAGATAGAGATTGCGCTCTTTAGATTGGATAACATTACTTTTTTTTTTTTCCTCAAACTCGATTGGATATCTTGAGTTTAACAAAATGAAATGTGATAACAATGGCCAATTCTTTTTTTTACATAACAAGAATACAATGATCTTTCTTATTAAAAAAATAATTTTAAACAATGAATCTCTTTTTCATAATCCACCCAGTTACATCGAAAGAGTACAAATCTCACAACTGGCTTGTAAAACATCCTAATATCGTACCTAATATCCCCACTCGGAGGACCATAAATCAAAACATTGCTGCTCTTCCAATAAGCGAGTATCATAATCTGATTTCACAACATCCCAATTGTAACCTCTTCCTGATTCTAGCTGCGTATGCTGTTCCAATGAGCTGAAATTATATTCAGGCTCCAAATTGTAGTCCACGCCAGAATCTGACTCTTGCTTTTGATTTGAGCTCCCAGGCAAGTAAGTGTCTGAGTTCTGCAAACAGCGAGAAAAACAAGACGGCCTTCCTCTTAGTGGGTAGCCTATAGAAGCCGACTCCAATCGATTAAAATCATAATTTCCCTCTTGTTTCAATGTAGAATTAACACTGCTGCCTTCACCCAAAGGCTCCATAGCTCTGTTTGTTGACCAATTATGCAGGTAGTGAGACCTGTTGTCGAAACCATTACTGTAACTGGAATCTGTATAATTTTCCTGTATGTCTTCCCTTGTCAAAGCTTTATCAGATTTGACACCATTATAAGAAGGCTTATACAAGCCATTATAATCATTGAAAAAATTACAATATGGAAATTCCATGATTTCTGAAAGTTCTCTCTTCATTTGTTTCTTCATCACCGGCATTTCACCTTCAACATTACAAGGCTTGCAATAACTTATTTGATTGCAGTTTACATCTATAGGTGCATCATGCAATACATCATAAGTATTGTGGAAATCAATATAGTCGTTGAATTTACATATTTCTGATGATTCTCCCATCATTTCATCACTCATTATCGCCATATTATCAGTTCTTGGATTGCAGTCCACATCTGTGGTCAAACCATGCAAGAAATCATTAATACCGTTGAAAGCATCATCAGAATTTAATACTTCTGCAAATTCTCCATTAGTTTCTTCCCTCATTTCCATCGTGTCAATTTCAGCATCATCAGAAAACTTGCAATGAATACTTGTATTCGAGGCTGCATCTATGGGCTCATAATGCAATCGATTATTATGTTTATCATTGAAACCACTGGATTTTAAACCTCCTATAAGTTCTCCCTTCATTTGTTTGCTCATTGTCGACATTTCAACTTTAACATCATTTGAAGGGTTAGCACCAGATCTTAATTTACATTTCACTTTTCTAGGCTGTCTCAAAGTGTGTTCTAGCTTCAATTCCTCAGTCTCATTATTTTGAGAACAGCCAGGTATGCAACCCTCAGAACGTTCTTTTTTTAACTGGTCAGAACGTTCTGGTGTTACCTTCAATTCCTCTGTTGATTCATTTGACACGCAGGCCTCAGAACAGTTTTGTTTCTCCTCTGATTCCTTAACAGCAACTTTGGAACGGTAAAGCTTGCCTGCAGGGGACAGATTATTCATCTTTGATTCCTTAACCTCACCAACACCATAACTATCTGATAATTCCTTTGGTGAGCTTTTAAATGTATCTGAGGACAATGCATTGGAGTACGTTGATTCCTCACAGTACTTGGGGAAATTTAGACGAGCCAAATTACCATACATAGCTTTTGCAGCTTCATCATAAGCAAGAGCTGCTTCAACAGCACTGTCAAAAGTACCAAGCCAAAGCCGGCTACTCTTTCTCCGTGCAGCGTCCCCTTTAAACGGCTCCCGAATTTCGGCCACCCACTTGCCCCAAGTCCTCTGTCTAACACCTCTATATTTGCAACCTGAGTTCTCTGGGCCGCCTTTTCCTGGCATACACCCCTTTGTTGAGCCCTTGGCCGGAAATTTACGTGTCACATCAACTCCATCTTTTCCAAAATCATATTGATTGTTTAAAATCTTCCACTTTGCTAAAGTTTCTTCTATTGAATCACACCCATTACGTCTCTTTCTTGATTTTCTATCCCTGAAATCACCCACCACCAAAAAAAAATAAAAATAAATATTCAGTTTAACCATGTACATTAACTCTAAAGTTTATTTAACAACAAATGAATGAGTTTATAAGTTCCTCCCTTTCAAGAGACAAAGTCCATTTTTTTCTAAAAGCTTAAAAAGATTTTGACCCTCGTATGCTTTAATTGTAGAATACTTTTTTTTTTTACAAGATAAAAATTATATTTTAACTTAATCTAAGTGTATACGTGTGTTTCTTAAAATAAAATTAAAAAAAAAAAAAAAAAAAAAAAAAAAAAAGTGGATCTCCGAAGCTTTCTCTTACCCGACCCTTGTCCCTATCTCACAAAAACTTTGTACTTATAAAGTGACTATCACTCAAGGATCCATAGTGATAATTGTATAGTACTATGGCGTACGTAAACCCAAAAAATCCAATTATACGTGTAGTAAGCAACAAGAAAGCAAAACAATGCATATCCACAAAGCAGATGGTAAAAGACCAGTAATGACCAAGGACTAAGGACCCGATTAGAGCGTTGTGCTAATAACACGAAGGTCACAGGTTTGAGATCTGCAGGCCAAAAGTTCTAAATTTTTTGCTTGGGAACATGATTAAGATATTTGGAATTTAATTACAGGATGTTGGACTGTATGGATGGAGCGTAATTGTCAGTCCTTTGAAGATTCTGAAAAGTCTTTGGTTGAGTTAATACGCCTGTGCCCGAGAAGTCTTTTTGATTGGTCTCCATTCTAGGGTTTTATAGAATGTTCTTCTATTGTTCAGTTTTTTTCTTCTCTTAGTTTAGTCTCTTGATGGTTTTCTGTGGTGTTCTATTTTGTCAGGGGCGGAACCAAGCTTTTTTGTTTGGGGGGCCAAGTTGCGACACTAATATATTTATCCAAACAACCCTCATATACATATATAAATATACACACACGTTTTTTTATTATATATATATACACATATATATACACACTTTTTTATTTGATAAGTTATATAAACACACCAAAAAAAAAAAAAAAAAAAACTTAATATTTTCAATCAAAGTTATGTTTGATGACGATCTTTATAAAATAAAATTCATTTTTTCCATTTTCATAATGAAATTCTTAAAAAGTTTCATTTTAAATACAAATTATCAAATTTTATACTAAAGTAAAAAATCTTTCAATTGAACTAATGAAAATTCAAAAACATGCAACTAATGACATTAAAATAAGTTAGACTCCAAACATATTTAAAGCTATCTTGCTCTAGCCTATTATGTGTCAACTAAAGACACATTTCATGCGTAGTTTTAGTGACAAGATTTTTTTAATGAATCGATAACTTGTTAATTGGCACATAACGGGTTAAAAAAAGGTAAATTCAAATACGTTTGATGCCAAACTTTATCAAATATTTAACAGATGTAAAAGCACATTTTACAATAAAAAATAAAATTATATCTCTATAACTATTGAAATAATTTTTTTTTTAAGAACAACATTGAACTAATTCAAATATTTGGGAGGCCAGCTCTTAGTGTTATAGACTAAACTTTGAAAATATTAAAATAATTATATATATAATTTAAAATTTTTCAAAATTTTGGGGGGCCATGGCCCCCCAACCTTCAACACAGCTCCGCCTGTGCTTTGCTGTGTTCATTCTCATGAAGACATTGTATGTTTCTTTTTCCATTTTCATCGATAATAATTCTTATATTACCTATAAAAAAAAAGGACTAAGGACCAAATGAGTATGAAATCAAGTACAGACCATATATTCATACAAAATAATGAAATATAAGAAACCCATATCAAAGATAGACAAGGAGGTTCATACTTAATATAATTGAGAGAGAGAGGAAAAAAAAAAAACTAGAGAGATGTAAAATTATCTTAGTGAAACTTACATGACAAATTCTTGTCGAAAATGAAACTCACTCGTCAACAATCTCAGACTTCATGCGAGTTCAACGTCCTCCTTTGTATTACCTTTTTGCTATCCTCTCTCTGTGTAAGCTTTGTGAAAAGGTATACTCTCTTGCTTTTGCTATCCTCAAGCTTTGTGAAAAGGTTTACTCTCTTGGTGTGGTAGGGTATATATATATATATATATGTTGTCTGTTTTGAGCTACTAGATATATCAAGGTCGTTCTTAGCATCTTTGATTTGTCACCTTTCAAAACTTAGCGACCAAGGAATTGTTAAACAGAGAGGACTGTTTCAGAGATAGTATTAAGTAAGTTGATGTTTCAGAGAGTATTAAGTAATATTTGTTGACGTAGAAAGCAAAAGCAATTTGATTTCCAGCTGTGCCGTAAAATGTATGTGGACAATTTTGCTTACAGGGACCGCACCTCGTTTTCTTGGTGTACAAGATTTTTCCTGTCCTTTCTCGTACCTTCCAGGTGTATTCCAGCCAAGTTTTAGTTTTGTTTATTTTAGTAAAGTTTCATTATCTCCATTTATCCAGAGTCATCGTGTAAAAACTAAAAACTATAGCTCTAATCTTCTAGGAAATTGCGGCTACTTTCTGTACCGGAAAAGTTAAATTAATAAAAGGCAAAAGAATTAAAAATAAAAAATAAAAATTTGTCTTGTCATCCAATTCATGATATGTTAAAAATATAAAAGTTTTATATCACTTTAAATAAATAATAAAATATCTTAAATTTTTATTCCCCCTAGTTCATGGATAATTTCATAAAATACAAAAAAGTAGTTTATTTTATACATTTTAATCAAAAAACACTCACATTAGTGGGTATAAAATTGTACATAAATGTACAAATGTTACAATAACCGTACATATATATATATATATATATATATATATGCACGATTACTATAATTCTTCTATACATTATTTTAATAATTTCTAATTTCGCTCCTTTTTTTTTTTTTTTTTTCTCTCTTCTCCATCTGCAAAACTAATGCCCTCATCATCTTCTTCTTCCTTTGATCCATACACTCCCACAAACACAAAATCAAAAATCAACCACAGACACCACAAAACCAAACACACCCACACACGGACACACCAACAAAGACAAAGAGAGTAGATCGGTGCTTGGATCGACGAGTGGATCAAAGAGAAGAACAAGGTATTGAAGAAGAAGAAGTAGCAGTAGCAACAGTCAATGGAGAGCCCCAAAATCACCACCAAAATTGCAAACCCGAAATCACTGGCCATAATCAAACTCAAATAGAAAAAGAAAAAGAAGAAGAATGAGAATGAGAAGATGAAGATGCCGAAGATGTAAGGAAAAAAAAAAAAGTGGAAAATAAAGAGATAGAGAGTGTCAGAGATATTTTGGAGAGTTTGGTAAGGTGGTGGGACCGGTGGGAAATAATAATAAAAAATAAGAAAAATGATTATTTAAATAAAGTAGATAGTAGAATAGATAAACTGATGTAAGTGTTTTGTAAAAATGGGTGTATAAAATAGAAAAAGTAGGTTTTTTTTTTGCAAAATAGACAGAAAATTTGCACGGACTAATACGGTTGCTCTAATCATATATTTTATAAAAAATAGTTTTATCATTTTATGGACTCCCAATTTTTTGTATTTTTTTTTAATTTAAAAAATTGATAGTTGAAAGAGGGAAAATGTTAATTTAACTACAAGAATTTTTATATAACTCCTAAATTTAAACATTATAAATTTCTTTGTTGAAGAGTGAGAATTTGAGCAATAAACTTTCAAAGAATGTCAAATCTTTATATTTACAACAAATATAAATTCTCATACATTAAAATATCATCAGTGTCATGTGGATTAACATGTGGATCTATAATTGATCTCAAAATTTTAGTTATGTTATGCTGTGTTGCCTCACCAACAAGCTACACTAATTCAAATACATAACCACACTACCTTCTTAGCAAAATTATGCCCATAAGAAATATTAAAATATATCCCATCCAATAACTGAGTAGATTTTCATAGATGAAGTATATATAAATTGCCAAGAGTTTTAAATCTCAATTAGTTAGCAAGATTCAAATCCTCTCTCCCATTGTAATTGTTAAATTTATAAAAAACAGAGAGTATATACAAAGTAATACTTTGTTTAAGTATTTAAATCATTATAACTAGTCGAATTATTTCAAATTGACATAAATATCAAAATTTGTTATTAGTTTCCTCCAATATTTCAATAATTTTTGTTGGAAAAAATTTTATTTTATAGAAAAAATTGAAGACAATAAGGGTTGATCATACTATATGTATTTATAAATTTAAAAATTGTGTGATATAGTAACTAATTAGACATGTTTTATGTATACTCTAGAATGCAAATATCATTTTGATAAAATAGAATGCGAATATTAATTATTTTTCTCTTTTGTTGGACTTTGTATCAATTGTTGCAAAAGCAACTAAATTGATCAAGAATACCATATTTTAAACCAATTATTGAAAGCTTGTCGAGACAGACAATATGATAAAGCAAAATCTAGCAACCGAGACAGATAATTGAATGAATTAATTATCTGGTATTGGAATTGAGAGGCTAGTGTATAAAGAAATGCATCAACAAGAGGGATTTTTTTTTTTTTTTTTTTTTTTAAATTTCTAAACTTGAAGCACATTAACTGGAGTAGATGCATATTCGCTTCAGGCTATTATTTTCTCTCCTCCATTTGCCTAGCCTTGCCTCATTTTCTTTCCTGGTTGTTCTGCCCTCACCCAAGAGAAGGCACCTATATCTCACCCACCTCTGCCAAACCTCTACCTCAGGAATCATTTCTATGTAGCATTGTAAAATATATGCAATATCTTCGGTTATCAATAAATACTTCTTATGTTGCAATTTGGAAGCATATTGAGATAGTTCATAGAAATTTGCTTCAGAGAAAAGCAGAGAAACAAAGGAAGCCCTAGTTAAGCTCTGCAAACTAAAGAACATCCAAATCCCATACAATGGCTTCCTCTCTCTCTCTCTCTCTCTCTCTCTCTCTCTCTCTCTACCTCTTCTAAAATGAAATGGAGGCTAGCTACTAGAAACAAATTTAAATTTGAAATACATCAACAAGATCTCAAGCTAATAGCGAGGTTTCAAAGTACCAAAGTAGATCATGAGGGGACAGCAACAGCACCGTCCAGCCATATGACCTCTATTGTTGCTAATGCAAATTGATATTTACTCCAATTGCCGAGGCAAAGCCTTCCCTCAGAAACTCACAACAAAAGGCAGCAACAGCACCATCCAGCCATATGATTAATATGACCTCTATTGTTGCTAATGTAAGTGGAAATGACCATAGCAAGAGTCCTTAGTCCAGCCGCCAAGGCAAGCCTTTCTATAAGGAACTCACAACAATGGGGCAGAAACAGCTCTGTCTGGCCATGACCTGTACCGTTGCTAATGCGGATGTATGACCATAGTTAGACTCCTTATTCCAGCTGCCAAGGCAAGCTTTATACAAAGAGCTTTAGAAGTGAATGGAATGAGTCAAAAACACAGAGAGAAGGGCAGTGACTTGATCAAGGGTCAGCACCTGGAGGGATGTATTTGAAAATAAAGAAGCAAGCATCAATTTGACAGTTGAGGACTGAAAAACTCAATATTTAATATCAGAAGCAAAAATAAAATTTTAAAATGAATGGAGGAAGAAGCGGAAAAGGCAAACATCACAAAATTTTATCACAGAAACCCCATCTTTCACACAGGATTTTAAAATTGGGAAAAAAATGAAAGCCTAAGACATACCTGGAAACAATACATATAAAGTAGTTAAACCAACAGACAAAGCTGACAATCTACTTATCTATACTCGATGAAGCATTATTCATAGAAAAACTGAGAGAACTGAAATTATGTATCTTAACCCCACCACTAATGAATGTGGTCCCACTTAAGCAGACAAGATCAGAAGGAAGTCCTCATGGGCTTTACACACAGAGGTAGAAGAGGGGGGGGGGGGGGGGTGGCTTTTTTTTTTTCCAATCCACAAATGCAATTTTTAGAGGATGGTGGATCCTCTCCCTGTATAACTCTTCCACCCCAAAACACACATACCCACCCGCATGAGGAAACAGATGCATAGGAAGATGCCTGGATTTTCAGGCATTGATATTTAACTATTTATCATTAGCAAAAGATTACATACAGAAATGACCACTTCCTCTACAAAAGATGGCTGTGTGAGTACACGATCACTTGTTAATAAGTAGAGCATAAGATAAAATCTAGAACCAACTAAATTAACGTGGCTCATATAGATGATAAATAATGTAGCTTTAGATTGTCTTTTAATGCCAAACAGAATATAACTCCAATTGAGATGACATTTCTTATCTTTTTCCAAGGCCTCAAAACACAATATTTTAAGTACATCAACTAGGCATCAGCGCAAGATTACATAAATCATATGTGTAATGTTTAATTAGACAAAATGCACCATTTTAATTTTAAACTAGAATACACGAAATTTGATCAAAACTTATCACTTGAATCATGTCTTCCCCATGCTACTTTTATATTCAAAGAAGACTTCTAGGTGATAATTTTTTGAGTGTGAACTCTGTATTAGTGATATAAAGAAGAATCACATAACCTGTACAGCCATTTTCAGATTGCCAAATATAGAATAATTGCTTTACTAAGTGATTACTGATTGTTTCACTCAATTATGAAGATAAACTCGAATGGTATAAACAAAATTACCTGACATGGAATAAATAGATACCAGCAAATTACGGCATTTATTCAGATCCAGTGAACCGAGCAGCTTTGTATTTCAACTTCCTATTATGATTTTCCTGCCCAAAAACACAAAAAGAAGAAAAAATAAAAAACCCATTAATTTCATTGTCAATGGGATGAAAATTTCAATACCAAAATGGGGGAAATTTTGAATAAATATAAACCCAATAACTGAATTGATCAAAATCTAGGAAGCATGGACACAGACACAGACACAGGTATGGGTAAGGACATGGGTATGACACGGTCGAGGAATTTTCAAAAAATTATAACAGGTATGATACCCTAAATGAGGTGTCCGCACTTCTTAGATCAAAATTCAGTTACTGTCTTACTGAAACTTCATCAAATCTATCCACATTCATCAAAATCAACCAATTCGAATTCATCCGCATTCTTCAAAATCAATGATTTTGAGTAATCACAGTACATAATTCAAAAATTACTCCAAAAAAATCATTTGAATACATACAAAGCCAATATCAGTTACTGTCTTACTAAAAACTAATCAAATTATATCACAACCTTGAGTCGAATAATAAATCACAATGCATAATTCAAACCAAAATTAAGTTATTTCCTAGAACAAATCAATGAAAATCGAACAATTACCTGCTCGAAAACCAGAGCAGAGCTCTGCTCGACTTGCCTTGCCAAGGTCTCGATCTTAACGAGCATTTTCCCGTACAAATCCTCCAATCCGGCGGAGTAATTGGCGGCCTCATTTCCCATCAACTTGCTCAATCTCCCAACCTGGAATCCCTCGGCGCAATCGTCGAGCTGAGTCTGCTCAGCTCTCAGCCTCTCCTCCTCTTCCTTCCCGTCGTCAACAGCCATGGAGGAGCTATGGTCGCAAGGCAGAGAAGGGAAAGGGGAGTTAGGGCTAAACGCACCGTAATGGGAGCGGAAAGCTGGGCCGATGTTGATAACTTCGATGGATTTGGGATCGAAGGAAAGGAGAGAGGAGCGGAACTGGTAGGCGCGGTATTCGTGAGTGTGGATGGTTTGGTCGTGGATCGGAGAGGAGAGGAGGAGGAAAATGCAAGGAGAGAGAGAGGAGCGAGAGGAGAGGATTGGGAAGGAAAGGGAAGGGAGGGAGGAGAGGGAGTGGGAGAGAGAGAATTCGCGGAGGGAAGGGCGGAGAGGGGAGCGGCGGCGGGCGGAGAACCAGCCGAGGAGGGAGGAGGAGGGCGGCGGAGGAGGGAGGAGGAGGGGGTTGACGTGGCCGGCGGAAAGGGAGAGGAAGGATGTGATGGTGGCGATTAGGGTTTGGGAGGAAGAGGAAATGGGAGGGAGGGAAGTGGAAGTGGAGGGAAGGGAAGAGGAAGTGTCGTCGGAGAGAGTGGAGGGAGTGAGGAGGGACACGTGGCCGTATAGGAGCCCGTCTATTGGGCCTGGGGAAGTGGAGAACCGTTGGATCAAGGAGGCTAGGGTGGGTCCTGATATTGCTATCTTCTCTATGGGAAGATCGTCCATGGCTGAGAGAGAGAGAGAGAGAGAGAGAGAGAGAGAGGGTGAAGGATTTGACCTGAGAGAAAGCTAAGGGGGTTCTGGTAAGTTTGTTTGCTTTTTTTTTTGCTGAATAAGTTTGTTTGCTTAAATTTGGAATGACATGTTCTACGTATTTTCTGTTTACAATTACACAAAGTACGAAGTAGCAAAAAAAATAAATGCCAAAAACAAACTTTCACTCCCTAAATTTAGGGTTACTTCTAAATAGATATCTCAACTTTTAAAATTTTTACCGCCAAATATTATAATAAATATGAGTTTGGCTTTAAACATGTCTAGGGCAGTACTTTTTCCTTATAATAATATCAATGTATGTCTTATAAAATGTCTGAAGTTTTTGTAGTCAATATGTTAAAGTATGTCTTAGGGAAAGTCTAAAATTTTTGTAGTTAACATGCCTGAAAAAGATAAGTAATTTTTTAGTATTCTCAAAGCATAATAATTAGTGCTCTCTTCTCTCACATTTGTAATGAATTCACTTATTAAATTTATGATGAGTCCACTGTAAATGTGATAGGAAAGAGTATCATTTCATTATATTCCAAAAGTACTTAAGAAAAAAAAAAAAAAACTTTTTTTTTTTTGGGTCCAAAATGTCATTTTTGTGTTGGTTAACAGTTTTGAAGTTTCTAATAGATATTGACAAAAAGAGCATATTGATATTGTCGAAATAGTAACGCTCAAGTATGCAAATTGCGAGTTTTCATAATTAAGATACCAATTTCAAAGTAACCTCTGTTCAAAAAAAAAAATTTCAAAGTAACCTTTAATTCAGAAGGTGCAGCAAATAGTATTTTAGCCAACAGAACATAACAGAGGAAATACTTAACCAAGAATTAATCAACTGTTCACTGAAGTATCCCCTATCATTTTAATTGGAAACCAATCTGAGTTCATATATCAGTTTTAGAATGAGCTAATCCCTAGATTTAGTCTTGTGTATGCATTCAAGTACATTTTTGTAGCACCAATGGCAATCAAAGATAATAGTGATTCTTGAAAATTGCTCTTTTTTTGCTGTGTGGGACATCACCAACATTCTTGACATTATCAAAAGCAACTGCCACTGTTTATCAATGGAGTAGTCACACAATCACATAAATCACACATAAAAAGTCTTGCAAATTCATAATTTTATTGAAAGAATACACCAATTCTGGTTTCAAAAAAGAAGAAAGAATACATCATTCTCCTACATAAGAAAAGAATGCTTATTATTCTAAATAATGTTTGGAATGAGCTTGTATTTACATACAAACAATAAGAATCAAAGAATTTGAGCACTACCTAATACCTATATCTCTCATCTCCTATAAACCAAGTAAACTATATAAAACCCCAAAATTAAATAAACCAATCATTCACTTGCTGATGATGGCAGTTTGACTGCTCCATCATCACCTGCTGTTGGCACTCCAGCACCTTCATCACCTGAACTTCCTGGCAGCTCTGGCTTAATCTCTTCTAGCTGCTGAAGAACTTGTTGAACTTCTGGCCGTGCTGCTGGTGAAGGATCAACACAATGCAGAGCTAATTTCAATGTGTTAAGCAACTCGTCACCTATAATTGGCGCATCCCTCATGAGCTCCAAATCAAAAACTTCATTTGTCCATTCCTCCTTCACAATTGATGCCACCCATTGGGGCAAATCCATCCCATTCATGCCTTCACTGGGTGATTTCCCTGTCAAGAGCTCCAATATAATCACCCCAAGACTATAGACATCGGTCTTTGTATTGGCCTTCTTCATCTTTGAGAGCTCTGGTGCATTGTAGCCAAGTGAGCCTGCAGTAGCAATCACATTGGTGTTTGCAGCAGCTGTCATAAGACGAGAGAGGCCAAAGTCTGCAATGTGGGCATTGATCTGCTCATCAAGTATTATGTTGCTCGATGTGAGATTTCCATGTGCCATTTCCTCTTGTGCGTGCAGGTGGCATAAACCACGTGCAATGCCCTTGGCAATGTTCATCCTTGTTGGCCAATTGATAATGGTTTCTGGCCCACGAGCTGCACATGAATAAGGTACATATGTCAGAACTAAAAATGGTAAAGTAAAAAGCTATGGCACTGTACCTTAAGATTATTCAATTAAATTCAACCACTGGATTGCATTAGCATGAATATTGAATAGCCAGTAATAACAGCTAATGTATCATGGTTAGAAAATGACTATTGCACAAGACCTTAATGACCATTGAATTACTATAAAAAGTTTATATTTTAGCCCCAAACATGTCAAAAATCATTTTGGGAAATTAAATAGATTGCTGAATCTACTTACCATGAAGGAAGGATGCTAGACTCCCATTAGTCAAGTAATCATAGACAAGAAGCTTCTCTCCCTTGGGTCCCATGTAATAAGCTCTAAGGGCTAGGAGATTCGGGTGTCGAACTTTGCCTAGTGCAGCAACCTCAGATTCAAACTCCTTATGACCCTTTGTAGTCTTTTCTCTCAGCCTCTTCACAGCAACTTGATTACCATCCTCTAAAGTAGCCTTGTATGCAGTTCCATAAGCGCTCTTTCCCATTATTTCAGCAGTTGCACACAATAGATCATCAGCTGTAAAGAGAAATGGCCCATCAAAATGAACTAATTTGCCACCTGTTTCACCTCCGGATTCAACATGAGTGCCAGAAGTAATTTCCTTCTCGGAACTTCCCAAAGCAGCAGCACTTTTCGCGGTTTTACCATTCTTTCCTTTTGAAGCAGCTCTTTTCCTGATCAAACAACAAAGCAAAATGCAACACAGAAGAAGCAGAGCGGCTAAGACTGCACCAGCTGCTATGAGAATTATGTCCTTGGTGCTTAGTTTGTGGTGGTGGTGGTGGTGGTGCGGTTTCACAGTAGGCCCTTGAAATGGTCCTGGATTGTTCTGAGGTGGAGATAAAAAAGGACATGGGATAGAAGAGTCATACCCACATAGAATATTGCCCACAAAAGAGCTTGAATTGAACTTTTTGGAAAGGAGCAATGGGACTGCACCAGTCAGATTGTTGTAAGAAATATTGAAAGAAGTGAGATTTGCTAAGTTGTCAAGTGAATCTGGAATTTCTCCGCTGAAATTATTATGAGACAAATCAATTGCGTTAATGCCCGAGATATTCCCTATGGTTGCTGGGATTTGGCCTTTGAATTGATTATTCTTTAGATTGAGTACTGAAAGGTTTTGTAACCTGTCCAGTGCTTCTGGGACCTGGTTTCCAAGGTGGTTGCCCTCTAGATTCAACGAAACAAGAGAGGAAAGGTTGGAAAGGCTAACAGGAAAGCTTCCATTAATAGCATTGTATGACAAATCTAGCCTTTGGAGCCTCAAGAGGCTGCCTAGCTCACTAGGTATGGTCCCAGAAAGCTTGTTATGGCTAAGAGAAATCTCTTCAAGCCAACCCAACTTGCTAAGAGAAACAGGAATAGTTCCAGAGATAAGATTATGATCAAGAGTCAAGAACTGAAGGTGGTAAGTATTTTTTCCTATTTGACCCCAAGTATTAGGAATAGAGCCAGAGATATTGTTGTGCTGGAGAGCAAGGAAGATCAAAGAATGGGATTTAGTGAGACTATTTGGGATTGTACCCGTCAATGAATTGAAGCTCAGATTGAGTCTAATTAACCTGGTTGAGTTTTCAAGACTAGGAATTGCCCCAGTGAGTGCATTATTACTTAAATCAAGAGTCTGAAGGAGAAGACAGTTACCAATTGAAGGAGGAATAGAACCCGAAAGCTGGTTATTGAAGAGGTGCACCCCTCTGAGATTGGGTAAGAAACCAAGAGACCAAGGAACACTGCCAGCAAGAACATTGTCATGGAGGTTAATCTTTCTAAGAGATTGAAGCTGGCCAATCTTCTCAGAGATTTTGCCACCCAATCCCTTCCAAGGAAGCTGGAGAGCAATGACTTGACCATGTACACACTTGATTCCTGCCCACCCACCAGAACAAGCACCATAACCACTGTCATTCCAGCTGCGCAACACGCCTTTGAAATCGACTAGTTCATGTTTCAAGGCCCTGAGCGCTTGATAATCTGCTTGAGTAACAATTATCCCATCCCATTGGTGACCACCTGAAACAAGTTTAGTAAAACCCAAAATTTGAAAAAACAACAAGGTATAAAGGAAAACTTTACTAAACCAATTAGTGGTTTCTTTAGATGCAAAGTGAAGAAACTGAAATGGGTTTGTGACAAATGGACTCCCAAACTTGGTGTCCATGAGTTTTTTGATCTAGAGGACTGTATATTGAGGAACAATGAAAGGAAAAACTAAATAGCTAAAGTGAGATGATTGAGAGGAAGAAATATAGAGAGAAGGGTAAGATAAAGCATGTGAGAAGTGAGAGAGAAGAGAAGGGAATCTTGATTAGAAGAGAGATGGGGGTTCAGAGTCCAAAGTCAGTTGAAATGGGGTCAGTTTTAGTCTTGCTCTTAGTTTATCTTAACGGCTAGTTTTAATTGGTCCATTTTTTTTTTCTCTGTAACGGTTGGGGTTGAAACAAAGTCAGTCATTAGAGGTGGGGGGGTCACTCTCCCAACGGCTACTTTTCTTGCGGCAGCATGTGCTGGATGTTGTTATGGGCCTGCAACTCTAAAGATGTTTTTTTTGGAGGGTAAGTATGGTGGGCCTGAAGATTCGATTCAACGACCTTAGCGACTTGCCTAGGTAATCGGCTAATAACGTGGAAATTAATCGCATGAGATTATAATAATATAATAGGTAAAAAGTAAATTTATATAGATTTCTTCTCAAAAAAAAAATTTATATAGATTTAAAATAATTTTAGGTTTTAGAAGTATTTTACACGTCCAAAAGTTTTAGGTAGAAGTATAATACATTTTAATTGAGTGTTTTTTAAGTATAATAGCATTTCTATTATTCTATAAATACACTTTGAACAAAAATAGAGATAGAATAACACTTGAAGCAATTGAAACCCATTTAATATCAAAAGACACTTATTATTATCAAATTGGTGAGCTATGTCAAAAAAAAAAATTATATATATATATATCAAATTGGTGAGCAATTTGAGGGATAATTAGTGCAAACTTGTAGTGCAGTTAAAATGTAATTTGATTCTTAATCAAACTCTCAGTTACCACTTTTTAAAAAAATTAAAAATTAAAAAAATCATCATTTATTTGCTTCAAGCTTTTGAGGGGCTTATTCAAAACTTACTTGGACTATTATTCAATAATATAAAACAAGAGTTTTGTTTTCAATTTATCATGAAAAAAGTAGGCCAAATACAAACATTTTTGTGCCCTACCTTGAAGACCCCTTTCTTGCCATTGGAAAATGTTAGAAGGTTGTCAGAAATAGCATAATTTGATTGGATCGCACCCAGCCCACAATCGCTCTATATATATATATATATATATATATATATATGATACGATGATTTGAGGAATTAGAAAATAGATCTTATCCAGATGATAGAACTAGGGTAGATAAAAAGCACCTCCGATTAAATCTCATAACAGAATCTTGCATAACAAATATGCCACTTCCGCGATACATTATGTTAATCACTTAATCCTACTGAATATGCGGTTGAATGCAGAATGTTCCACTCGTACGTGCTAACCAGTTCTTTATGTTAGATGAAAAACTTTAATATATGCTTGAAACGCTTTTGTGATCCATAACAACTGAATCAATGTTTCAAAAAAATAAAACAACTGAATCAAATTCCGAACGCCAAAATCCACAATTACAAGTTCTAAAAAGGCACGGGTTGATTGATTGTTTTGGATCTTTGCATTCTTCTTGTTTCCACTTTCCAGTATGACGAGAGATTCCTTTTAATAAGTACAGCAGTAAAAAGATTATACATGATAAACAATCCAACGAGAAGAGCATCACCAAAGAATAGGTTTCACAATGAACATGACAGTAATATTAAGATTTAGCCTATTCAATTTTGTCGGCAAAGACATTTCAGGACCACTGAACCTAATGGCTGAATTTTTACCATCGTACTCTGGGACCACTGAGCCTAATGGCAACACTTGGATCAACTAATCGCCAGCAGATTCAATCAAAAAATTATCATAACTCATAAGGGGAACGTTACCAAGCACCCTTGGTGCTTGTTAAGTGCAAAAAAGACAAAATTTTGTTAGAAAAAGTCAAAAAAACACCAAATAGTACCTACAAAACTGGAAAAATTTACATAAACTGCAAAAGAAGACAAATTTTGTCAGAAAAAAGTAAAAGAAAAATTGTGGTTAACGGGCAAACGGGCACCGCAACCCTTATCATAATACCATTTTTTTTTTTTTTATATTGGAAGTCACAAACGCACCCAGAATGATCATAATACCATCACTACTACAATTTGAAGTAATAGTAATAATAAAAGAAAAACGAAGAAGAAGAAGATCAAAAATAACAACTAACAATCTTTAGATGCTCTAATATAAAGTGGCACCAGTATCTTAAAGGTGGGTAACAATCACTACTGCTGCTAGCATTTTCCATAATAACTTACACTAACTTAAGCAACATCATAATTATATAGCAAGCAACTGAACATACATGGCTGTCTATCAAATTGAGCTACAGGACTATTTATCAAATACAAGGCAATACAACTTAACATTTCTCTTTAAAAAAAAAAAAAAAAAAAAAACCTGAACATTTCTTGGCTATAATTAGCTTTTCAAGATTTAGACAATAGAATGCAAATGAATCAGCACTAAGCTATCAAAATCAAAATGAGGGCAAGAAACCCATAGGTAAAAATACCAACATCAGCTTTCATAATCATTTCGTTATGAAAATTGAAGAATGTGAGAAGCCATGTCAATGACCCAATATCAATGTAAGTGAATTCTCATATTAAAAAAGTTTTGACTATATTACTGGAGAAAAAAAAAAAAACAATATGGTGCAGAAGATCCCATAAACATACACCAGGATTCAGTTCATTAAAATTCAGAAAGACAATTTTCAAGTTTAAGCTTGATAAATCAATAGTAGGGAGTCTAGGGATTGGACAGTGAGTAAGAAAAACCAAAAGATTAAAGATCCTCTCCATTTGCTAATGAAGAGACCACAATTCATGGATGAGACATGATTTTCACAAATTCAAAATTGTAACTTCTAACAAATAAAGGGCAAAAACTAATGCTAACTAGTTTCAAATGCAGGTAACACAACATATACCTTCTATATGTTAAAATTAAATTTCCATTGAGGGGACTCTGTCCCTAGAAATTGTTTGTATATAGCAAACAAAGGGGATCCCAGCACACACGATGATCACTCAATTGCACACATACCCAAAAATTACAAACTAAGGATTCTCTCGTTGGTAGTCTAACTAACAAAGATAATCTAGCTGTTAGTTAATCTAGTGAGCTAAACTCAGTAACCAAACTCTGTAACCGTGACCATTTACAATGCCCCCACCATTAATATCGTCCAACTCGACCATAACTTCTCTACATTTGACTATTGTCTTTTATTTTTTTCTTAGATACGATAGAATTTCAACTTATGGTATCCACTCTTGCACTCCATGATAATTGCATTTTGTCATCGAAACACCAATTGGTTTTTGGTGGAGGCAGGGTTCAAACCAAGATATCTTATTCTACATCATGATACTTTACTACTAGTTGAGCTTGCCAAATTACAAACCAACAAGAAAATTCCATTTGTTCAGCAAAACCAAGCATAACACAAATCCTAATGATCTAAAGCTCTCTCCTACTGGTTTTGACGGATCCAAATAACAAACCAACAAGAAAGATTTTCAACTCACTCAGCAAACCAAGCATAAAACCTAAAAGCTAATGATCTAACTTATTATTAACCTTTTCCATTAATGATCCAACGGATGTTTAACCAAACTCGCAGAAATGATCAACGCAACAATTCAGTCAATGAATCAAACACGTTCTCTCACACAGGGAACAATATACAAAATTACTCAAAAATCTGATAATTAAAATTCTTTGATCTCAGCATAAAGATTCAACCTTGAAATGCAGAAAGTACAACACTATTCATGAGCAAATTTGCACAGAAACAAAATCTTGATACGCGTACCCCATATAGATCTGAATCAATGAATTTGTATCACATAAAGAAAATTAAAAAGAACATATAGAACTTACAGATCCACCACCAAAAGTTTCACATTCTACCTAAAACCAAATCAAACATCACAGATCCATAACAAAGACCTTCAATTTTCGCCTATATATCAAAAAATTGTCAAGAAGGAAAAAAAAAACATTTATTTTCTTGTCTACCAAAAGCTAAAAAACTTTCAATTGACAAGAAGAACCTTCAACAAGTGTGTGGTCTCAGACGCGTGCGGCGACGGCAGGAGTTGCTGCAGCAGCGGCGACTGCGGCGTTGGAGGCAGCGCCGCCAATGAAGGAGAGAAATCCGGTGGAGACATTTTCTTGTTCATCGAGAAACAGATCTTCCGGAGCCCTAAACGCGCCGTGAGCACAAACAAGAGCGACTCCGATGAGGAGAGCTGAGATGAGTAGCGATCCGACGGAGGTGAGGAAAATGACGAAGATGCTCGAAACGGCGAGGATACCTAGGGTTTCCCTATCGGAGAAAGCACGGCCGAAGAGGACTAGAGGCTGATCGGAGGGGCGGAAGAGGTAGAGGAAGAGCCAAGCGGAGAGGAGGCCGAGGAGGACGAGGAGAGAGATAGGGTTAGAGAGGAGAGAGAAAGCGAGGACCAGTCCGATGACGGTGAGGTAGTTGATGCGGAAGTAGGAGTAGTTCTTGCGGACGCGGAGGGTGGCGTCGGAAAAGGATTCGGGTTTCGAGAAAGCGGATCGGTCGACGAGCTCGGACCACGGGCGGCGCTGGGCGAGGTTGTTGCGGACCGATTCGGTTATGTTGCTGATGAAGTTGCGAAAAGCTGGGGTGGCGATTGGTGGTTGGGACGATTGGGCGGTGGTGGTGGTGTTTGAGATTGGGAGAATTGGGGGAGATGTGGTGGAGGACATGATTGTTGACTTTGTGTTTGTTTGTTGGATCTGAGAATTTGGGAATTGGAAGAGTGAATGAAAGAGTTTTTATTTGGAGTTTTGAGATAAAAAGGAAAGTGAGAAGGAAGATGCGTGGGAAATGGGTGGGAAATAGAGAGAGAGAGGACGTTTTTTGGTTTTGTTTTAGTGGTTTTACAATACTTAAGAAGTATTTTAGGGTGTTATTAATTTGCTTAATCGTTACGTGTTGAGAGACTTTTGGCCGACACAAGGAAAGGAAAGATCAAAGATGGGTAATTACTAATTGGGTATGTATGGTATGGGGTAGATCTATTTGAACAAAGTTTCTATCTAAACAAACTTTACAAACTCCTTATATATTTCTATTGGGTGTGAATTTTAAAAATCTAACCCTTAGATTACATATTCTTATTATACTATTCATGCTTGCAAAATTTAAAGAAGATCAAAAATCAATTGCTATCTTATCAAACAAATGTTAAAATTTCAAATTTTTATAATCTAAAATTGTATATAAAAAATAAGTTTATCGATCGAATAATAAATAATATCCAATTTGAACTAAATTTAATGTGCATGTTAAGAGCATAAGGAAAATGAAATTCAACGGTTGGATTTTCGAAATTCACATTAAAAAAAAATATATATATATATATATATGAAAAGTTTGAAGAATTTCTCTCCAAACTAATTTAGAGATAAATTTTGTTCGGTCTATTTGGGTTTCTAGGACTTTGGGGTTGTCAAATGTTAAATATTAAAATTAGTAATTTTCTTGTTTGACCATGTGGGGACCATTTTGGCGGGGAATTTGTGGCTTGAAATAAGAAATAAAACTCACTAAATATATGATTTGTTTAAATAAGATGTTTTATAAAGGATTATGTGTTAAATGGGTGTTTTTAGGGTATTTGTTTTAGTGGAGATTAAAATCAATTACCACATCATTCCATCAAACTAACTAAATATCAGGTTAACTCAATTGATAAAGTCTTTGATGGTTAAATAAAAAATATAGAGTTCAATCTTTGCCTACACCAAAAACTGATTGATGTATTGGTCTGATGATAAATGAATTATAATCAAAAGTGGACGTCACAAATTGAAACTCTATCTTAAACAAAAATATAAATAATACATAATAAATGTCAAGTTGAAAAAATACTTGAGGTAATCCAAGCCAGTAACTAAATGTCCAGTTGAAAAACTACTTGACATAATCCAAACCTTTGTTAATGAACTATTTTTAAAAAGCTTTAATAATACCAATTTTATTGGAAATATAAAAAACTATCAAATAAGTCAATTGTTTTTTTCTTTTCCATAAACATGTTTTCTAAACCAATGTCCCTAGAACATTCGTTGACTTTTCCTTTTTATAAATAGTCACGCAATAGGTTGGAAAAAATTCTTCCAAGCTAGTTTCTAGGAAAACTTTATCCGCAATTATTAATTATATATGAAAGGGCAAGATTTGGTTCCTCAGCCCAAAGGGTTCAAGGAATTAGGCCCAAAGAACCTAATACAATGAATTTATAGAGAATGAGTTTAAAAACTAAGCCTTAATGAATCATGCAGCAACTATAGTTGGCCCAGATGACAAAGAAGCAAAGATAAAATAATTTAATTCAAAGAGAATCGTCCTTGGCACAATCCGAGAAGATTAATTCTTGTATATATCCCTTGAATATGATTACAAACACCGTTCTTGTTGCCACAATATTCTTCTCTTAATTCTCTCCTCCCATTTCCCTCAGGGTATTCTTTCTCTTTTATACTCTTTTCTTATTTCATCTCCACCCTCCACATATAGACCAAATTACTGGTGTTGATCCTTGTCCCATCAGCAGCTTCCTGAAATCTTTAGAAGCAGTTGTAAGGCTGAAAATTACTATTTAGGTATCACTTCCTCATTAATGCGGTTAGAGAATTAGTTACAGAACATTCAATGTGGTGTTAGCAGCTTTCTCTTAGATATTTCATAGTTCCCATTTGTCTTGTACCTTCATGATGTGTATCCTTATCAATAGAATCTCTTGAAACATCATCCTGGATGGCAAACCATACCTTCAAACCTCTGCTTTGCTTAGCCAAGGAGGCAATCCTTCTCAGACCACCTTCTTGGACTATTATGACCAAACCCCATCTCTTCATTCACTAATGCGAACTTCCATGACAACGTTTAACCATCCTCAGACTACTAAGCATCCTCGAACCGGGCTCCCAGCCTAATATATACTATATAGGGAAAATTGTATCTAAGACTAAAACATACATTACATCTTGTCATCTTACCATCAACTCATCAAAAAATTGTCATTTAAGGCCCAAAATAAAATAATAATAAAAAATTGATATTATATCATTGTAATAGTCATTGGTCTAAATTATAAGTTTGAAAATCAATAGAGTAAATTATAAGTTTTAGAAGTCGAGCTATGATTTAGAAATGGAGCCAAACTTAGAAGATGCAAATGTATTTTATTCATTCTATTATTTGTTCCTAAAAAATGTGGTTTGTGTAATATTGGTCCTTTAATTGAAAACAAAAATCCAATTCATTAATTTAAATTTTAAAAGAACAAAATTTAGCTACAAAATTGGTAGTAGTATAAGACTATAACCTTACTCAATAAAATAAATATTACTATATATTTTGAAAATCTAATCATTGAATTGCATATTATTTATGCTCATAATACACATATCAAATTGTATGTCAATAAGATATTATATATTATGTGATCTATAAGCTAGTATTTTATGCATAATTGTAAACTATAAAAACTTGCAATTTAAACAATTTATTGATGACGTAGTTATTGATCTTTAATTTTCTATAAATTTTTTAAGCATGTAGGATATAAGAAGAAGATGTAATCCAACGGTGAATTCATCAAAATTCACATTCAATAAAAAGATATTGAGTAAGGTTGTAACTTAAGATCACAACCAATTTTATAGTTTAAGGCTACAACTAATTTTGTAGCTAAACTTTTTCTATTTTAAGAAGGGAAAATATCTTCCCTTTATCTACTTTTCGTTCATTTCTTACTTGTATATTTGTCCCTAAAAAAATGAGATCGGCAATTTAGCATTTCATTAATAGATATAAATGAAAAATAGAATAGGGATTGTGGGGACCGGGCAAAAATAACAGGTTGGCTGGGCCCTAGGCCCGTCCGAGGACTTTGCCCGTTCGAGGAGTCAGTGTGGCCCAAGCAATCCTTATTCAGGCCCACTAGGGCAAAGAGAACATGTCTGAGGAGTAATTTCTCCTCGGATACTATAAAATCCGGAGCAAAGGTACATCCAGGCCACTATAGTCCATCTTCTAAATACTTAAAAATGAAGGAAACTCGAAATATCTCAGCAAAGGCTACCACCACCACATTAAATGCCTTACAACTACTCTCCTGGCTGCATTAATGAGGAGAATACCCCTAAACAGTGTTACCTTAACTACCGCAACTCACAGAGAATTGAGGGGGGGTGTCTGATGGGACAGGTGCTCAAGTGGGGGATTGGATGATCAACAAGTGTAAAGCCCAGATAATTGGAAAGGCCCTATATAATATGTAAAGGTCCCCCAAGAGAGGGGACGGAGAAAAAGGAGGAGAGAATACTGTAGAGAAGTCTTATTGCATTAATCTGTGTCTATTAATCAAGTTTCGAGCCTTATTTTTTGTGAGGGACCTCTCTTCATGATAGCATTTTTCGTTCTTGTTTCTGTATTTCCTTATCCCATGCGACAATCCGTTTAAACTAACTGATACAGAGTTCTTTAGCCCATACTCTACAAAAAATTCATTGTGTGAGACTTTTTAGGCCAAGACTTGACCGATAAGGATTGGGTCACTAAAATTGTGCCCCTACAGGGATTAACTTGTTATGTTTTAATTTTTTTTTTTAACCAAAGTAAAACTTTTTAAAACCAAGGAATCAAAATAAAAAAAGTCACAAATTTGAGTGATTTAAAATATGATCTACCCGATTTTATGTCATGCAACTCTTTAATTAAAGGTTATGATTATGATTTGTGAGTATCAACAATGATGGAGAAAGAGGAGCTAATTAAATTTTGCACAATTAACTTCTTTTCCTCATTTCATTTTAATAGGATTTTCTTAATCCTTTATGTTTACGTTTAATTCTTCTAAAGCGACAAATTGAAACCAATTGACCAAGGGTTAGGGCATAAAGACAATGCACATTTTAGTCTCTTTCACTCTCTCTTTTGGTCACTTTCAATAAATTTGGTGTGCATAAAAGATACTAACCTCATCACACACGCTTCTCGCATGCAATGAGGTTTTTTTCATTTTTTTTTTTTTATTTTTTTTTATAGTGTCATAATTTTTCATTCATTCCAATTTGAAGTTTACATGTTTTCTTATTAATATTATGCATTTAGAACTACTAATACAACCAGTAGTGTCATAAGGCTTGTAGGGACACGATTATTTAACGGCCCAATAATGACGTTGGGCTCGCACATGGAAGATCCCTCACAATATGATTTGTAGAGAGTGGGCCTGAAAGGCTCGCCTTTGATCACGGGGCGACGGTCCGGTCTTGATTTTAGAGGAATTCATGTAGAAAAAAGGAATTGGGTTTGGACATTTAAGCCCTATAGCGTCGTATCTTGCATGGTTGGACTCCTCGGACTTAGTCCGAGGATCATTAAGGTCTTCCTCCGGTTATCTGGCGGTGGTTTTTCTTTCTGTGGTGTGCATACATCGTTAAGTGGTTTTCACCCCTGGAGTTTTTCTCCTCGAGGTAAGATGGGAATCCTCGGTTTTTTCTCCATTGTTCCCCCCCCCCCCCCCCCGCCCCTTATCCAGATTACTTACTTTCTCTTTTATACTCGCCGACGCTCGCTGTCCTTCGTCCACGTGTAGGGTCAACCTTTCCAAGACTGATATTTGTCCCGTCAGTCTAATCCCAGAATCATTGGGGGTGGTTGATAAAGCCGAAGAATCCGGCTCTGCTGGATGCAGAATCTTATCTGGGAAGGGTAATAAGGGCAGCTTTCCCGAGATATTTTAGATCTTCTTTCCAGTTTGGTCCTATACCGTTTTTTCCCTTCTTCTCGGTGGAATTTTGGGTCTGCCGAGGACTGAACTGTCCTCGGCAACATCTCCGGGCCATTTGGGCTTTATGTTATTGAGCTTGGGCCGTAACCTTCTTTGGCTTGGGCCTTTGGACTTCCCACGAGCAAGTGGACCTGACCCATAAATTATTGGGCCCCACAATAGCCCCTCAAAACCCTGCTGTCCGACTTCCTGGTTGAAGAGGGGGGTTTTGGTAATACCGAGCCTTTATTATGGCTCATTTAATTCAGCTCTTGACTGACGCTGGCGACTCTTCACCTGCCCAGGGAGTGTACCGGTCTACAAGATGTTCCCCTTAATTTGCGCACGATGCGTTTATGCCGTTTGGTTATCCGAAGCGCGTCTTTAATATCTTCCCTTTACGAGACCCCCCAGATTCAACGGTTTTTGATGGCGTGGGGGAATGAAACGGGCGTATTCTTGTTTGCAGATTTCCTTGGAGATCTGAACACATTAAGTACTCTCCTCTTCGTCCCCTATATAAAGAGAAGAAACAAGAGTTGTTTCTCCCACAGATGAATCCCTTTAATCCCCCCAAAATTTGAAACCCTTAGATTCCTTCCGGAGTTTACTTTTACTCTCCAGTTATACTTTAACCTGAAATACATTCACCGTAGTAATAAGCAATGAAAAAATCATTCCCCTCCCAGAAACACCAGGTTCTAACGAAGCTCGAAATGGCTCGGTCAGGGCAAGGATGACAGAGACTCAAGATTTGTCTCACCTTCTTTTCAGCCAAAATCTGAAGCAGGGACTCGTCACGTCACACTTTCGGCGTGACTGAGCCGAGGAAGCACATCATCAATACCACCCGCTCTCTCATGAGCATATCTAACATGGCACCAGTATGTTAGGAGTCAGGACTGGGGCAGGGACAAGTGCCCCTACTTCTTCCTCTCTTCGTTCACTGGCGCCTCCCTTTGCCTCTCTTTCTTCTTCTTTCCACCACCAGATCTATCCTGGTGCTTTTCCTTCTCCCTATTTTGCTCCTTTCTCTTTCTTTTCATCTCTTCTCTCTTCTTCTCCATCTTCCTCATTCATCTCCTCCATCTTCCTCATTCATCTCCTCCATCCTCTTCTTCCTTCTCCTTCATCTTCTTCTTCCTTCTCCTTCATCTTTTTCTAAAGAAGGTTCTTCTCTCAATATGAGCAATACTGAGGCAGAGATTGGAGAGACTTTGAAGGCGAGTTTAAAAGACACCTGACTGTTTACTTATTTGTATTGCGGATGTTATCGCTGCTTCGGCAGTTCACCTTTTGTATAGGCTTGTTTAAGCCCCTCTTTGTATGTTGTAATAATTTTTCATATTAATAAAAAATTGTTGTTATCTTACTTCGCATGTTTTGTCTCTATGTTTTTACAAATTTGCAAGCGCTGCTCGGCATAATAGTATAGTATTTGAATCAACGATAACTAAGGCCAAAATACTTGCTAACAAAAAGATGTCACTATAACTTTAATAGAATTGTTTGGCACAGCAATGCCTACCTGTGAATAACGATACTTACCCAAAACAGTGCCGAGATTAGAACTGGATGCTCTATGCGGTGTAGGAAGTAATCATCCGAAGACATATCACCCGCAAAAATGAACAGCCCCCTTAGGCTACCGAATAGTGGGGCGTCTTGCCATCATCCTAACACTTTTATTGGCCTTAACATTTTACAGCATTTGAGCCGAGGACTTTCCCCATCCGAGTAGTTGGCGTCCCAATAGGCTTGAGTCCGAGGACTTCGCAACGCCTTGGCTCTGTCCAAAACCTAGTTTTGTCATCCAAGTAGTTGGTTTCCCCATAGGCTTGAGTCCGAGGACCATGCAAGGCCTTGGTTCTGTCCAAAACTTTTTTGAGTGCTTGGTTTCCCCATAGGCTTGAGTCCGAGGACCATGCAAGGCCTTGGTTCTGTCCAAAACTTTTTTGAGTTCAGTTTCTCCCTTTCCTCAGGTATTTCACGAGGTGTCGAGCAGGAGGTTGTCCTCGGCAACGGCTATTCCTCGGCGTGGGCCATAGTCCCTGGGCCCCCATGTAGATCGGGCCTGGGCCGCGAATTCACTAGGCCCACAATTAAGAGGTATTTCTGTAGTCTTTGGTCACGCGGTACTCTTTGGCGTCCCAATGTTCGAGGTGCGCCTTCATGAGACTCCTTTAATCTCATGATTGCAGGTGGCGTTGGAAATTGAGCCAGAGCCATTTTGTCTGTAGCGTTCCTTGGGACGCTGCGTGAATTAAATGCCACCACCTTATCTTTTTAAATAAATAGGAGAGAAAGTTGCTTTACCTACGCACAAATCCTGCAGTTTCCTCTCAAATCACAACTCCCATATCCGGTGCTATCCTCCCTTAGTATAACATGTTTGAGGCGAAGGTTAGGGAAAAGGAACTCTCTCCGCCACAAAGGCGCCGTGTCCTCCTGAGACTCAAAATAGTGAGGTACGGGCAAAGGAGGCATAAATTCAAGAGAATATTCCGTTTCGACAGAGGGGAAAGGGTGTTTCTCCCCCTTTTAGTCAAAATACGAAGCAGGTTCTGTTCATGCCAGAATTTTGGTGTGTCAGAAAAAAAATTCTCCGCCATCATTGCCTCTGCCTTGTTGCAGGCAAATTTTTGGTGAAGGCTTCTCAACTTCCGGCTCCCTGCACCTTTCCTTCAGCGGTGTGAGGCTCAAGTTGGGTTTCATGCACCTTTTCTTCAGCTACGCTAGCCTGAAGCTGGGCTCTCTCTGCACCTATTCTTCGATGGTGCAAGCCCCAAGCTGGGTTCTTTTGCTGCTTGAGTTATGGGCATGTAAAAGTATTGAGGAAGAACAAGGTCTTGAAGCAGTAGCCAACCTCTCCTCTGTGCCACCACCTCGGCTTTATCTTATTCTCTTGTATCTTTCCTTTTGATTATGTGGTTAACTTTAGAAGCCAACCTCTCGTCTGTACTGCCTCCTCGGCTCTGCCTTATTTTCTTGTATCTTCCTTTTCAATTATGTAGTAAGCTTTGACATAAGTTGATTCCTGCTTTTTATTATACGCTGTACTTTTTCTTTGTTTTAGTAAAAAGGGGAATTTATTTACTTGTTTTGAATACTATTCTTTTTGCAACACTATTTTGTGAAAGGGTGTGCTCTATGTGTGTGTTTCTTCAATGATACTTAGGGCAGAAAACCTTGAAACATAATCCAACTAATTCTGATTTACCAACACTACCAGGCATTACGACGATAATTTATAGTAAGTTAGACTTAGGAAACTAACCGAAGTAACAACTGAATATTCTGTGATTAGTGCGAGAATACCGTCCGAGAATGATAATCTCTAAATAATCCATCCGAGGAGTTGACTGAGCAGTAGGGAACCCCGATCGTTTTTCAGGCGGCATATTGCTCTATATTGCATCGATCCCTTTGGTACTGAAGATTCGAAAGCAGACTTGAGAATCCTCGCAATTTAGGAACTACCCCAATTGCTAGTGGAGAGTTTTCCTCGAATAAATCCTAAGGTCCCTGTAATGTAGTTTTTCCTTATAAGTGGTTGGTTTCCCCAGAGGTTTGGGTCCGAGGACCATGCAAGGCCTTGGTTCTGTCCAAAACTTTTTGAGTACTTGGTTTCCCCATAGGCTTGAGTCCGAGAACCATGCAAGGCCTTGGTTCTGTCCAAAACTTTTTGAGTACTTGGTTTCCCCATAGGCTTGAGTCCGAGGACCATGCAAGGCCTTGGTTCTGTCCAAAACTTTTTGAGTACTTGGTTTCCCCATAGGCTTGAGTCCGAGGACCATGCAAGGCTTTGGTTCTGTCCAAAAATTTTTGAGTACTTGGTTTCCCTATAGGCTTGAGTCCGAGGACCATGCAAGGCCTTGGTTCTGTCCAAAACTTTTTGAGTACTTGGTTTCCCCATAGGCTTGAGTCCGAGGACCATGCAAGGCCTTGGTTCTGTCCAAAACTTTTTGAGTACTTGGTTTCCTAATAGGCTTGAGTCCGAGGACCATGCAAGGCCTTGGTTCTGTCCAAAACTTTTTGAGTACTTTTTTGTATTTATTTGCTTTTTCGCAGGTCAGCCCCTTGACCATGGCGGGGAAAGCTGACTTGGGGTTGGAAGCCCCTAGAGCTGTCCGTGCCGTTGGCGCTACAAGACGTAAACCCTGGCACAAGTTTATGTCGGAATAACAACTGCATGTCGCTGGAGATGGGGAAAAACCCGCGAATCTCTGCTTGCTAGAGAGTTGACTCGAACGCCACCTGTGACAACGCGCAAGCCTTCCCACAGACGGCGCCAATTGTAGGGACACGATTATTTAACGGCCCAATAATGACGTTGGGCTCGCACATGGAAGATCCCTCACAATATGATTTGTAGAGAGTGGGCCTGAAAGGCTCGCCTTTGATCACGGGGCGACGGTCCGGTCTTGATTTTAGAGGAATTCATGTAGAAAAAAGGAATTGGGTTTGGACATTTAAGCCCTATAGCGTCGTATCCTGCAGGGTTGGACTCCTCGGACTTAGTCCGAGTATCATTAAGGTCTTCCTCCGGTTATCCGGCGGTGGTTTTTCTTTCTGTGGTGTGCATACATCGTTAAGTGGTTTTCACCCTTGGAGTTTTTCTCCTCGAGGTAAGATGGGAATCCTTGGTTTTTTCTCCATTGGTCCCCCCCCCCCCCCCTCCCGCCCCTTATCCAGATTACTTACTTTCTCTTTTATACTCGCCGACGCTCGCTGTCCTTCGTCCACGTGTAGGGTTAACCTTTCCAAGACTGATATTTGTCCCATCAGTCTAATCCCAGAATCATTGGGGGTGGTTGATAAAGCCGAAGAATCCAGCTCTGCTGGATGCAGAATCTTATCTGGGAAGGGTAATAAGGGCAGCTTTCCCGAGATATTTTAGATCTTCTTTCCAGTTTGGTCCTATACCGTTTTTGCCCTTCTTCTCGATGGAATTTTGGGTCTGCCGAGGACTGAACTGTCCTCGGCAACATCTCCGGGCCATTTGGGCTTTATGTTATTGAGCTTGGGCCGTAGCCTTCTTTGGCTTGGGCCTTTGGACTTCCCACGAGCAAGTGGACCTGACCCATAAATTATTGGGCCCCACAAGGCTAACTTCAAAAAATGAACAAATATTACATGTTTATTTTGTAGCAAAAAAAAAAAAAAAAAAAAAAAACCTGTATTTTTATTTTATATATATAATTTTTATTTAGAGAATATAATTTATAAGTGGATAAAGCAATTTGAAAATCAACAGGAGGGTGGCCCTATTTTTTAAGCAATGTTTTAGTGGGAGTTAGAGGTTTTTTTTTTTTACTGAATTGTCCTTTAGTTTGATTTCTACTTAAACATAGGGGTGTAAAAGCCAACAAATCATATAATAGATATAGCCAACAAATCAACAATGCTAACAGCATGTTGGCATTGTTGATTCTCGGTTTGAATAGAAGAGAATCCAAAAAATGAACAAATATTACATGTTTATTTTGTAGCAAAAAAAAAAAAAAAAACTTGTATTTTTATTATATATATATAATTTATAAGTGGATAAAGCAATTTAAAAATCAACAGGAAGGTGACCCTATTTTTTAGGCAATATTTTTGTGGGTGTTGGAGTTTTTTTTTTTTTTTTTTGAATTGTCTTTTAGTTTGATTTCTACTTAAACATAGGGGTGTAAAGGCCAACAAATCATATAATAGATATAGCCAACAAATCAGCGATGCCAACAGCATGCCTCTTCATCATGATGTAATTTTTTCTGTTATTTAATGAAAGTTCTAGTTTTCCTATATATAAAAAAAGTATAGATATGGATAAAACCACCTACTCAAATGATATAATTATGGTTATGCCATCTCTGTTTCTTTGAATCCAAAAGACATCGTGGTTTTTTTTTTTTTTTTTTTCATTATAGCGAAGTTGAATTGACAAAGGTGTTCTTGTTGGAATTGAATGATAAATTTATTCAATTCTAATTTCCTTTGCGTATGTATGGATTAACTTACGTTATTCAGTTTATTTTGCTCAATAAATCAATTAGATACAAATATGCCATATACTAAAAAGAAACTCATTGATCCCTTTTTTTTTTTGAACTAGCATTGATCCCTTTATTTGATGATAGAAAAAAAAAATCATTGAATTCAGCCAAAAAAAGAAAAAGAAAAAGAAAAAAAAAATCATTGTGAAACTAATCTCTATCAGTGTACATTGGAAGGCATATAGGTACAGTTAACCGTCACTTCAACGGAATTCTTTCATCTCAAGAAAAAAGCGTGGGTATACCAACATATTGACGTGGAGGTGCTAAAACCTTTGAGTACAATCGAGTCAATTAATGAAAGGTGAGCCTCACCATTCCTAGACCCTTGTATCTCGTGAACTCTACGCCAAATTAAATTAAAACTTCAGTGAAGGTCTTAGTTTTGTCAATTTATTTTATTATTTAATTTATTTTTACTACTATTTATAAATCTCATTATATTTTCTGATATTATTCATAAGTCTCACTATACTATTTCAACTAACTTTTACTTTTATTTACAGTACTTTTAACAAAAACTTTTCAATTTTAATAAAATAAGTGAATTTCAAACATCCCCTATGTCTCTAGTAAAATGTCTAATGAAAAAGTATCATTTCCTAATTGAGGTGCCTAATACAAAGATTAAACTATGGATCCATTTGAGATTCGTTTATTTTGCTGAAAGTACGGTAGATAAAGGTAAAAGTTAACTAAAATAATACAATAAGACTCATAAATAGTATCAAAAAGTATAATGAGACCCATGAATAATAGCAAAATTAAGTTGAATAATAAAATAAATTTTAGTAAAAAGTAAAATTAAGCTGAATAATAAAATAAGTTGGTAAAAATACTTTTTACTAAAACTAAAATTTTTTTGCTAAAAATACTGTAGATGAAGATAAAAGTTAGTTAAAATAGTAGAGTGAGACCCATAAATAATATCAAAAAGTGCAATGAAATTCATGAATAGTAGCAAAACTAAGTTAAATAGTAAAAAAAATTGGCAAAAATAAGTAGTGCCATATGGGCACCATATGTTAAATTTCCCACAGTATAAGGGCAAACTGTAAATCAAAACAAAGATAAAATGGTAACAACTTCAGAGACAAATTTTGAGCTTAGGGCTATCATACAATCAACAACCTCACCGATTGAGGAGCGGATCAACTAGTCTTAACAGATAAAGATAAAATGATAACAACTTCAAGGAAATATTTTGAGCTCGGCTAAACTTCATCAATAAAGGCGTAGATCAACCAGGAATGATAAAAAAGGTAGCGTATTGTAGACTAAAATAAGGGCAGTCAATACGAAACTCTAATGCCTAGAGAGTTTCATAAGCAAGCAGGCTAGGATGAATGTAGGCGACAAAAGAAAGCAGGCTTTTCACTTGGAAAAGAAGCCTATTTATTTTGTGCTCTGTGACTAAAGAATTCATAAAAATTGAAGCTGATACTACCCAGAATGAACATGAATTTGGTGCCACCAATCTTGTGGCTTAATGGGACTCATAGGGAGAACCTAGGCTCAAACCTTCTCCCCCCTCCCCCCAGACCCCACTTGGTTGTAAGCAAAAAAAAAAGTGTATAAACAGTTTGAAAAATGAATTAACTCCTTTCTCTAAGGAAAAAGGGAAACGGAAACATACTATAAAAATTGTTGAGAGACACCCAAATCTCACCCAGAAGGCTAGAAGTACTTCACATTTGGTGAATGCAATTCCCTTATTGAATAAGAAGCAAGCCAATTATTAATACAGAGAACAAGCCCGAACAACTGACAATCTAACAATGATATACGGGATTTTACTTCAAACCTGGGTTGTACCCCATGAGTAACATAACATCATGGGCCAATGCCAAATAAAAAGTATGCTTAAGGTAACATATGAGAAAAATGTTCCACATTTCCTAATACTAGAAACACATGAGGAAATGATATGTCCTCAGCATTAACAAAGTACTTATGATACCAAATAACATAAGTTATCTGAATACAAAGCATCAAGTCTATTAGGAATCACCACACCACACCACACCACAGTAGAAGTACCACAGAATTTAGAAGGTAGACCCATTCCATCCAAAGTTAGAACCCTGCCAAATAAACAAAGCATCATTATCATCTAAAGTTAAAGCATACAACATAAACCAACTGTTACCATGGACCCTTTTTTTTTTTTTTTTGGGTGGTGGTTGGGGGGGGGGGGGGGGGGGTTATGGATTTTTTTTTCTTTTCGAAAATGCAAACAAGATCTCTGCTGATGATTTTAAACAGTAAAGATTTATTTACATGATCTAGTTCTGGTGTAAAGCATGCAAACACTGTGCATATTCTTGAGATTGATGTGCCTAAACAAAAAGGAAAAATGCAATGAGACAAAAGAAGTGCACAGATATAACCCTTCTTCATGAGAAAGTTCAGATAGTTTGCCTTAGTGTCATAGAATTTGAGGAAGAATCTGGACTTGGGAACAGACAACTTAGTCTCAAGAATTGTGGCAATTGCAGCACTCAGCTTTTTGTTCACATCTGGGTTAAGGCCACCAATAGACACCAGCTCACCATAGGCTGCTGGCTGCTCAGTACCACCAAATGCTATGGGTATTGATCCCTTCAATACAATCATCACATACTGCATATTAACAGATACAAAACGGTTAAAGCTTTTGGAGAATAGATACCAGAACAAGATAAATATCAGGCTAACCATACGACCATTCTTTTAATTGATTACGAGAAAATGTGAAAACAAGAAGAAATGACTAAACTAAATGGTAATCAAAATTTTCAATCTAAAATAAAGCACAGGCGCAGCAAAGTATGTTGAAATTCATTAAATAAATCTCTTAAATTAAACAAAAAATATCTGACTTAGTTCATAATATTAGGTTTTCATTGTTCTGAACAAAACCATCCTAGTCCTAGATGGACCAATAAGCTTTGTCTACACTAACACAAGTGAACAAGTTAGGACATGCTTGAGATTAGTAATTGGTTGTCTACAAGATGAGTTACAGTTTACACAAGCATATCCAAATTTCCAATAATGAAAGATGTCCAGGATGGGGCATCCACTGAGTCTTTAAATTGCTGTACCAATATCAACTAACCAATTCAATGTTTACAACATACATAACCCAAGCAATGTATTGATTAAAATAAAATTAACTTTATCAATGCCTAGCAAGAATCAAGCCCAATTCATACTATAAGTTAGTTCGTTGTATCATATATCATGACTCAACACTGAGGATAGGAACATGAAGGCCCCAAGACTCTTGATCCGGTCATAAACAAAATCAATGCTCCATAAAGGAGTATTCGAGAAAATGATAGACCCAACTATTAGTAATCGCCAACAAGACTCTCACTCACAAACTCACTGCTCCATCCTTCTTAGTTCTTACCTTTCCCTATCCCTATCCTCTGTCCAGGTTCAGAGTAATGATTAAATAAATAACACAAAATGGAGTCAGCTAACAACAACAACAAAGCCTTGGTCCCAGTATTTTTGGGGTCGGCTATGAATCCTGAACAAGACTTGTCAAGATCGGCCACATGTATTCTTTTCCACAAAATGAAGTCAACAAACCCAACCCCAAAAAATAAATAAATAGACCTAGCAACACCCATTTCAGCTGGAATACATATGATTTACCAACTAGCAAGCCTGTCTAAAGACAAATAAGTTAGGTTGTTTTTATGTTTTTTTTTAATTATAAGAAATTAGGTTGTTTTTATGTTTGAACAAATCTAGTACAATATAATATCAAAATATTCGAATAAAACACGAGTCATTTCCACTATTCCTTTGACTGTGTTTAGAGTTCTCTTAAAATTTAAACAATGTGTATCTCTTTGCCCATAATATCACCTAAGCCACAAATCGATCGCTGATAGACCAGAATAGCAAGTGTCACCAAACCATTTTGCTTAAAATTCAAGCCATGTATCAAAAATTTCAAGAATATAAGCCTTAATTTCACTCATCTAATAAAAAATCATAAAGAAACCCCAAAAAAAAAAAAAAAAAAAAACAGAAACAAAAACAAAATAACCCCAAACAAACAACAGCAATAGCTTCAAGGAATGTTTTATCGGAAATCTGAAAAATCAAAATGAAAGAGAAAAACAGAAAGTCGACATTAACAAAACTATAGAATATAGACAGAGACAGAGAGATAGAGAGAGAGTACGGCTTCGGGTTTGCCGATGAGTTTGGCGACAGTGGAGGTGGCTTCGGAGAGGATTGAGGAGGTGTCGACGCCTTCAAGGCCAACGTTGGTCGAGATGTTCAGGCAAGGCATCTTTTCTCACTTTCTCTTTGTTTTTTCTCTGTTTCTCTCTCTGTCTCTCACTCTGTGACTCGCTCGCTCCCTGGTCTCTGTTTACTGTCTACTGCCAACAACCGCTAATATCAATCACAAACCTCAATGTATAAACAATCGATCCATTTTATAGTGAAAGTGAGGACTTTGAGAGATATTATGTCCCCGTCACATTTGGGCCTGGAAATTTTCTTTTAATTCTATGCGGCCCACAGATGTTTGTTTTTGTTTTTGTTTTTTCTTTTTTGAGATTTTAGGGTTAATTTTTAGGCACTGACGGATCAAGACGCTGACGTAGTACTCTATTCTCTCACGTTCATGATGTATTTCACTAGTACTCTATTCTCTCACGTTCATGATGTATTTCACTAGTAAATTCACGGTAGGTTCATCATGAATGTGAGAGAAAAAAAAAATCATATTAATATATCTCGAGAGTATCTAATAATTACTCTAGATTGAGATATTTTAAACTTCTTAAAATAACTCTATCATATAAAGGACATGTCGGAATTTTTGGGATATCTTATGGGCAAAAAATAGAATAATCTAATAAAGAACTAATACACCACATCCTTAATGAATGACGTGTGACTATACAGTCTATACTAGTCCTTTTTGGCATGTAAGTTATATATAGTTAATTAATGTTTTTACTTAGAATAATCTAATAAAGAACTAATACACCACATCCTTAATGAATGACGTGTGACTATACAGTCTATACTAGTCCTTTTTGGCATGTAGGTTATATATAGTTAATTAATGTTTTTACTTGGATGGTTACATCATACATGTGAAGAGTTTGTCCCCATTTGTTGTCTTCTTTCTTGGGTATTTTTTTCGGCAATGCAAGATAGAATTGAGGAGGACCACCCTTTTTTTAATTTTTTTTAATCAAAGAACTTGTTTCACTTCTCTCTCTCTCTTTTTTTTTTTTTGGTTGAGAATCTAGCTTGTTAGGACTTTTATTGAACAATATTGGCTAAATCAGCCTAAAATACAGCATAAGAAAGTGGAGGCACAGACTCCATCCACACTACATAATCTAAAATATGAACGCGTGTCTAGCTAATCCATGAACTACCTTGTTACCTTCTCTCTTTGTATGAGAGTAAAGTAATGTACTAAAACTAGCTGAAGAAAGTTTAGGGCCTGTTTGGGTAACCTTTTTTCATCACTCAATTTCCGTCACTCAATTTCCATCACTCATCACTCATCACTCATAACTCATAACTCATCACTCATCACTCATTTTTTCACACTCATTTGGCAACATCACTTTTATTTTCATCACTCAATTTTTTCACACTATTCATGGGTCCCACACCTGTCAGCCAGTACAGTAGTTTTTTTTTTTTTTTTTTTATTAATACCCAACTCACCGAAGCTTAAAAAAAAAAAAAAAAAAAAAAAAAAAAAAAAAAAAAAACTGAACGGCCAACCCAGGAAAAGAAAAGAAAAGAAAAAAAAAAAAACAGCCAACGCCAACCTAGAAAAAAAAAAAAGGTCAAAAGGTGGTCAAAAGTTGCGGCTGTGGGTCCCTCATGTGTGTTTATTTACGGAAATGCCATTGAGTTATGAGTTATGGAAACTGAAAACAGCCTTTTGTTGTTTTCAGTTTCCATAACTCATAACTCAAAAATCAGAGAATTGAGTGATGGAAACAGAGTTATGGAAACAGAGTTATCGTTTAGCCAAACAACCTTTTTACTATGGGTCCCATCATTTTTGAGTTATGAGTTATGGAAACAGAGAATTGAGTTATCAAAAAACTCAATCCAAACGGCCCCTTAATATCCTCCACCAACAACCCAAACGGAGATAAAGAATGTTCACCCCTTTTTAAAGCTAGATGGACAAGGCTAGAGTCTCCTTCCAAAATAGCATCATTAATTCCAATTTTCCTTGCAAACTCCAGTGCTTTGTTAGCAGCAATAGCCTCCATGTCTGCTGCCTGATAAGCACAAGGGATCAGCTGCGACAGAGAAGCAATGGCTGCACCGTGTGAGTCTCGGATAATAACACCTATCCCAAATTTTCCTTCATGCTCGAAAGTGGTTGCGTCATAGTTGATTTTGTACAAATCACAGGGAGGGGGCTGCTAGGAAGCACGTGGGCTGCGCTGAGATGGGCTGCACAGAGATGGACTTGCAACGGGCTGGGCTGCACTGAACTAGTCCAGTCTTGCTCTTGCAAAGGAAGGCCTGATAAGCACAAGGGATCAGCTGCGACAGAGAAGCAATGGCTGCACCGTGTGAGTCTCGGATAATAACACCTATCCCAGATTTTCCTTCATCCTCGAAAGTGGTTGCGTCATAGTTGATTTTGTACAAATCACAAGGAGGGGGTTGTTAGGAAGCACGTGGGCTGCGCTGAGATGGGCTGCACAAAGATGGACTTGCAATGGGCTGGGCTGCACTGAACTCATCCAGTCTTGCTCTTGCGAAGGAAGCAATCTGAGACAGCATGCAATGTGGCTTGTTGAGTCGAGCTTGGTTCCTCTGAGTCCAAACCAACCACACCGTCATTGCGAATAGCTCGGTATTCCTCTATTCTTATATCACCCATGAGAGCAGTTCTTTGAAATCCAAAAACCTCCTGTTATAGCGAAAACCCCATTGAACCGAATCTGTCCAGACCTCATCTAGCTTGGGACACACCCACACTGCATGTAACATTGTCTCAGGGAGCTGTTTGCACCGATCACACGGGGGTTTATGATGATAGTGCGCTGCATTAGGTTTTGTTTTGTGGGCAAAGAGTCACGGCATGCTCTCCATACGTGGTTTTTGACTTTGTTCGGAATGTCCAGCATCCATAACTTCTTCCACAGCTGGGTTTTAAGGGCCACCTGATTCCTTTCAAGAGCTGGTTCTGCTTCTTCCTTTAAAAAGCGATAACCTAACTTGCAAGAGTACTTACCATCGTGAGATAAGGGCCAGTAGAGGCTATCTTTCGTTTCAGTTCATGCAAGGGGAATTTTTTTGATGATTTCAGCTTCTTGTGGGGTGAAGAGTCCTTCCAACATGGCAATATTCCACTGTCTTGTGTCTGTGTCAATCAAAACATCCACTGTGGCCTCCTCCATTGAGTCCACTACCGGAGACAAACCCAAACCATGGTTCTTTTAAGGCAGCCGCCTGTGTTTGTAAATCTGGACTGTTTTCCCATTCCCAATGCGCCACTTTGCCCCCCTAAGGATGACATCTCTTCCATGGAGATACTCTTCCATGCATAAGAGCTTGATCTCGAATCCTCCACCTCCATGATGGTGCAATGAGGGAAAAACCTTGCTTTGAAAATTCTGTAAAACAAGGAATCTTTATCTGTCAATAGTCGCCATGCCTGTTTTGCCAAAACTGAATCATTGTACATTGCCAAATCTCTAAAACCCATTCCCCCCACCATTTTTGATTTTTTCATTTTGTCCCATTTTAGCCCGTGAATCTTCCGCCTATTTCCTCTTTCACCCCACCAAAACTTTCTAATCAACACTTCAATTTCATTACATAGACCTATCGGTATTTTAAAGCAACCCATAGCAAAGGAAGGGATGGCTTGAATTACCGATTTTATCAACACCTCCCGCCCTGCTTGTGATAGTAATTTTCCTTCCCACCCTTGCAATTTCTTCCACACCTTCTCCTTAATGTAGTTGAAACTAGCTTTTTTCCCTCTCCCTACCAATGAAGGAAAGCCCAAATACTTCTCATAATGCTGAATTTCCTGCACCCCCAATAGGCCTCTGATAATTTCTTTAGTGTCATCCGGAGTGGATTTGCTAAAGAATAGTGTTGTCTTACTTCTGTTTATCTTCTGACCCAACACCCTTTCATAGGAACCCAATAAATCAAGGATCACGTTACACTCATTTGATGTTGCTCTACAAAATAAGAGACTATCATCTGCAAAAAAATAAGTGGATCACGTTGCACTCATTTGTTTCACTTCAAATGTTCTCTTGGAATACTATTGCAATGGACCTCCAATTAATTTACTTGTATAAAAAATGGAAAAAAAGGACTGCAGTACTTTTTTTTTGGGAAGTAGGACTGCAGTACTAGCCCAATACGGGTCACAATTAAAATATGAAAATTTGTCCGGCCTATTTTTTGTAGGCCACGCTTAGTCTAGCCTGGCCCACATCATATAATCTCAGAGAGGTGCACAAATTATAGACGAAAAAGAAGGCCCAGAGCTTGGATGAAATTATTTTTGATAAATTATCGATCGTTCAAAAATAATTTATATATATAATGATTGATCCCAAAAAAAAAAAAAAAAAAAAAGATCCAAAAGTTTAATCTATTAAAATATGATGAATTTAATAATTTAGTTTCAAAAACGATAGTCATTGACAGTCATTTCTCAGTCTCCAATCTGTGATTTTGGTATGTATTAATATTGGTATTGAATAGATTTTTTTTTTTTTTTTGAGAAAGAGTATTGTATAGAATGTGAATTATATATTCAATGATGAATGGCTGATGTTGATTTTGTATAGGCTCAAAGTCTCAAACGTGTAACATAGTGCTTATCTGAATTGATGGTTTAAATATATACAATAATTACAACACTTCAATATACAATGATCTCATGATTAAAACTTAACGAGTAATGTGTTCAATTTTCTGTTTACATCAAAAACTTATTGGTGTATTGACTCAAATGTGTAATGTAGTGCTTATCTAAATTGATGGTTTAAATATATACAATAATTGCAACACTTTAATATACAATGATCTCCTGATTAAAACTTAATCGATAAATTGTTCAACCCCCTGCCTATACCAAAAATTAATTGGTGTTTTGGCTCAAACGTGTAACGTAGTGCTTATCTGAATTGATGATTTAAATATATACAATAATTGCAACACTTCAATATATAATGATCTTATGATTAAAACTTAACTGGTAAAGTATTCGATCTTCTGTCTACATTAAAAACAGATTAGTATCTTGATTTGATGATAAAAAACTATCATCACAAACAGACATCATCGGTTGAAATTCTCTAAAAAAATAATAATAAACTCATGATCAACATTCTTTTAATCTGAAATTTGTTTGATTTTTTACTCCCCCCATTTAACGGAGACATTTCATCATTTTAGCTTATAAAATTTCTTATTGATATTATTGTAAAACAAATACATTAATGCATGGAGCCCAGCCATCATACAAGCAAGCCTGACTTATCATAGGAATACTGTCTAATCTATAGAAAAATAATCATAACAAGCCACATAAAGTGACAAAATTCATAAACGGGTTGTAATCATAATGTCATTTTATATCATCACAAATTTGTCATAACTTGGAATAATTACGCCCAGCAGTTGTATCATAGACTTTGAGGAAAAATCGAGTCCTGGGAACAGACAGCTTGGACTGCAAAATTGTGCCAATGGTAGCAATTAGCTTCTTCTTCACGTCTGAATTAATGCCTCCCATTGATACTATCTCAGCATACGCAGCTGGTGTTTTGTTCATTTCAAAAGATATGGCCACCGATCCTTTTAGTATTACCATCACATACTGCCAAAAAGGAATAAGAGAATCTTAATTTTCTTGTGGTAGCAAAATGTATTACTTATTCGACAATAATAATTAGAACAGTTAATGAACCAAACTATTCATAAACAACTCAAGTTCGGCTCGAAAAAAGACTTTTTTTTTTATGTTTGTTTGATTATCTAACAAACCAAACCCAAGTTCAAGTTTAGACTTGCCTATTAAACGAGCTAAACTAAAATATAATAATGTATTTGTGAACAAACTCATAAACAAGAGGCATGATTTAACTATTTATGGTTTATTGATAATATAATCAGTCCATTCATAGTAAAAAATCATCGATTTGTACAAAAAATAATAATAAATTAATCAAGTAACTCATGAACAAGCTCAAGTTTGTTCAACAAAGAAACAAATCGAGCTTGAACATGTAATTTTGTTATTTGGTGATGAGCTCAAGCTTAACTTGTGCTCAAAATAAAATTAATTAAAAACAAGCCAGAACTTTTAATACTTGACTTGTTTATAAATATATGGATTCTCAGGATCAGCCACATGTGTGTCTTTTTATGCTATTCTCTTCAATCCGAAGTTTTACTCTTCACTATCTTAATTGGTGTGATTTTTTTTATTATTTCTATTAATTTTAATTTTCTTATCATTCTTAATCTATTTTTTCCCCTTAACTTTTAACTAAAAAAAAAAAATCCTCATTTTTTTTTTACTTGTGCATTATATTTTTGCTAAAGAAAAAAAAGGAGTAAAAACAGCAATACAATGTAGCTTTCCTACCATAACTTTTGAGTAGAGTTGTGATGCGTCTTTGTATTAGAATTTCTTTCCGTCTCTCTCATGTGTATGTGTTTGTTTCTCAAAAAAGAAAAAAAAAAAAATGTAGATTTCCTATTTGAGAGTGACTCCGATTGCTGGTATATTATAAGACAAATTTTGCCCTAACTTGCAGGGCTATTGACATTCCAAATTTAAAGGTACACCTGCAAATTTTTCCATATAAACGTGCAGTTCTCATTTGTTGACAGAGGATTTTTGTAGTTATCCAATTGTCCTTTTTTAAAAGAGACTTAAAGTGGTCCGCACTTCTGCCGTATGCATAGCCCATCTTTTCTTTTAAAACTTAATAGTCGCCGTAGTTGTACACGTATCATTTTCTTTGTTCAACTAATTTCTTGGGGGTTAAGTGCAAAAAAGGTAAAGATAAGACCCAATCTAATTTTACTATTAAACCCTAATAAGTAATAACTTATAAGAATGAATCCCCATGGTGTATTGTATACAACAATCTCACTTGGCAATGATAAGTTATAACTTACAAAGATTGTCAAAGATGTTTTTAATGCTCTATTTGTTTTGATATTGGCATTTAAAAAAAATAATAATAATGAATCATTTTTTGAAAAAGCATTTTGTATAAAATTATATTATTTTTCTATATTTGATAGTAACCTTAAAATAGGTTAAAAAGAACTATCTTTTTACATATTTTTTTAATTTAATTTTTCTTAAGGTGAAGTTGTTTTCCTTATTTAGTTTTGTGTAGGATAGAGTTGTTTTATTTTAAAACAAGAAAAGTTACCAATTTTGTTTGAAACTAACAAATACAGAAAAATGCGAAAAATTATCTTCATATAAAATTTTTCATTGAAAATGAGGAATACTACTTGACATAGGTATTTTGTAACTTACCCTTTACCTTTACAGCCTAACTCTTTGTGGTTTATGGTATGTATTTTCACCTTAATACATATTGCCCAATTTTCATGGATTACCTTGAGTTGACCAATTATGACCAGCATCTAAATTACCTTAGCCAAGTATCCATTATAGTAATCAAAAAGCAAATTATCCAAGTTGCGCGCATGACAATGATATATTTAGTCACATGATTCTCTGTGTAATATACTAATATATTATAGGAGAAGGTATCTACGGTCGTTAATAGCTATTATTAGATTATCAAAAATTAATAGCTATTATTCTTCCAAGGAACTAAGAGACAAGGAAACGTGAAGATATGTATGCAGTCACTTCCCAAATAACATAACATAACAACTCATAATAAATAAATAAATTACAATAATGATAACAACTAATAAAAAAAAAGGCTTATAAACAAAACAACTACAACCACACAACAAAGAAGATATTAGAGATGCCCAGATGGTAAAATGTTTTTGGGGGACAAGTAAAAGATTGAAAAAGAAAAAAAGATGAACAAGGAGGAGAAAGAAAAGCAAAAGATCATTTCTGCCATAGCAAGCACTCCTTGATATTCTATTTGCCTTTTTTTTTTCCCCCTAAACCAAGTTTTTGTTTGTTATGCTTGAATGAATTAAGGATTATCTTAGCAAAAATATATATAAGAAAACGAAGAATGAAATTAAGGAGTACTTCTTAAAGTGAATATTGGATTAAAAACTTGAAGAAACTTGAATTACAGAGAGAGAGAAAAAGAGCATACATTTTCTGGTTTTCCGATAATTGTAGAGACAGCCTTGGTGAGTTCAGAAAAGATGGGATCTGTGTCAACTCCGTCTAGGCTAACGTTGGTAGAAATATAAAGACAAGGCATCTTCCTCTTTATCTTTTGTATCAACAACTGTGTCAAATGTTCGAAATGACCGGAGGGGCTTTTAGATAGTTAATTAGATTCGTGTTTCTCAAATGTTGCGCTAAGTCTGCCTTTTTATATACCGCAATGTCTTCGAGTCCATACACTAGTTATCATACGGCTTCATCTTGTCACTTTCTCATTGGACACGTTTTTAATTACACGGTCGTACTCGTACAATTTTTCTTATATACAAAAATAAATAATAATAATAATAATAAGCTCCAATCATAGAGAGAGAGAGAGAATCACGGATTATTAGCAAATTAAAAATATTTATAAAAAATAATAAAAAATAAAAAGAGTGAGAGAGAGAGAGAGAGAGAGAGAAGAGTAGCATCTCGTGAGCTCGCTTTACGATTAATATATCTTGATTCTATAGATTGGACTGTTCAAGAATTGTGGATCCCACAAATATGTGGGGCCATAGTTGTAGGTGGCCCACTCCCTAAAACATAGGGATAATGAATAGAGGTGTAAAAAAGATCCATTTGTGGTTATGGCTTAGGGCTGTTTTTGGTTTTTGCATTTTCATTATTTATAATTTTGTTTCTATCACTTATAACTCAAAAATAGTGGAAGTCACAGTTGAGAAACGTGTTTGGTTTTTGTTTCCAATTTTTGTATCCATCACTCAATTCTCTAATTTTTGAGTGATGAGTTATGAAAACTGAAAACACATTTTAGGTGTTCTCAGTTTCCAAAACTTAGTTTTCAATGGCATTTTCGTAATTAAACACACATTGAAGGACTCATGATCAAGCAACAACCGCAACTTTTGATTTTTTTTTTTTCACTGGGTTCGGTGAGTTTAGGTGGTCTTCTTCTTTTCTTTTCCCTTTCACGCTGGGTCTAGTCTTGTCTTCTTCATCTTTTTTTTTTCTTTTCTTTTTCTTTCCTTTTCACATTGGGTTTCTAGGTTTGGTTGCATTTTTTTTTTCATTCCTTTTCACTAGGTTTCTGGGTTCTCTTCTTCTTTTTTTCTTCTTTTTCTTTCTTTTTTCACTTCTCATGATCTTTTCTCTAACACGCTAACATACAAACACAAACCCACAAACATGTTCATCCACACAATAAAAACCAGCCGATTTCAAAGACTCCATACTAATCCAAATCCACACAAAAATGACAAAACCTACAAACATGTTCTATAGTTCTTTCTTCTTCTTCTTCTTTTTGTTCTTCATCACAGAATATTTTTGGGCTTTGCTGCACTCCATGATCGGGTAAGGATGGGTTTGGATTTGGATTTGGGGTTTCAAAATACAAATATGAATGGGTTTCAAAATACCCATTCCTTGAACAAACATGAATGGGTCACGAAGGGAGGAACAGGGGCATCAGATCGACTTTAAGCCTTGTTGGAAGTTACGAGGGGAGTCGGATCGGCTTTGAAGAGGAGTAAGGACGTTGAGGGAGAGGTGTTGTGGGCTCGGTTTCAGCGAGGGCGAGGGAGGAAGAAACCAACGATGAGTGAAGTAGAAATGGAGAAGAAATGTGATGGTAAAGTGAGGTTTCAATTGGTTAGTGGAGTTAATAGGGTCAGGTAGGAGGTCAGGTGCACAGGTGAGGTTAGAGTGTGTGGGTCCCATTTTTTTGGCTTTTTTGGTTAAAACATAACTGAGTGATGGTGTCAAACGTGTGGAGTATAGAAAATTAGGGTATTTTAAGTGATGAGTGATGAAAATTGAGTGAGGAGTGATGAAAAAAAAAAAAAAAACCAAACAACCCTTTAAGTTTTGTTTGGATACCACTTATTTTGGTGAAATTGAAAACTTATTGCTGACAATATTGTAGATAAAGGTAAAGGTGAAACTACACTATTAGTCCCTAAAATTTATCCTATGTGCGCAATTGGTTAGTGGAGTTAATAGGGTCGGGTAGGAGGTCAGGTGCACAGGTGAGGTTAGAGTGTGTGGGTCCCATTTTTTTGGCTTTTTTGGTTAAAACATAACTGAGTGATGGTGTCAAACGTGTGGAGTATAGAAAATTAGGGTATTTTAAGTGATGAGTGATGAAAATTGAGTGAGGAGTGATGAAAAAAAAAAAAAAAACCAAACAACCCTTTAAGTTTTGTTTGGATACCACTTATTTTGGTGAAATTGAAAACTTATTGCTGACAATACTGTAGATAAAGGTAAAGGCGAAACTACACTATTAGTCCCTAAAATTTATCCTATGTGCGCAATTGGTCCCTCAAGTTTCAAGTGAGCACAATTAGTCCCTCAAGTTTTTAAAATGAATAATATAAATCCTTTAATTAACTTATATTAACGGTGTTACTTACGTGGCTAACAGAATAATGATTTGGCATTTTTTAAATGACATGGCATTTATTTTTATTAAATACCATCAATGGCTATTGAATTAGATTTAGATCATCCCAAATACAATTGTCTACTGCACTATTCATTTGTTATCACACTCCATATATTATTTACAAACAGGTTATATTCGGAATCTTCAACTCAAATACTCTATTCCAACTCAGACCTCCCCACTTTACTCTCTCACTCTCTCTGAGTTCCAAATTGCTGGCCACATTTCCGTCGGCCCATCATCGGAACCCGACTTGAGAAATCATTGGACCATCCTCCACCAAACATGGATGACCATGGTGGTGCATATCTGCAACTATTCATGGATGGGGCCACCTTTTACAACTGCATTGGTCTTGGGAGTCTCTTGTCAATGAAAGTGTGGGACCCACTGCCCCAATTCATCCAAACATGGGTCCGCAACTACATTGGTGGAAATTTAGTCTAACTACTCTTTGGTGGAACTTTAGTCTACCTACTCTCTGGCTTCCTCTGGTATTTCTGCAAAGCTCATAGATCTCTTCGAGCTTGCACACCAGAGTCACCTTGTCTTCGTCCAACGTGGCACTGTCAATCATTCTAAGACAATTGCTTAAAGGTTGCACCGTCGAACAATAACGTTTTTCTTTAAGACAATTGCAATTGTCTTAATCCGATTAAAGCCAAGGCACATAATTGACGGTGCTGGATAAAGTTTTTCTAAAAACAATTGCACCGTCGAACAATAAAGTTTTTCTTTCCATTACGTTAACATTGCCATGGCACCGTCGATCACTTTTGTACTGGGCTAGGATAAAGATTTGAATTAGAATGGTCTAATTTTTTTCTTATGTGTTAATTTAATTTTGTAATTTTTTAATAAAAAAGAATGCCACATCATTTAAAAAATGTTAGGTCATTATTTCGTTAGCCACATAAGTAACACTACTAACGGAAGTTAACCGAATGACTTATATTGCTCATTTTGAAAACTTGAGGGACCAATTACGCTCACTTGAAACTTGAAGGACCAATTGCTCACATAGGATAAACTTCAGGGATTAATTATGTAGTTTCACCTAAAGGTAAAAGTTAGTTGAAATAGTATAGTGAAACCCATGAATAGTGCCAAAAAGTGTAATGGGGCTCATAAATAGTAATAAAAATAAGCTGAATAGTGAAATAATCTATAATTTTAATCCACATCCAAACGCACACTTAGTGGTAGGAAACTCGTCACCGTCACACTTATGAATCTAAGAATTGTGGATTCGAGTAGTTGCATGTTGCATTATTGCTTGGGTGGCCCCATGCTCAAGTGGGTTGAGGGTTGTGAACATGCACTCAAGCTCTCTTTTCTCGATTAACCAAAAAAAAAAAAAGATATCTTTGGTTGTCATCTTATAATAAATTAATTATTATGGGCATATGAAAATGGGCAAATATGTTTGGTTGTAAAATTAGAATTAATTAATTGTTTTGTGCATGTGGAAGTGAGCATATTATTTTTATTCCACCTACTAAGAAATATCTATTATAACCATTTTAGGGAGGATAACTATTTCTCAATTGAATGGATAACTTTTACTAAGTAATAAGTAACAAAGGCAACCAAATAGTCATTCCATTCAAATGATATTTCTTGGTATTTCCAAAAAAATATGTCCATAATTTGAATTTCGTTATATATACCCCTAAAAGAAGGCATCTTTGATGATAGTATAGCTAGAGATTTTAATGTTTGCTATTTTGTTTGGTGTGTAGAGAACCCAACAATGTTCACTGTAGATGGACCTTGTATAGGAAAATTTATTTCATAAAGCGACCCCAAGAAACTATTTTCTCACAGCATGTGGATCCTACTTGATATAAGAGAGTGGTTTCATGAAGTCACTTACACATTGTATATTGTGTTTGTGCCAAGATATTCAATATATGTAGGGGTGTCAATGTTTGACCCAACCCACGAACACGAGTTTTTGCTGGTTAGGGTTGGGCCTTAATGGGTTTGGATCACAAACGGGTCGACCTGAAAGCGATATGATACGAAACTTATCATAAGCAAGTCAACTCACATGACTTGTTTAACACAACCCATTTAACTTGTATAACAAATAAATATTCATTTTTGATTTTAGATTTCTCAAATATCTTTTGTAGGGCCAGAGAATTTATGTCCCGGCCCACTTTCCATTAGGACTCAAGGCCCATATCGAAGAGAGTAGTTGCCGAGGATAAGCAATGAAAGGCCAAGTAGTCTAGGGATGCAGCCGAGGATGACCTTGTCCTCGGCATCCCAAGGCTTAAAAGGGAAGAACAACATGTCATCAAAGGCAGCTTCCAAAGCGCTCCCAGAAGAAAAGGCGAGTAGAATGGGAGTCGCATAGGGGTACAGAGTGGGAGTGGTTCAAGGAAAAGACGTCACCTCCACATTGAATGCGCCAACAAACGTCCTAGCCACATTGATGGGAAAAGACTCCTGAACAGTGTGGCTTCGGTTATTGCAACTAACAGAAAGTAGGTGGAGGCAGTTGATGGGACAGGTACTCGAGTATTTACCTACCTAATCAATAGATGGAATGTCAGGATCAACCGAGAAGGGCTATATAATGTAAAAGCTTATGCGCCAAGAAAAGGAGGAAAACAAGGGTACCCAAAAAAGGGAAAGGAAGAATAAGAACATTAAGTTTCATGGACAAGATCCACAGACAACCTTAACTCGCCTCTATGCATCCACCATGAGTACCATGACTAGCCACCATTCGGTGACCAAGGCCTAGCCTTCCAAGCCCACGCTCTACAAATTATATTGTTTGGGCCTTTAACGTACGAACCCAATACCATTTTGGGGTCGTTACAAATTGAGTCCTTACATCTTTTATATTCAATCTATATTTTAAACTTAAAAAGAAAATGGAGTAATTACAAAAACTTACAAGTGATATAGTTGTAAATTGAAACTTCTCTAGTCATGATCAGTCTATTGTTGGCACCAACTCTTTCAATATTGATACTTAACGTTTGACGAGTTTTATGGATATTATATTTTTGTTGAACTATGTTATTTTGGGTTGAAGTGTATAAACTTCTTTTAGAATGTAAAGAACTTATTTTTAGATTGATGTTAAATTTTTGTTGATTTATGTTATTTTGAATTTGGGTTGAAGATTCTATCAAAAAAAAAAAATGTGGGTTGAAGATTTGAAGTGTATGCATTATTTTCAAAATGTAAAGAACTTATTTCTGTCTGGATGTTATAGTTTATATTAAGCGGGTTGAACCCATCTTTTTCTCTCCTCTTGCTAGGAGTGTTTCCTCTCACTAAAGGTGAGATTTCCTCTACTGCCTAGTAGTTTTCTCTACCCCACCATGATGAGACTTTCATACGGTTAGGTTTGGGGTTCCTCACTATATACTTTGTGTATTTTGTCCTTTGTTACTTGTAATGTCCACTATTAATTCAATGTTAATTTCTGCTAGTTATCTTTCCACTGTAAATTTCTTATAGTTTTCTTGCTCTTGTCCACTATTAATTCCTTCTAGTTTTCTTGTTTATCTTTTCATTGTTAATTCCCTCTTCTTGTCTTGTTCTTTTGTTTCTCTAGATATTCTTTTCTTTGTTATTGCCTTTTAGTGTTCTTGACAATCTAGTGTCTTTTCTAAGTCCATCATGGACTCGGATTTCATTGAACGTCTACAAAGGTTTAATTTGACGGAGGAAGAAGGTGAGGCTATTACTGTCTGTTCAAATCATTGTGAGAAAATTCTTGAGGAATGTTCACTTAGTCTCATTGGTCGTTTCAACATGGCAAAACCCATCAACCTACGGGCAGCACAAAATCTTTTAAGGGGTATATGGAAATTTGGTCAAGACTTGAAGATTACTGATGTGGGAGAAGGGCTTATTTAGTTCAAATTCTCTTTGGAAAGCCAACAAGTATGGGTTATGAATAATGGTCCATGAAGTTTCGATAACCACCTCTTACTACTCTGGCAATGGGAAAAGGGGATGATGGCTTTCTTTGTTAATTCCTTACACATTCCTATATAGGTGCAAGTATGGGGACTTCCTTTTGATCATATAAATGAAGAGGCGGGTAGAGATATCGATAGTGGAATTGGTCGAGTTGTTGTTGTTGACTGCAAGGCCATAACATCTAACTAAGCCCGTTTCCTCCGAATCTAAGTTGAGATGCCTTTGGATAAACTAATCCGGAGAAGTGCACCAGTCATTAGTCCAAAAGGGGATTGAGCATGGGTTGCCTTTCAATATGAACGCCTTTTGGGGCTATGCTTCAATTGTGGATTTTTAGGACATGAATCAAGGGCTTGCACGAAGGAAAAGATCAGGGATGGTAGAGATAGTCTGTATGGTGATTGGCTGAGAGCAGGTTATTGTAAACTAAATGTTAATAATAATAGAAATAGACCACCTAGCCCACCAAGGAGAAACAGGAAGGAGAATGATGGTAATCGAGATACCAATCAACCGCTGCAACCACCACATAATTCAGAATCGGAGACCTCACAAGATAACACTGATGACCATGCAACGATTATAGAGAATATTGAACAACAGGTAATTGCTTTCATGGGTATGTACGAGATTGAAGCCCAATTTCCTAATCCATCGGATAGTAGTTTTTTAAACCGTGATATCATGGATTTAAATTGTGAAAGTGGGATAGAGAAGGACCCCGAAATTATTGGAGACAGCCTGATTAGTGTACCTATCTTGTATGAGAAGCAGAGTTTGGTTGAAAATATGCCTCCTACTAGTGAAGCCCTTGATGAGTTGGACTTAAACTCCCTGTCACTTGATAAACAACAACAAGGTAAGCCACAAATACGTAAGTGGAGAAAAATTAAAAATCCTAAGGTTACGTCTAAGGCAGAAATGAAGCATGCTACCAATGGGGTGGGAAACAAGCGTAGAAAAAAGGTGGAACCCAATGAAGACAAGAAACGTTCAAAGGTTTGGAATGATTCTTCAACAAGCACAATGGCAAAGGCTGAGATTCAGCCCCACCGAGCACAATGAATATCTTAAGCTGGAACTGCCGGGGGTGTGGGAACCTCCGTGCAGTCACTATTCTCTCTCATTTGGTGAGGGAAAAAGCTCCCAAATTTTGTTTCTCATGGAAACAAAACAAACAGTAGATGAGATGAGAAGAATTCAAGCTAACCTACAGTATCAATCGATGCTTACAATCCCATGTATTTGGAGAGCCGGTGTTTTAGCTTGAATTAGGAAGCAAGAAGTTGATCTACATGTTCAGACCTATTCCTTCAATCATATTGATGCACATGTTATGACTAATCCAAATTCACCATGGAGAATTAATGGCTTTTATGGCAGACCGGAGGAACATCGGAAACATGAATCTTGGGGATATTTGAGAAATCTGCATTGTAGAAGTTCATTACCATGGTTGTGTATTGGTGATTATAATGAGATTTTAACCTCTATTGAGAAACAAGGGAGAATACCAAAGCCAAATCAATTAATGGAGGAATTCAGGATTGTTTTACTGCGGTGTGGCATAGTTGATCTTGGCTTTTATGGGAATATATTCACATGGCGGAATGGACGTCTGGGAGAAGCTTTTGTTCAAGAGAGGCTAGACAGAGCATGTGCTACAATCGAATGGAAGGCTTTGTTTCCACATAGCAAGGTTACACACCTTCAAGCATCATATTCTGACCATGACCCAATAATGCTCACAACCAATGTTAATACACAAGGGGCACACAGGAAAAAATAACCCAAGAGATTTGAAGAAAAGTGGGCAACGCATCTAGAATGTGAGGGAATTATTCATGATGCTTGGAATAGTGCAATAACCATGGGTAGCCCAATGTATAGATTATTTGAAAAAAAATCAAAAAGTGCAGTATATCTTTGGTGGGATGGAGTAGACAATTGGGAAACTCAAAGATAAAGATAGAAGAGAAAAAAAAATTGGAGTTAGAGAATCTTACATTATGAATAATGCAGATAATCTTGAAGTGATCCAGAAAGTGAAGGATGAGATAAATGCTTTATTATTACAGGAGAAATTATTTTGGAGGCAGAGACTAGATCAATTTGGTTACCTGCAAGGGATAAAAACACAAAGTATTTTCATCCGAGAGCAAGCTAGAGGCATAGAAAAAATCACATTTCAGGTTTTTTGGATGACCAGGGCAGATGGTGCAATATTGAGGATGAGGTTACAAGTGTGGCTGAAAAATACTTCAAAATTTTATTTACTTCTACTACTTCGACTAATTTGAATCTTGTTCTGGACTCAGTTGATAGAGTGGTTACTTCTGATATGAACCAAAATGCTTCAACTGTATACACCTGATGAGGTAAAACGGGCTCTTTTTCACATGCACCCCTTCCAAATCACCCGGGTTAGATGGTATGTCTCCATTCTTTTTCCAAAAATATTGGCACATTGTAGGCAATGATGTAACTAATGCAGTGTTTTCTGTTTTGAATTCGAGTCATGTGCTCCATAAGATGAATTACACACATATTGTTCTAATACCCAAGAAGGATGATCCAAAAAATGTCTTTGACTATCAACTTATCAGTTTAGGCAATGTTGTATCTAGAATTGTCTCAAAAGTCTTAGCCAATCGGCTAAATTATCTTGCCCAATGTAATATTAGACTCACAAAGTGCTTTTGTTCCTAACCGGTTAATAACTGATAATACTATTGTAGCATTTGAAGTATTACACAGGATGAGGAATAAAAGAATAGGGAAGATAGGGCAGATGGCAATTAAATTGGATATCAGTAAGGCGTATGATCAAGTTGAATGGGAATTCTTGAGACATATTATGCTTATATTGGCTATTGATGCTCAATGGGTGCAATTAGCAATGGAAACAGTGACTACTACTTCTTATTTTGTGATTGTTAATGGAGAGCCTAAGGGATTTGTTACCCCTTCTAGGGTTATAAGACAAGGAAATCCACTATCCCCATACTTGTTCCTTTTATGTGTAGAAGGGCTCTCATCTTTGACTAGGAAGGTAGTGGCATCACAGAGCATTCATGGAATTTTATCATGTACAAATGGGGTATGTATTTCTCACATTCTTTTTGCAAATGATAACTTTATTTTTTGTCATGTACAAAATGGGCTCTCATCTCCATGCATCAACTATCACCTTCTTTTTGCAAATGATGCTCAAGATATATTCATGCTATTTAGGTGGTTGATGGACAAACTTTCTTAACAGGAGATGGAATGATGGGCAGTGACAGCTTGGGCAATTTGGAATGCTTGAAATAAATATTATTTTGAATATATCCAAATTCAACCCAAGTCCATTCTTGATGGAGCACTTGGTTTTTTGCAGGAGTATCAACATTTGGTAGTTGCTCAATTAACAATTGAATGTGATCTGATAGTTTCTGCATATATGATGTGTTTCTGCATAGTGTTATTTTTCTGCATAATTATTTGTTTCTGTAGAAACTGTTTTGTTTTTCTTCATATTTGTTGCTTCTACAGTATAGGTCCGGTAATGTTGTAATAGTTGTCCGACTCCTCTGCTTGTTTTATAGGTTTCTATGTATTGTTTTTGAATTCTACAAAAGTTGCTTTCTGCATAATTCTGCATTATTGTTCTGCTGTTAGCAGAGGGTTAAATACCCCTATTTGTCTATGTAATGTTTTGGTGTAATGGTGTGGTCTATGCAGAAATAGTTGTTTTCCTGCATAATTGTTTCGCTATTAGCAGAGGGTCAAAGGTTCCTGTTTTGTTTGCAAGGTTCTTATATACTCTTTGCATATTTTATCAAATAAAATTTCTATCTTTTATCTGAAAAAAAAAAAAAAAAATATATATATATATATATACACACATATTAAGCGGGTTGAAATGGGTTGTGTCACATTCGTGTTAACCCAACACGACCCGTTTATTAAGCATTTTAAGTGGGACGAGTTGTGTCAACCTGCTTCATTAATAGGTTGGGTTCGGGCTGAGGAGTCATGACACGATTATTAAATGAGTCGGGTTTGGGTTGAGGCATTTAGTCGAATACCCCTACCTCGACACGACACGAACCTGATACCTTAACTTGAATTGACACCCCCTAAATATATGTATGTGTAGGGACACAGTTCGCGTGGGCCCACAGTAGGGTTGGGTTCACACGTAAATGGACCCGTACAATATCATTTGTAGAGAATGGGGTCGAAAGGCTAAACCATGTTTACTCAGCCGTGGTTTAGTTGAGTTGTTCATGCATGATCTAGAGGTGTTCACCCCTTTAGGTTTTTTTTCTTTCCGGAAGAATCCCCCCCCCTTCTTTAGGTTGTATATTTTCCTTTTATATTAGCATGCATTCAATTTCCTTCGTCCACGTGTAGGGTCGGACTTTCCAAGACTGACACCTGTCCCATCAGTTTCAGACCTGAGTTGCTGGGAGTGGTTGAGTAGGCCAAAGAAACACGACTCTGTGAGAGGCAAAGCTCTGTCTAGGGCCGGTAGTATTGGCAGCCTTTCCTAGATATTTTAGATTTCTTACAAGATTATCCCTATACCACTTTTGCCCCTTTCCTTAGTGTAGCTCTGGGCTAACCGAGGGCTGTACCTTCCTCGGCGGCTTCTATGGCCCATTAGTGCTTTGTGTTTATTGGGCTGGGACTACTATCCTCCTCGGCTTGGGCCTTAAGTATCCCCGTGAATAGGTGGATCTGGCCCATCTGTTGTCGGGCCCCACAATAGCCCCTCAAAACCCTGCTATCCAACTCTTCGGTTGGAAAGGTGGGTTTTGATAATACCGAGACTTTATTGCGGCTTATTAAGTTCGGCCCTTGATCAACGTCAGCGACTTCTCACCTCCCCAAGTAATGCGCCGGTCTACGTGACAATTCCCTTGACTTACGCATGAGGCGTTTATTCCGTTTGGATAGCCGTAGTGCGCTTTTAATGTCTTCTTTTTACGAGGTCTCTTAACTCTATCGGTTAAGGAGGGCTTGGAGAAACGAAACGGTTTTGCATTTACTAGCAGATTTCTTAGAGGATCGGAACGTGTCACGTACCCTCGTCTTTTTCCCCTATATAAAGAGAGAAGATAAGAGGGTGATTCTCTCATATGCGAATCCCTTAGACTTTTCCCAGAATCCGCCTCTTCCCTCTGGTTATCCCTCATTTGATAACACGTCCACCACAGTGATCAACCATGAATGAATCCCTCCTTTCCCTGAAACACCATATCTTAACGAAACTTGAGATGGCTCGGTCGGGACAAGGATGGTGGAGACTCAAGGTTTGTCTCCCCATTCTTTTAGCCAAAATCCGAAGCAGGGACTCGTCATACCCCATTTCTGGTGTGACTGAGTCGAAAACCTCCCTTGTCATCTCCATCTGCTCTCTCATGAGCATACCTAATTAGGCTCCCCTTCTCCCTCTTTTGCTCCTTTTACTTTCTTTTCATTGCTTCACGCTTCTTCTCCTCCTTCCCGTTTATGTCCTCCATCTTCTTTTTCCCTTGCTTTCTTCAGCAACAAGAGCTTGCTGGAGTGCTTCCATGTGTTCCAATTCTTCTTCCTTGTCCTTCATTATTTTTGTATAAGGTTCTTCTCCTGATATGAGCAGTACTGAGGCATGGATTTCAGAGAGACCTTGAAGGCAGATTCAAAAGACACCTGATGGTTTACTTATTTGTATTACAGATATTGTTATTGTTTTTGCAGTTCATTTTTTGTATAGGCTTGTTTAAGCCCTTCCTTGTACGTTGTAACAAATTTTCATATTAATAAAAGATAGTGTTACTCTATTTCTTATGTCTTGTTTATATATTCTAACAAATGCGAAAGCGCTGCTCGGCATAATAGTATAGAATTTGAATCAGTAAGGACTAAGGACGAAGTAATCGTTGATAAAATGATGCCACGATAATTTTAACAAAATTATTATTCAATATAACAGTCCGACCAGTAAGGAATGAGACTTATCTTAAAATTAGCAGTGATGGGTGTCAAATGTCCGATTAGGTGTAAGAAGTATTTACCCGAGGACATGTTACCTCTCGGATGAATGGCCTCCTTAGGTTGACGATCATTAGGTTGCTCTGCCATCTCCACGAGGCGTGAGCATTAACCTTTTCCATTATTTAAGCCGAAAAGAATCCCTTCATTAGGGCAGCTGACTTCCAAAGAAGCTTAAGTCCGAGGACTTTGCCAAACCTGGGTTTTGTTCAGGACTTATACGTTTTATCTTACGTACTTGATTTTTCTCGGAGGCGTGAGTCCGAGACTTGGGTTTTGTCGGTATTGAGTTTTACCTTTTAGCATGGGTCCGAGGACCATGCGAGCCTTAGGTTCTGTCCGAGACCAATGTCCGCACCAGTACTTGGTTTCCCTTATCTTTGAGCATTTCCCGATTCGCCCAAAATTGACTGTCCTCGGCCATGGCCGCTGCTCCGCGTCGGCCAAGGTACCTGGGCCCTTACGCCAAGCGGCCCCGGGTCCACGAATCCACCTAGCCTATGAATTAAGAGATATTTCTGCAACTTCTGGCCACGTGGTACTCTCTGATGTCACGATGACCGAAATGCGCCTTTACGAGGCTTTTTAATCTTGTGGTTGCAGTCGATGTTGGAAGTTGAGCCAAGACCACTTTGTCTGTAGTGCTCCTTGGGACGCTGCATGAGTTGACTACCATCATCTTGTCTTTTCAAATAAATAGGAGGGAGAGATGGTTGCGTTATATATAACACCCCTTCTTTCAGTTTTCTCTCACATCACGCTCCCCACATCCGGAGCTCTCCTTTCTTGGCATAACATGTTGAAAACGAGGGTTGGGAATAAAGAACTTCCTCCGCCGCAGAAGCATCGTGTCTTCATGAGGCTTACTACCATAAGACATGGGCGCAGGAAGCACAAATTCAGGAGAATACTCCCTCTCCGCCGAGAGGGAAAAGAATCGTCCCCTCTTTTAGTCAAAATCCGAAGCAGGTTCTGTTCATGCCAGAGTTTTGGTACGGCAGAAGAAGGGTTTTCCTCCCTCAGCGCCTCCGCTTTGCGGTAGGCGTATATTTAGAGAAAGCCCCACCACCTTCAACTCCCTACACCTTTTCTTCAATGGTGTCAGGTTCAAGTTGGATCTCTTTCGCTGTTTGAGTTGTGGGCAAGTGAGAGCTTTGAAGAAGAACAAGGTCTTGGAGCTGTAGCCAACTTCTCCTCTGACCTACTTCCTCGGCTTTTACTTATTTTCTTGTATCTTCCTTTCTTTTGGTCATGTAGTGAACTTTGACACAGACCGGTTCTAGCTTTTCATTGTACATTGTACTGTCTTTTTGCTTTAGTAAGAAATGACGATTTCTTTATTTATTCTGAATGTTGTTCCTTTAATAGAACTACTTTGTGAGTTGGTGTACTCCATGTGTGTGTTTCTCCTTGGCAGTATTCAGGGCAAGGACTCTTGAAACCCGATTCAACTAATTTTAATCTATGCACACTAACAGACATGATAATAACTCGTAATAAGTTAAACTTAGAAAACTAACCGAGATGTCGATTGAACGCTCTGCAATAAGTGTGAGAATATCGTCTGAGGGTGTCGAACTTTGAATAATTCATCTAAGAGCACGACCAAACGTTGCGTGACTTTGGTGGTGCTTTTGAAAACTTGTTAATCCATTCCATATTGGTCCCTTTAGTGTTAAGGGTTCAAAAGCAGACTAGAGAGTCCATGTAACACAGCTCTTCCATTTAAGTAGTTGATTTCCCCAGAGGCTTGGGTCCGAGGACCATGCAAGGCCTTGGTTCTGTCCAAAACTTGCTTTTTCTTTGTGAGTAGTTGGTTTCCCCAGAGGCTTGGGTCCGAGGACCATGCAAGGCCTTGGTTCTGTCCAAAACTTGCTTTTTCTTTGTAAGTAGTTGGTTTCCCCAGAGGCTTGGGTCCGAGGACCATGCAAGGCCTTGGTTCTGTCCAAAACTTGCTTTTTCTTTGTAAGTAGTTGGTTTCCCCAGAGGCTTGGGTCCGAGGACCATGCAAGGCCTTGGTTCTGTCCAAAACTCGCTTTTTCTTTGTAAGTAGTTGGTTTCCCCAGAGGCTTGGGTCCGAGGACCATGCAAGGCCTTGGTTCTGTCCAAAACTTGCTTTTTCTTTGTAAGTAGTTGGTTTCCCCAGAGGCTTGGGTCCGAGGACCATGCAAGGCCTTGGTTCTGTCCAAAACTCGCTTTTTCTTTGTAAGTAGTTGGTTTCCCCAGAGGCTTGGGTCCGAGGACCATGCAAGGCCTTGGTTCTGTCCAAAACTCGCTTTTTCTTTGTAAGTAGTTGGTTTCCCCAGAGGCTTGGGTCCGAGGACCATGCAAGGCCTTGGTTCTGTCCAAAACTTGCTTTTTCTTTGTAAGTAGTTGGTTTCCCCAGAGGCTTGGGTCCGAGGACCATGCAAGGCCTTGGTTCTGTCCAAAACTTGCTTTTTCTTTGTAAGTAGTTGGTTTCCCCAGAGGCTTGGGTCCGAGGACCATGCAAGGCCTTGGTTCTGTCCAAAACTTGCTTTTTCTTTGTAAGTAGTTGGTTTCCCCAGAGGCTTGGGTCCGAGGACCATGCAAGGCCTTGGTTCTGTCCAAAACTTGCTTTTTCTTTGTAAGTAGTTGGTTTCCCCAGAGGCTTGGGTCCGAGGACCATGCAAGGCCTTGGTTCTGTCCAAAACTTGCTTTTTCTTTGTAAGTAGTTGGTTTCCCCAGAGGCTTGGGTCCGAGGACCATGCAAGGCCTTGGTTCTGTCCAAAACTTGCTTTTTCTTTGTAAGTAGTTGGTTTCCCCAGAGGCTTGGGTCCGAGGACCATGCAAGGCCTTGGTTCTGTCCAAAACTTGCTTTTTCTTTGTAAGTAGTTGGTTTCCCCAGAGGCTTGGGTCCGAGGACCATGCAAGGCCTTGGTTCTGTCCAAAACTTGCTTTTTCTTTGTAAGTAGTTGGTTTCCCCAGAGGCTTGGGTCCGAGGACCATGCAAGGCCTTGGTTCTGTCCAAAACTTGCTTTTTCTTTGTAAGTAGTTGGTTTCCCCAGAGGCTTGGGTCCGAGGACCATGCAAGGCCTTGGTTCTGTCCAAAACTTGCTTTTTCTTTGTAAGTAGTTGGTTTCCCCAGAGGCTTGGGTCCGAGGACCATGCAAGGCCTTGGTTCTGTCCAAAACTTGCTTTTGTTTCTTTTTATTTGCTTGTTTTCTGAAGGCTTGACTCTTCGAACAAGGTGGGGGGAGCTGGCCTGGTGTTTGAAGCCCCTAGGCTTGTCTATGTCGTCGACGACGTGGAACGTAGCCCCTAGTAAGAGCTTATGTTGGAACATCAGTAATATGTCGCCGGTGATATAGGCACCTTCGTAGCCCCTTGTTCGACGGAAGCTCAACTTCACCATCGCTCGAGCTAACATGCAAGCCTCCCCACAGACGGCGCCAATTGTAGGGACACAGTTCGCGTGGGCCCACAGTAGGGTTGGGTTCACACGTAAATGGACCCGTACAATATCATTTGTAGAGAATGGGGTCGAAAGGCTAAACCATGTTTACTCAGCCGTGGTTTAGTTGAGTTGTTCATGCATGATCTAGAGGTGTTCACCCCTTTAGGTTTTTTTTCTTTCCGGAAGAATCCCCCCCCCTTCTTTAGGTTGTATATTTTCCTTTTATATTAGCATGCATTCAATTTCCTTCGTCCACGTGTAGGGTCGGACTTTCCAAGACTGACACCTGTCCCATCAGTTTCAGACCTGAGTTGCTGGGAGTGGTTGAGTAGGCCAAAGAAACACGACTCTGTGAGAGGCAAAGCTCTGTCTAGGGCCGGTAGTATTGGCAGCCTTTCCTAGATATTTTAGATTTCTTACAAGATTATCCCTATACCACTTTTGCCCCTTTCCTTAGTGTAGCTCTGGGCTAACCGAGGGCTGTACCTTCCTCGGCGGCTTCTATGGCCCATTAGTGCTTTGTGTTTATTGGGCTGGGACTACTATCCTCCTCGGCTTGGGCCTTAAGTATCCCCGTGAATAGGTGGATCTGGCCCATCTGTTGTCGGGCCCCACAGTATGTATTACATGTCATGAAACTCTACTACACTTTATTGTAATTCAAAATTATCAAGATGATTCCAATGATATGAGTGTATGTTTTTTTAATTAAGTTTGGGTATTGGACCATCATATTACTATACTAGTAAGCAACATGTGTGATTCATGGAAAAGTTTAATAAAAAAAAAATGATTTTATATTTTTATCTAAAAGAATTATGTTTTTTGTCTTATCTTTTAATTAAAATAATACTTGAAATAAATGAAAGTTATTAATACACATTTATTTGATTTGTATGTATATAAAATATGAATTTTATAATTATGGTTGTTATTAATAGATACTTACTGTGATTGTATATTTAAATGGAATTTTAATGAATATATAAATATAATAATTATTAATTAATAGTTTTTTTATTATAATTGTGTTTTTATGTGTAACTATTTATTCTACTATTTAAACAAAATATGATATGGCAAGATTTCTGATTGAGGGTTTTATTTTGGAGAAGAGTTGAAGCTTTAAATATAAAATAAATAAAATCAATTTATATATATATATATATATTAAGGCATTTTATCTAAACTTTTTATTGATGTGCAAAATTGCAAGGCTTTAAAAACTCATTTTGTAAAATTACTAAAATATTATGAGGTCAACCAAAAGTTAAATGTTTTTGAATTTATATATGTTATACTTAGAGATTACTAATTGACCTTAAAGTTGAAGAATTTTTTTTTTTAATTTTAATTTTTTTAAATTAAAAATTGTTAAAATATACTAAATAGCAACTACCATAAAACAGAATTAATATGCTCAAACCTTACTGTATCTTTAAAGTTTAAGAGAAGATAACTGGATGTAGGATAGCTTACGCTAATTGTCGAAAAATATCCACTCATAGAAAAGGCGAAAACGACTACAAACTTGCAATTTGCAAATTTCCAATCTAAAAGGCACAACTTGCGGTCCAGTTACCTCAACAAGCCGATTCCTTTGGTGGCCCTCGTCATGGACCACACATTATTAATCATTTACATTGTGCCGTGGTAGTTAGCTTTCTAATGCATGAGAAAGTTTATACTTTATAGACACGATAAATTTGATTCAAGCTAGGTGAGGTAGTAGATTGTTAATCGTAAGTAAAAAAAAAAAAGTAATGTTAGTGGTGGGTTTAAATAAGAATTAGTAAAATTTTATCGACTATATAACGTTGCTATTGAAATTGCAGTAATAACTAGCAACTTTTGTTAGCTTAAAACTTAGATATAGTATATTGAGTTTTTAAATAAAATTCAAACAACATTGAATTTAATTGCCATTGAAAAATTAAATACTTTGACAAATCTAATATGTTACCCTTGAAAATTTATATTTAAGTTTTGCCTTTTCGGGCAATGTTGAGGGTAGAACGGAACCTTGCAGTTCTGTTTTGTTTTTTGGTTGGGTGTGAGTTGTGTGACTGTGTGACAGGTGAGACAGAGACATTTTTTAGGTGGAGGAAGTTATTTTCTGCATTGAATCGTTGAATTTGATCCACCATGGACCGATGAAAAAGTATTAAAGTTGACGCGTCTAATTTGTATGTGGTTGTACTTTATTCTTAGTAAAGATCTTTTGCTTTCGTTTGTTCATAAAAGATTTTCAGTTCATCCAAAAAAAAAAAAAGTGGTTTGCACTTTGGCCTATCCCACATTAATTAATGCAGTTTAAAAGTGCGTTTGGATACAACTTATTTTGCTGAAAACTGAAAAATAAAAATAATAAAAAAAATAATTTCTAGTTATAGTTCATACTCACAAAATACTGTTCATCTGTCTTAATGCACTGTTCATGTCTCATGAACAGTGCAAGAGGCGCTAGTCCAAAAAAAAAAAAAAAAAAAGAGAAAGAAGAAGAAAACGCAGACGTGAGCAATGAAACACGTTATTATACAAACGCGTGCTAAGTTTACTTTTCTTAAAAGGATTATCACAAGTACTTTTGTTTTACTATATTGTTGAACTCAACAAGCATTTCAAAAGAGTTTGGGATAAGTTAAAGAATCTTGTAATTTAGTGATATAGTCCAATTTTCACACTAACAAAGAATTTGGATTCAAATTCTCCTTTAAAGACAAAAAATGTGTAATCTATTTTAAAAGAGTCCATTAGGGAAAAAAAAAAAAAAACAGCATGACAAAGAGATGTACAAAGGTTTTCAGTTCATATAAAAAATGTGGTTTGCACTTTGGCCTATCCCACATTAATTAATGTAGTTTAAGTTTACTTTTCTTAAAAGGATTATCACGGGTACTTTTGTTGTACTATATTGTTGAACTCAACAAATATTTCAAAAAAGTTTGGGATAAATTAAAGAATCTTGTAATTTAGTGATATGGTCCGATTTTCACAGTAACAAAGAATTTGGACTTGAATTCTCTTTTAAAGACAAAAAATGTGTAATCTATTTTAAAGGAGTTGATTAGGTAAAAAAATAGCATGACAAAGAGATGTACAAAGGTGCAAAAATGCCCAACTTTTCATGTTCTTTGAATGTAAGTTTTTGGTTGTTTAACGATGGAAATTCTGTCCAAATCACTTGTTTAACGTTCTTGTCTGATGTGTTTTTAGTTTTTTTATTCTTTCCCTTTTCAGAGAAAGAGAATCTGCTTTAGCAACAACTTCAACATGCGAGTTTGACACTATCCAATTCTATATATATAAAAAAAAAAAAGCTTTTCCTTAAAAGTCTTATAATATAACTTAAGTGGTTGACACATCCTAATGTTTTTAATGAAAACATCTAGAATTCAAACTACCTTTCAAAAAAAAAAAAAAAAAAACCTTCACAAAAAATGTCAAATATAAATTTTTTTTTTTTTGTTGGTAAACATGTCAAATATAATTTTGTGGTTATGGAAAAAAGCTCAAGTATAATTTTGAATATACACATAATTAAAAGGTGGAGGTGGTTTGATTTGCTCTATGGGGCTATTTTTAGTGCCCTAATGGCAGACAAAGCCCATCAATCTGCCTCACTCTACACAACTTTACATTTCATTATTTGAATGCTAAAACAATTAATGCTCATTGGGTCGTTAAAAGGAATTCGAATCCTTTTATTTAATAGGAAAAAGGTTGTCCAATTGTTGATGTAATTTTCTGTGCATTTAAAAAACCCATCATACTTTAGCAAAAAAAAAAAAAAAAAAAAATCGACCTAATAATTTAGTTGCTTCCCCACTACTGCAGTAGCAATATTATACCCGCCACTTCAGGTTAGCCATCTCTCAATTTGAATGGAAATTTACGACAACAATGGCTGTTCCCATCTTCTTATGCCTGACCCACTGTCCACCAGTTGTCTGACAGGGACGTCCTTCTGGACCTTCTTCCACATTCGCCTTAAAGGCTCAAAGGTGTGATCACGAATGCTCAATGTGTGACCAAAAAGGAAAAAGGGCAAATGAAATTTCGATTTGTGTTTTCTTTTCCTCACCTAATACCATGCTTCATGTTTATTTTTCCCCTCGGAAAAGGAAATATGAAGGATTGTTTTATGTTTTCTTTCCTCACCTAATTCCTTACTTTATGTTTATTTTTCCCCACCACTTTTTTTCTTAAAATAAGGATGGTATCGGAGCAAGATAGGGGCAATTAGGAGTTACCATCTCAATCTAATTTCCTATTAAGAAGAAAATGATCTTCTCTATTTGAAATGGTTCGATTTCATAGTTTAATTTAAATTTTACACATTTGAAAGTATGCGTAGTTATACACAACCATATTATTTAAAATTTTCAAATGACGTGATAGTTTGTCTGTATACTGTTAAATCCAAAAAAATAAAACCATAGCAATGAAATTGATGAAATAGAAAGAACTTGAAATGGAGAGGATCTTATTCCCGCTTCAAGGCAGGGAAAACCAGCAGGACAAGTTTGAAATATTTTTCTATTCTTAATGAGGTCACTTTAACATTAATGTAAGTATAAATGAAAGTGAAAGTGAAAGGACATTCATTAAATTGCAAAAAAGAGAAGGAGAAAAAAGTAATTAAAGGGATGATAATAAAATATGTAAAAAAAAAAATTATTAAGATGTGTACAAGGCAAGCAAAACCTCTTGAGGAACACTCAGTGACCCCTCGTAATCTTTTAGGCATGATTTAGTAGTGGATAGAGAATTTTTACCCCTTTTTTTAGCTGGAAAAAATAATTTTACTATAAAAATTTTGCTTTTCATGAATATGAATGCGCATATAGTGTTACATTTTAAAAAATTGTGTATCTTCTTTCTAAATGAGATTTTAAATAATGTTGCACCATATACACCTTGGATTCGTGAAAAAAATTGAAACAATTTTTGGCAAAAATATTGTTTTACACACGTTAAGTTTATGGTCGTTTTTAAATAAGTCTATTCACTGTGAAAGCTTGCAATTTACACCAATGAATATTACAGATATATCAATGCGTCCTTCATGTAAATAATCAGTCATAATTTTGTTGTTAAACCACAAAAAAAAAAATATAAAAAAAATAAAAGAACGATTTCATTTCAAAAGAAAAATAATAAAAACGTGATGGACTAGGACAAAAGGAGTACATCGACATAATTATAATAGCTGAATGAGTAAATTCTAATTTTTGAAAGTATGAGAACCGGTTTAAAAGTAACATCAGATTTTATTTTATTTTATTTTTTTGAGAGATAAGTAACCTCAGATTTAGATGGTGTAAATTAATTTTAACCTTAATTTTATTCATTATAAAACAAACATTATCCATTTCAGGACATCAATCATGAAGGAAATAAAAGTTTGCAAAATATAATAATATATCCAATGGATTATAATTTAAATTTGGCCCTTGGATTATTAATTAAGCAATTAACCAATTGACATTATGATTATGGAATATGGATGGCTTTTCCTTATCCCGTGGGGAGGTCTAAGCCAACCGTTCCAAATGGGATAGGAATAATATCTTCCTCGATGTGACGAATGAGTGGGGCAAGAACAAGGCAGAATAAGCTAATCGGAGCGTAGGACAAGGCTAGATTTTAGTCATTTATTTGTGTTTGGTTGAGAAGAAAAAAGGAAGATAGAAAATAAAGTTGGTATAAATTTACTCATATAGCTCTATTAGATTTTATTTTTTATTTTTTAAATACACATTAATTTTTTTATTAAAAATTTATGCATGTATGACACTTCATTGTTTTTTTTTTTTTTTTAAAAAATTTATTTAAGTGCAAGAAGTCAAAACAAATTAGGGAAAAAAAGGATGAAAAAAAAAAAGAAAAGGAGAAGATGAACACCAAAAAAAAAAAAAGGAAAGAAAAAGATTGTTGCCCAAGGGACAAAGGAAAGTGCCAAGAGCCATATAAGGCCAGGTTGCAAGGGGGACAATTTTGAAAAAAATAGAAGAAGAAGAAGAAAAGCCAAAAAGAAACTGACATGATCATTGCATAAGAAAAATTTGTTCACACGGGAAGTCCTATGTTTTCACTCCAATTTTCTTCCAATTTTAGGGAGATTATATTTTGGTGGGTTTAGAAGGAAAACACTTAGGCCCGCTAGTTTTCTCTCCCTTTCTCTTTTAATGAAACACAAAATTACCATTTTTTCTCCACTTGACATTATGATTATGGAATATGGATGGCTTTTCCTGATCCCGTTGGGAGGTCTAAGCCAACCGTTCCAAATGGGATAGGAATAATATCTTCCCCGATGTGATGAATGAGTGGGGCAAGAACAAGGTAGAATAAGCTAATCGGAGGGTAGGACAAGACCAGATTTTAGTCATTTATTTGTGTTTGGTTGAGAAGAAAAAAAGAAGACAGAAAATAAATTTTGTATAAATTTACTCATATAGCCCTATTAGATTTTTTTTTTTTTTTTAAGATACACATTAATTTTTTTTTAATTAAAAAATTGTGCATGTATGACACTACATTATTGTTTTTTTTTTTGGAAGTACAAGAAATCAAAACAAATTAGGGAAAATAAAAGGAGAAGATGAAAAAAAAAAAAAAAAAAAGATTGTTGCCCAAAGGACAAAGGAAAGTGACAAGAGCCGTACAAGGCCAGGTTGCAAGGGGGACAATTTTGAAAAAAAATAGAAGAAGAAGAAAAAATAGGAAGAAAAGCCAAAAAGAAACTGACATGATCATTGCACAATAAAAATTTGTTCACATGAGAAGTCCTATGTTTTTCACTTCAATTTTCTTCCAATTTTAGGGAGATTATATTTTGGTGGGTTCAGAAGGAAAACACTTAGGCCCACTAGTTTTCTCTTCCTTTCTCTTTTAACAAAACACACATAATTATCATTTTTTCTCCACTTTTCTCTCTTTCTCTTTTCATTTTCCTTAAAATTCACCCAGCCAAACGGAATCTTAGGTTTTCAATTGTCTTTCACACATTTGTTACTCCTTGTGTGGGGCTTTATTAATTTTTGTCTTTATTTTTTACTTTTGTGCTAGGATTTTCCAATTAAGCACAAGCTCTTTTGAATGAAAGGACATCACTAGTTCAATACACGGGATTGGGGCTTCACGCCCAAATGAGCTGTTAAATTAGAGGTGAAAATACTATTTTAGTTTATACATTTTTAGGTTATTGTTAATTTGGTCTCTATATCTTATTAGTAGTCAATTTAATCAATTTTATTTTCAATTTGCAATCAATTTGCAGCTAATTTTTGTTAGTGAATTGACGATAGAGATCAAATTATTGCATGTTGATATTTGATAATAACATATACCAAATTTATTTTTACTAAAGTTTAAGGACCAAATTGACAATAATCTCAAAATATATGAACCAAAATGATATTTTCACTTAATTATATCATTCATTTTAGCAAAACAACAATACTTCCTAAGCATAAAATGCTTAAAAAAGCAATAGCATATTGACTCTTTCTAACATTGTCCATTAAGCTCCCAAACAAATCAACACGTGTTTGTGGCCACTAACCCATATGGTCTTATTGGAACTATCCTTTCCCCAAATTGAATCCTAAAATTTCCTTAATTTTTTTATGTAAACGTAAGACATGTGATATTTAAAAATTAAATAAATACCACCACATTGCACATTTAACAAACAATTCGAGGAAGTTAAAGGATTAACTGGGGGAGAATCATGTCTCATAAAAGTTCTGGTCCTTCTGGATTCTTGATTTGGAGTGACCGAAGGAAAGTGGGTTGGTGGGAATGGGAACATGAATTTGAGTTCGGCAACAACATGAAAGTGATGCAACACAATATGTGTTCGATAATAGGCAGGTTTAGAGGGTGTGGAACCCGCCACTCGGCATGCGATTCGTGCTTTCCATAATCTTCTGTTAATTTACTCTACCTTTTAGTACTTTAATCGGGCTTTAATGCTCAATCCTCCCCGAATCCCTCTAAAGTGCATCACTTTTTTTAATGCTGAAGCTGCTTTCCAACTACCATAATTAGCAATAGTCCTTCTTCCCAATAATTTTGAAGAGTAAAGTCTACTTGCTCTTCTTCTCACCCAAAAAAAAAAAAATAATAATAATAATAAAATAAAATAAAATAAAAGTATACTTATACCATTATACCTTAAAAAATGTAAAGTTTTAAAAAGTTGTACATAAACAAAATATGGGTAAATTACAACTTACGTACCTGTAGTTTGATTGAAATTTAAATTACTTATCTGTGGTTTAAAATTTGATACTTTACCCACTTGAGGTTTGACTAAAATTTAAGTTGCCTACCTATAGTTTGAAATCCCACGATACAAGTGTTTCGCTGAATTTTGTTTTTATCTTACTTGATCTTGTATTTTTATGTTTTTTGTATTTTTGGAGGAGAGACATAAAAGTGAAGCAAAATTACATATTTAGCCATGTTTTTAACAGAAGTGGATTACGAAACTCTAACCAAGCCAACCTCAAGTGGATAAAGCATCAAATTTCAAATCATAGGTAGACAACTTAAATTTTGGCCAAACCACATGTGGATAAGTTGTAATTTGACCACAAAATAAACTAAATACTAAACGAAATAGCTAGTGACAAGCAGACATACAGCCATGCTAACTCGTTGGTCTATGTAAGAAGTTGCATTGTCTTGGGTCACTCAAGTTTACTTCCATTCCAGTAGAGTAAGCTTTTTCACTAGTATAAATGGGAGAGGCATTTGAGCTTAAGGATCATCTCATCCTGCACTTATAACTATCAATTTTTCATATTCAAAACCCATCTTAGCATCTTCTTCACCTAAATAATTAAGAGCATTACCAAAAGCCTTTGTTTTCAGTCAATTAGTAGGATCACCTCTTGAAGTAACTCCTGCTTGTAGCATGAGAATTGTACTAATCAATTATCAAACCCCATAAGCATGCATCACTCAAAGTCATGTCCCCATTCTCTAAGATACTATCATCCTCACATTGTCTTCAACTCTGGTTTCACCCTAGTTTTATCATTTTGTTTTATGTTGGGTTTAAATATTGACTTTTTTGCTACTCTACTATTGTCTGGGTTACTTTTCCTGCTTAATTAATCACACTTCATAATTTTGTTAATTATATTAATCATGAGTTTCATGACATGTCGTGAATCTTGCTTTTAGTATTATCAAACTGCATGCTCGAGCTACTAAATTAGTCTATCTAAGTCGCACTCAACCTGTCAATTCTTGTATTAGTGTTTCAATTAAAGCCTAATAGATTTAATCATCTGATGTTCACGTGGTTTATGCTACATCATTAGTAATATTAAAAGCGCTATTATTACCATAAGCACATCATCATTAGGGGTGTCAATGTTTGACCTAACCCGCGAATATGATATGAACATGACACAGGTTTTTGTAGATTAGGGTTGGACCTTAGTGGGTTTGGGTTATAAACACGTTGACACAATAAGAAACATGTCATAAGCGGGCCAACCAACGTGACTTGTAATAAACATGTTCGACACACCAATTTATTTGTATCAACTCAAAATGACCCATTTAACATAACCCGTTTAACTCGTATAACAAATAAATATTCGTTTTATTTTAAATTTGTTAAATACCTTTTATATCAAACCTATAATTTAAACTTAAAAAGAAAAGTGAGTAATTATAAAAACTTACAAGTGATAAATTGTAAATTGAAACTTTATAAACCCTAGTCATGATCAATTTACTGTTTGCACCAACTCTTTCAATATTGATACTTAGCACTTGGCGAGTGGACGTTATATTTTTGTTGAACTATGTTATTTTGAATTTGGGTTGAAGTGTATGCACTTATTTTGAAGTGTAAAGAACTTATTTCTAGATAGATGTTATATTTTTGTTAAACTATGTTATTTTGAATGTGGGTTGAAGACTTAAAGTATATGCATTACTTTGAGGATATGAAGAACTTATTTCTATATAAATGTTATGTTTAATATTAAGTGAGTTGAAATGGGTTGTGTTACATTCATGTCAACCCAACACAGTCCGTTTTATAAGAGTGTCAAGTGGGTTGGGTCATGTCAACCTGCTTTATTAACAGGTTGGATTAAGGTTGAAGAGTCATGATATGATTATTAAATGGGTTGGGTTCGGGTTGAGACATTTAATCAAATACCCCTACCTCAATACGACATGAACCCAAGACGCTAACCAAAATTGACACCCCCTAATCATCATTAGTATTATTGTTGCTATATTTTTGTTGAGCCACATCAATATAGCATTTTAGTCCATTTGGTCTAATTCAGTCCATTTAGTCTGTTTAGGTACATTCAGTCCACTTCTATCCATATTGGTCTATTTTGGTCCAATTCCGTCTACTTCGGCCCATTTTGGTCCATTTCAGGCAACTTTGATCTAATTTGGTCCACTTTAGTCCATTCACCCTATTTCGGTCCACTCTGATCCATTTATTCAATTTCAATCTGCTTCAGTGTATTTAGTCATAACATTTGTATTCATTTACATTCATAACACTTTTTGGATTTCCATTTTTTTTTTTTTGATACAAGATAGAAATTCTACTCTAGCCTAATCTAAGTGTATATGTGTGTAAAACTCCCTCTTAGAGACTTGAACTCCGGCCCTTACCCAGGGATGAACCTAGGTAGGGGCTAGGGGCCCCCCGGGCCAAAAAAAAAAAAAATAGTCGGTTAAAGTTTTCAAAAAAAGAATATATATATATATATATATATATAGGCTTGGGCCCCTTAGTTTTTAGCTCAGGCCCCCCTCCCAAAAATCTTGAATTCCAAGCCCAGCCGGCCAACCTAAGAGGCAAGAGCCCATGACCCATTTAAAAAAAAAAAAAAAAAAAAAACTAACGGAGAAAGTGAAAGACGAAGGAAAAATAAAAAGAAATGAAATAGAGAGATAGTGAGGTGAGACAAAGAGATAGAGAGTAAAGACAGAGAGATAGAGAGGCAAGATAGAGAGATGGAGACTACCCATACCCATGCCCACGCCTATGTTGCTATAGCAGTACCCACGCCACGTTGACACCGATGCGAGACGGTGAGAGTCTACCCAAACCCAGTACGGCAGTACCCATGCCAACGCTGCCATTATCATGCGAGACGGCGAGAGTCTCAACTGTCACCGCCGCCCACGCGAGCCCCATCTTGTCGCTGCCGTTGCCGGTTGCTCGAGCTTTCATAGGTATTTAATCTATGATCCTTTCCTAGTTTCCTCCAAAACCTAAAAAATAAATAAGATGTTTGTGCTTGCTTGTGGAGTGTTTGTGTTTTTATTGATGACTGATGATGAGTGATGAATTGATTACTGATGTTGGTGATTGTGATTCTATGAATTGAATCTGTGTTGTGGCCTGTGGTGTTTTTTTTTTTTTTTTTGGGCTTTTTGGCTTTGTGACTCTCTGTCGCTCTGTGTGTGTTTGTGACTCTCTCTCTTGTATTATATAGATAAGAGAGATAGAGAGAGAGTAGGGTTTGTAGAGATTACTCTGACTGGTTGTTTGTTCTTTCATCTTTGTTGACTAGTGGTTGGGCATGATAGGGACAAGTGACACTGTGACAGAAGAAAAAAAAAGGGTAAATTAAGAAAAAATTTTGTTAGTAGTGCAGAATAAATTTGTAGTGTTGGTAGTGCCGTAGTGGGATTGGGTTAGTGGGTCAATGTTAGAAAGATGGAGATAACACAAAGACAAAGATAAATAAAGGCAGACCAAAGACAAAAAGAAAAAAAAATCATATAATATAGAAAATTGTCACACAAATTTAATATATATGATTCTTATTTTATTTGTAAATCATGAAAAAATCAACTACAATGCTTCAAAAGAAAATATTCAAATTCTTCTGAAGTCAACGTGGGATTGCCAACAGCTAATGTTGATATTCCAATTCTAGAAAATGTGGATGTTTCAATTCTAGAAAATATGCATTCTCCAATTTCAGAAAATGTCGATGTTCCAATCTCTCAAACACAATTTCAAAGAGTTGATCTTGATTCTTTGGATTATGATCTCGAAACACGCAAACAAATATGAGAATATCGTATTAATCAACGTGATGAAATTTGGGTATTTGTCTTAGTTGATAGTTTATTAATACTATATGGATGCGTATTTAATTTTTTTTTTTTGCTTATCTCCGACCCCCCCCCCCCTAGCTTGAAATCCTGGATTCGTCCTTGCCCTTACCCCCCATACCTCACAAGCACTTATACTTGTAAAGTGACCATCGCACCAAAACTGTGTGGTGGTGATTTCCAATATTTTTGAATAGGGAAAAAATGTTATTTATTTATAGTGCATATGAAAATTCTCATGCATCGCTCATATTAACAACTATTTCAAATAGAAACTGAAATAAGTTTAGTCTTTGACTAATGTTAGGGGCAATTAAAATTTACAAACTGTGAGCTTTGAAATACAAATAGATGAGATATCAATCACACAAGTTCACAAGTCAATTTGTAAATCTTTTGCAACAAAAAGCCCATTTGGTAATGTTGTTTTAGTAACATTGATTAAGTGTTATAAAAATATGTGTAGATAAAAAAATATTGTGGAAATACATGTTGTATTGTTTAAACAACGAAAATTGTTCAAACAACACAAAATTTGCATTTTGTTGTACTACCTTTACATTACTCAGGTGAGCAAGCTACTCACTAAACGACTTGTAGCATAGCTTTTTTTTTGTGTGACTATTCTTCGCGCTTAAACTCTACCAAACAGTAGCATGCCATATATTTCAGTTTCAGTTTCAATTTTCAAACCAAAACTCCATAGCCTCTCTCTCTCTCTCTTAATGGAAGAACTCGTACCGAGCTCGTCTGAACCTCTCTCTCCTCAAACCCTAGCTTCCTTCAGATCCTTCATCATAAACCCCTCCACTCCTCAATCCAAAATCTCCTCCATCTTCGAAACCCTAACTCGCTCTCTCCAACTCACTCCCGACTCACTCGTTCTCAAACTCCTCTCCGAACTCGCTTCCCGCCACTCCAACCTCTCGCACCTCGTCTTCGACTCGGTCCGCTCCAACTCGCTCCTCTCCTCCGAGTCGATTCGCCTCGCCGCCGAGTCACTTGACGCGCTCGCCTCGATATCAAACACCGATCCGACACTGTCCACCGCCATTGACGAGCTCGACGATCGGCTATTCGTTTCCCTCTGCTTCGGCCCCTCCGTTTCCTTACGGTCGTGGCTTCTCAGAAATGCAGAGAGGTTCAGAATTAGTCCGTATTTGTTGCTTACTCTGTTTCTAGGGTTTACTAAGGATCCGTACCCTTACGTGAGGAAAATCGCTCTGGATGGACTCGTCGGTGTGAGCAATTCCGCTGTGATCGAAGATCGCAGTATGATCAACAGTTGCTATTTCCGTGCCGTTGAGCTGCTCAGCGATATGGAAGATCAAGTGAGATCCGCTGCGATTCGCGCGGTGAGATATTAGTCACTGAATACTCTATGTTTTGATTTATTTGCTTAATTTCTTCATTGAAATTTGTGTATACGGCAATTTTGTTTTGCTTGAAATGTGAGTTGGTTTTGTGTTCAATGAAATTTGAATTAATTATGGTCTTTGAATAGGCATTTTGATATTACTAATTGAAAATGCTCTCAATTTGAACTATTGTTATGGCATATTTTGGAGTTGTACAAATTGATTGAAATTTACCATGTATTAATGTTTTATCTAACAGTTAATGCTTGGGTACTATTTGAGTTACACTGAGATTATTTAGGATTTTGTATATGGTGAACTAGTTGAAATTTTTGGTTTATTAGCTCATATTATAGGTAAAAGGAAGCAGTATTCTTTTGAGTTTAACCAATGAGAACTAGAGCGCAAGCTTATATGTTATTTGTTGAATGGGATTGGTGAAATGGTAGGTTTTTTACATTGTAATATGTAAGACTTGTGGATGAGTTTAATGCATTTTTCTACATTGTTGATCCAGGTCAGTGCTTGGGGTCTGATACTTGTAGCATCCAACCCAGAGACAAAACTGTACTGGTCAGATGACTTATTTGTCAAGGTATTGATAAAGATTTTTGTTGTATAATTTATATTATGTTGCACGTTTCTGCTAATGCAATACATTTGATCGTGTTATTGTTCCTGATGTATCAATGTGTGAATGCTTATGTAACTTTGTTGTAAGTAATTATGTTTTGTGGGATTACTTAACTGTCTTTGTTCATGGTGCTGCAGTAGTTTTATTGTTGCATCTTAAACAAATAGGACTTAATGGTTTGCTAATTTGGTTTTCTCAAGATAGATCAATTTGCAATTCCAGCCCATCAAGTAACCTTGTAAAAATTTGAAGAAACAAAGTCTACTTGCGTTGAGGCAGTTAGACAGGAAGGAACTGTCCATGGTGCTTATGTAACCTGTCCCCATTTTATCGCATAGGTGCTTGAGTTTTGTCTTAGGCATCTCATGAGTTTAACTGTGTTGCATGATAGATGCTCTTTCTGTCTCTTCTTTCTTAGATTTCTTAATAACTATCCACACCTTGCAATTTTGATAGTTGCACTAACCTGATTGAGTCAAATTTTATCTAGGAGATCTTCACGGAAATAAATCGCACCCTTACCTTCCATCGGGTGAATGGTAGGACATCCCCTTCCTGTTATCTTGTCTCAATGTGAGTGTTCTTTTGTCCAATAATTGAAGCATTCTGTGGAGTTCTTACCATGATATCCCATGCATTGTGTATGCTTGCAGCTCTGTTCTATGGGACGTGATATGAGCATGGAGGTCCGGGTTGAAGCTTTTGATGCCCTTGGGAAGATAAATTTGGTATCTGAGGATATTCTTTTGCAAACCTTATCTAAGAGAGTCCTAGCAATCACAAAGGAAAAGAGATCCCTTGGGCAGTGCCCTGCCGAACAATTTGAAATATTGGCATCCAATGTAGCTGGAGTTTTGGTGCATGGGCTTGAGGATGAATTCTATGAGGTAACTTTTGTTGCCTGAGTTGTTGCACTCTACTCTTTCTATTATGTAGAACTGTGGATGTAGTGTTGATATAGGGGCATCTTTTTTATTTTTTAATCAATATAACCTCAGACCCTATCTTTCTTCTATAGATGCTTTTGCTGCCACTTGCCATGCTATTATGATTTGTGACACCGTTGTCATATGTGTGTGTGTGTTTTTGTAATAAATTGATTTTGTTGCCAATGTGCACTCTGATTGGGTTGGATTCTTCTTTTTACATTTTGTGCAATTATTCTCACCATATGAATACATCTTTTTTTAAGGTAGATAGTGGGGGAGAGTACATCTGTTTTTTAGATACATTACTTTCGAAACCATGAGATGATTTCCAGAGATCTTGTTTAAATTTTCTATTCAATATGGATTAGATCCACTTTCTCTTATGAGTTTTCTTTTGTTATGCTGCTGTTTGTGCTAAATCTGAAGGTTAGAAAGTCTGCCTGTCATTCCTTGTGCACACTTACCATCATCTCTGCTGAGTTTTCTGGTGAAGCATTAAACTTGTTAATGGATGTACTAAATGATGACTCAATGTTTGTCCGGTTAGAAGCTTTGGAAACTATGCTGCATATGGCAACCTGTGGCCATCTAAAGGTGCAAGGAACACACATGCACATGGTGAATTTCTGATCCTTCAGGAGATCCCTGATTAGATTTCCAATTATACTCGTATACTATTCTGATCATGTGCATAATGTTGATGTTGCAGTTTCTTGGCACTCTACTGGACAGTAATACGCTCATAAGATCTGCTACTAGGAAAATACTTAAACTGGTGAAGCTGCCAAATATAGAAATGTTTAGATTATCTTTTGATAGCCTCATTGAAAATTTGGAAAAACATCCACAGGTTTGCTTTGCCGGACTCATCAAACTTACGTTTTTTTCCCCATTCCCTTTTCTGTTATCTCTTGACTGATTCATATCACTTCTTCACAGGATGAAGCTGACATATTCTCTGTTTTGTTTCACACTGGTTGTAATCATGGGAAATTTGTTGTCTCCACTATCAATGAGGCTTCGGAGGAGGTTAGCATTGTTTTGAATCTTCTTCTGCTGTATTTGTTATCTAGATATTCATGACCATCTGTGCCCCAAGTGGGGTTTTATTATTATTTTTATTTTTTTTGGGGGGGGAGGGGGGAGAGAGCAGAAGGTGTCTGAAGTAAAAACTTAATCATTATCTGGCAAAGTATTTAAAAAAACACAGCAATTTTTATCATGTTATACTTTTCCATGCTAAATACTAAAAAGTCCTCTCAGTCAGGCCATTGTTATGTCTTATTGGGTTTGAAGTGTGGAATACAACATATTCCATTATTATTTTTAGTAAAATATGAAAAAATAAGTCAGATAAAGATGGCATTAAACAGCAATGGAAGTAAAACCTAGAATCACAGTTCAAATCTTTCTAGTTTGATCTCGCATTCTTTTTATTATCATTTCTGTTTTTCAAGTTTGTTTCTATTCATCAATGGTATGAATTTCTTTTTCAAATGTGTCCTTTTTTTTGGGGGGTAAACCCCTTTTTAGCTCAGCTGCAGACTTTGGTATCTATGAGATAAATTTATTGATTTTTTAATCATAATCTGTCTTTCCTTTTACTTCAGATAGATCAAGCTTCTGAAGGTAAGTTGGGCTTTGATAGCGCAAGGGTGGCTGCATTACTAGTTCTGGCCATTTCAGCTCCACTCTCACATGGAGAGCGTGTTTGCAGTATCCCACCTAGAATATTTTCATATGCTGTTACATTGCTAGGAAGGATCTCTCGTGCTTTAACTGATATTATGGATCAAAATGCCCTTTTGGCTTACTTGTCTCAATGCAGTATATCAACAACATTCTCTGCCACAGAGTTAAACATCAGAAGGGGGGAGCCATGCTTACCTGTAGCTAATATTGAGATTCCAAATGACACTAGCAATGAGATTGATGGTTCTACTAGGACATCATCGCAGCAAGAAAAAGATGGGGCTTCCAAACTTCAGTCTTGGACAATGAGGGAGCCATTGGAATTAGCAGCTCCACTGGGAGGATTCCAGGTTGAGGTTCGTGATGAAGTAATGAAGCCCATAAATCTTATCCTTGCAAAGGTCAAAGATATTTGGCCATCAATACATTCAGGGTTCACCAACGAAGTACTAAGGACTCTGAGGTTGTAATATTGTATTACTTTCTGTTGAAATGTTTTCTGGTTATACATAGGGGTCTTAACATGTTTTATCTTCATGCATGGGGTAGTGCTTTATATATGGGTCCTAAGTCTTAAACCCTGCTTTTAAAATTTTGCTTAGCCTTCCGTATTTTTAGCTGTATATCATTTTAAGTCTGTGTGGGAAGACATGGGAGGTTCTCAGCTTTAGAGGTGGATCAATCTGTTATATTGCCCTAAGCTTAGGGTGCTTAATTAAGAAAGAGACATTGGCTGGTTCATGGGATTGAGTTACATCTGTCTTCTCAGGGTGGGTCTTGCATGATTAACCTTCTGAATTATGTACGTGGATTTGATTTTAAAAAATTTTGATATCTCAATTTTGAATGGCCAAAAAATTTAAAATATTTGATATCATGCTCCTTTTCCCATGCATGTCCTTGATTGCCAGATTTGTTTACAACTTTACAATATAAGATCCTTTTTCCCACCCTTTAATGCAGGAATTTCAAGGAAGAATTGGCAACATTCACCTCAGACTCACTTGGGACTATTGGTGCTGTAGCATTTACATTACAATATCTCCAGGTAATTAAGCAGCTTGCAAAGGTATGGGAACACTTCCTGCCTGCAAAAAAGCTTTGTTCTTCTGGGTTGGGAGAACTGGACCTTATATTGGGAAAACTAGACATGAGGCTTAGAGAACTGAGAAGTAGGTTTACTGGGTTGTCTATGGAACAGGAGTTGCAAATCTTGGAGCTGGTACTTCTGACCTGTACTCTCAGGTTGTGTAAAGTTGAAATCTGCTGCCATTTTGCTACTTTGAAAAAGCTATCTACTACAGTGTCGCGTGTTGAATCCATTCTCAAATCAGCAAATATTGAACCAACCATTTTCATTAGTGAGGTTGGAAAATTGCTCTGCCTAAATGAAACGTCTAGTAGTGAAGCTTCCTGCAATCCATTTATGTTCAAGGAATTGCTTAAACATTTCTCCCTTTCACAGTTTGTGCTTTGCGGAAGACTAAATCAGATAAAGGCAGAACTGACTATTCCTGATAATGACTCTGAAAATCCTCTTCCTTTTGTTTCACGACTACCTGTTGGTATACCATGTGACATTACTCTTCATAATACATCAAATGAGAATAAATTGTGGCTGAGAATGAGTATGGATGACGAGTCAACTCAGTTTGTCTTTTTGGATTTGAACCTCTTTGGAAGCAGTGATGAGGTAAGGAAATTCACATATGTTGCGCCCTTTTACAAAACCCCCAATGCAATTTCTTTCACGTTGAGGGTCTGTATGGGTATGGAATGCTTGTTTGAGGATGTTCTGTCTGTCAAAAAATACGGGGGTTCAGAACGTGAGCTAACATATCTTTGCCAAGAAAGGGAAGTTCATCTCTCCATGATCAGTGAACACTGAATGGTTAATTTTATCTTGCCAAGGCAATTCAAAACATTATTCTCTCTCAATCTAAGGTATCTGCTATCTAAGAATCAATGGATCAAATGACGGTAGACCTTATGGTCATTTCACTCATCTGGAAGGCCTGAGAAAGATATTCATCTTGCTTAAGGGTCTAGACCAGCTTTATATGGAATAAGGTTAGGCTTATTTTTAACTGGAGACGAGTCATTGATTTTCAAGCACTGGAGAACAGTTGATTTTTGTAAGAAAGCTGAAGATATAGGAGCCAGCTCATTTATGCATAAACCTCCAATTTTATTTCAAGAATCACTTCTGGTTACCTCTCCCCTCTTTCAAGTTGTTTGCTTGGCCATTTCATTGAAGTTGGATGCCATGGAAGCATTTATCATAAATGTATGTTTCAACCTAAAGTTTAAATCTTTTATTTGAGTACCTTTTTTCCTCAATCTTCATATCTGTGATTACTTGTTCGCTAGGTCGGTGCATTCTAAAAGCCTAAAATGGTGAAAGAATTCATATATTTTCAGCTGTGGAAATTCGCATGGTATGTCTCAAGTATGAAGTATGGGCTGATCTTTTAAGAAGATGATGGAAGAACTGCTTGTTCCTCTGACTTTGTTCTGAAAATCCTATTTAATATCTAGTCCTCTTAAAGATGCCTGCCTTTGCATTGTTGTTGAACATGGAAGCGTAGGAATCTTCCGGATCAGTTCTTTTGTATTGTGCAGTGGTAAGTTTTGGCCCTTCAAATGTTTTCTTTCCTTTTTTTTTTTCGTATTGATAATTTAATCGTTATGTAAGTTTATATACACTTGGTTTTGAAGGGGAAAACAGGAGTGGTATATAGTTTACTCTACTCGAAAATACCCTTCTTCCTGATGTAAATTATTAAGGCACGTTTTGCATTGCGGCATCCTCTTCACATCTTGTTTAGTATTGTTTAGGAGATTTTGTAAAAAAATTAAACCAACTAAATGAATATGAAAGTGAGAAAGTGATGTTACCCTAGTTATAATTTGTCACCATAGCCATGAATTGAATAGTTGGGAAAAGACGATGATCAATATAAGGTTTAAAATTAAGGAAAAAGGACCTATATATATATATATATATATCCATTTATCTTTGAAATTGGAGACAAGCCAAACATACTATGTCTCCAACTCCAAAAATAAATGGGAATGTTCAGTCTTAATCATGATTTACACACCGCACAATGTTTTTATTTTGGTCGATGTCATCACACCTAACTGCATTCATGCTGGAATATCTCAAGTCTAGATATTCACAGCTGACCGCTGTACTCATGGTTGCATAATGATATACTCGAATATCAAATTGAGAGGGTTTCTTACTAAAAAGATTTGGTAGGAAATAACAAAAGTTGATGACTATGCTATATTTACTAAGATATGGGATTCACGCTAAAGCTAGAATATTTTCTGACGTATGTCCATTCATCCCATGGCCTTCCGCAAAAACAAAATGGCTGAGACGATTCTATAAAGTGCCTATCTTAATGGCCATCAGGCCCATCACTCAATCAACCTATCGTTCTATACAAATGAATAGTATCAATACCGTGAAAGTGCCCTAGGTATTGCACCCGGATAGGATGAATTGTACCAGATGCAATATCCTAAGTATTACACGGAATTTTAAATCCCTTTCATAACAATAGCTGACAGGAAGCACCTTTTCCCAATGGTCGTTGTCTGAGTTTCTTGCCAACCCTGACCATCCTTGTAAGTTTCAACCTGTCGAATTGCAATTGAAACTCAGCAGAATATTGATGAGATTTAAAAAAAGAAAAAGGTAAATATAACACACCATGTGGTACACCCTTAAAACATGAGTTACGTTGCGCTATATTTTATGATGCTTAGTTCCCACCAGACATTTTCATAAACTTTAACTAAAATTGATAATGTTGTAAGTGCCTAACATTATCTATTGAAAAAAGAATTATATAAAAATATTTCTAGTTCCCTCTCTAACTTTCTACTTCAATCCTTATTTGGGGTTTGTGTATTCACACAACTTAAACGTAGAATGATTTTTTTTTTTTTTTTCCTTTTTTCCCTTAAACTCTTTTTGAATACGTGATGTTGATGCTTGTCACATCATCCTAGCTGGAGCTAACCATATGGGAGGTAAAAGTGTCTCAAATAATAGATAAAGTAGTTCCATATTTTAAAGATATATCACGTGGTATCTGTAATTTGATCTTTAAAATTAAAAAAAAAAAAAAAAAAAAGAGCACGAGGGAAACCATAGCAAAATGTAACTTACCGTCTCAAGAATGTTTTGGCCAACTTTAATTCCTCCCATTACAAAGATAGATTCGTTGATGACACCAGCAGCAAAATATCCCCTAGGATTTTTCATTGGTTCCCCACTCATCCATGACCCAAGACGGGGATCAAACATTTCAACACTTGAAACCATTCTACTTCCATCAAATCCACCAAGAGCATATCTGGGAAAAAAAAGAAGGCGGTTATAGTGAAAGACATAAATGTGCTGAGATTAAAATATAAAAATCCAATTGAATGTGTGTAAAAGAAGGCGGTTATGGTGAAGACATAAATGTGCTGAGATTAAAATATCAAAATCCAATTGAATGTGATTTAACACGCGCTTGAAGTCCATAATTTCACCATACACCCCCCTGCCCCCCACCCCTCCTACATAACACTCAAATGACATTAAATTCTTCTCAAAAGTGATTGGTGGATCTTTCCAGAGCTGTCCTGAATCATTATCAGCACATCAAACTGGAATTAGGTATCTCCGATGCATGGACGTTATTTCGCAACTTGGCATTAGTGTAGCTCTCCATATTGGATAAATGTTAAACTATTTATTTCTTATTTTCTATGTGAAATTTCCTATCACAATAAAAAAATTAAAAAAAAAAAAATGGTATAAAAAAGTAGTAACAAACTTAGTAATATGAATTCCTCAACTGAAGATTAATACATATAGCTTCCCAGATAGCTAATGTTGGACAGAATGAGTTGTATCCAATATTCATATCTAATCTAGTACACAAGCACGCATTTCTTTGGACACCTATGTGAAAGGCCATTGATAGGGTAAAAATAAAATAATTAAAAAAAAAAAAAAAAAAAAAAAACTTACAACTTTTCATTCAAAACAACCAGGGAATGGCTGCCCCTCTTTGTATTCATACTCGCAATTTTGGTCCAAGAGTGTTCTCTAGGGTCAAATCTTTCAGCAGACCTGAGTCAGTAGAAAATTTCAATGAACCTTTGATACAGAATGTACATGTAAAAATAAAAAAAGAAAAGATTTCAGATGCAATTGATCTTTTGTTTTATTCTCTCTTTAATGTATTGAAACCTTCTCAAACTATTATGTCTTTCATTTGGTTTGTGTGTGTACGGCTCCTTTTTTTCTCAAGTGCATTCTGCCTACATGTAACATGCGTGTGAGGGATGTGCACCCACAATTGTTGTTCTGGGAAAAACATATAGATATGTTCTTATGAATATATCTCTAAGTTCATACATGTAGATGTGAACATACAGGTTTAGAGAGAAACTGAACCAAAGAAAAGATCATTCCTAAATACAGCCATGATCTCAAAGTAGTAAGCAGTTTGGTCAGCAAACCAGTGATATCTTACATCAAGTAATCCTTCCCATCATAACCACCAGAAGCATAAAGAGCGCCGTTCAGTTCCACTGCACCAACAGCGAAGCGCTGGAAAAATAAAAGCATACCCGAAGAAAAACTGTTGATAAGTTTGCACAAACATAAATAATTTGAGGAAAAAAAAGGATGTACCTTAAGGAAAAGAAACACAAAAATAAGAATGAGGCTTGATTTAAGCAACACAAGTGACTGAAAAACAAGCAAGCTAAACAATCTATAATACCTTTTGTAGCATTGACCGTGTTGGGATCCATCTTCCAATGTCCAAATCAAGCATTTCAACATTTGAAAAGCATTCCACATTGTTCCCCCCACCAATGGCAAATATTTTGTTATCTATAGTAGCTCCAGCTAAACTTCCCTTTTTCTGATTCAGTGAAGGTCGTGAGGTCCACTGATCATTTGCTAGGCTGTATGACTCAACTTCATAGAAAGATGATAAAAAAAATGTTAGCAAAAGTTTAAATTCCAGTAAGAAAAACAGTTTAAAATATTTGGTCCGAGCTCACACCTGTGTCATACCACTCCGAACCATCTTGACCTGAACCACCTCCAAATACGTAAAGATCATTATTCAACTGTGCAGCCGAAAAATATGAACGGGCACAGCTCATTGGCTTAAGAGATTTGATCACATCATGAGAAGGATAATATGAATCTAATGATGACAACCATGATTTACCATCATATCCTCCTACTAGAAATACTGACTCATTATCATCCAAATGGAGCTCATCAATCACCTCACTAACTGACTCATTATGATCCAAATGGAGCTCATCAATCACCTCACTAACTGACTCATCATGATCCAAATGGAGCTCATCAATAACCTCATTAACTGACTCATTCTGATCCAAATGCAGCTCATCAATCTCCTCACTAGCTGACTCATTATGATCCAAATGGAGCTCATCAATCACCTCACTAACTGTCTCATTAACAAGTGCCACAGAAGGATTGGACTCAGGTTCCAACATCATCACACAACAATCTTTCAACCGCTGAATTTCCCTTTCAGCCTCCATCTGAATAACCATTGTAAAAGGTGTTCATCCAAACATTACAAAGAGAAGCATGATAGGGGGGAAAATATATACGTGCAGTTTCAAGTTTCAAGAAAAGAGTCATAGCATAAGCTCAAAGCTTCTGGCATATGGACTAGTTTAATTTCAAACAAAAAGTCTAGAAAAATGAACTGTACATTACTCAGCACTTATAATAACTGGGTTTTGATCTATGAGACTCTGTTGACAGTTATGTTAACATGTACATCATCTGCCAAATTAAAGATTTCCAGAAGAACAATTTATTTTTAATTTCTCCTCAAAGCTTCTTCTATGTTCAAGGGCCTAAATTTTATTTAACTGCACAATCAACCATTCATAGCCAATTTTTACTATGCTTTTCTTCACACTGGTAGGAGTGTCATCTATACATGGTTTATTAAATTCATTCAACCTTGAATAAGCATCTATAAAAAAAATAGTCCTAATATTTTGCAGAATCTATTTAAGTTCTCACTTTCCCCTTTGTCTGACATTTTTTGTTCCTATTATGAGTCAAAATTATTGTATACAACAAATGCCTGATACAAAAGAAAAAAAGAAAAAAAAAGAACTCACCATAAACAGGATACAAACACTCAACAACTGACAAGAACAGATCAAACTAAAACCAGAAAACAACCCAGATTGTTATAACTCAACCCCTTAGAAAAAAAAAAAAAAACAGTAATTCCCACACAAATCCAGCAACACCTCTCTTCATTACCAAGCTCCTAGCAATTCTCAAGCTGACTTTTCTGATATCCTTCTACCTAAATTTTTATGAACTCTGAGATTTTTTGTTTATATTATTTATAAACTCCTTATTATAGAAGAATCTCTAGTGCAACTTCTTGTAAAGCTGTCATTGAAGAAAAATTCAAATGGTCCTATCCATATACATCAAGGTAGCCAGAGAAACATAAAAATATATATATATATATATATATATATATATATATTTAACATGCATTTGAACATGCCATGGAAATTAAAAAGGACCATTATTTTATTTAACTTCATAGAGAAATCTATCACTCTAATTAAGGCCATTACCAAAAAAGCAGTCATCAACAACAAAAATATAATAAACTAGAAACAGAAACATTCATGAGAAGTTCAAACAGAAGTCATAACATCAATTTGACTGTCAACAGCAGTTCTCAAATGGCCACATACAAGTTCCTTAAAATGCCAATCAGAATAAGATTGAGCCACTAAATTCCCATGGACTGATCAAACAAACCCTCAATGCTTGTTTTTCATTTTACTAATTTAAAAATCCAAGATAAGGGCTAAAAACATTCAAAGAAAATGGAAAATTTTAAAATTAAGAATATGGCAAGGAAGTACCAGCTTCTGCTCCAAAATACTCGTCTTCTGAATTTGTTCTGTTCTAAAGGCCTTTAGCTCTTGCACCTCTTGAATCAACTATGTATGAACATAAGAATATATGAGAATGGTGGTAAACAAAACCAGACTAAGATGCCATGAATAGAAGTTATAGAATGTGGACAATTGACATACTCCAATACCTGAGCTATGATCAACTGACCCTCAGATGATGAATGAGGACACTCTTCATTCTTCTCTTCTACACCCGTTGGTTCCACTTGAAAACCTTTGTCCTCCAACTGAATACCATTCAGAACAGCAGTATCGTCTACATAACCTGACATTGGAACAGCCAATTCTTTTCTTTCGATTGGTAAGTCACACACAGGACCATTGGGCCTTGAACCTATGACTTGACCCTCCACCTGACTATTACAGGGGAAGGAGGTCCCATTTGAGCTAGAGCTCACTGGCTGAAGTGACAATTCTTTCAATTTCATGAATATAATGTCTTTCTCATCTTGTTTAACTAGCTTTGTGTCCAAGCGAGCTCCCAATGGCTGGTTATTTCCATCAAACGAAGAAGCAACAACTGCAGAATCTGATTTCCAACTAGAGTAATTTGAATGCTCAGTTTCCAAAGAAAGTGGCTTAAAACCTTCTCCTTCCTCTCCAGCGTCATTTGGGGGAAGTGCTTGAAAAATAGTTTTCCACTTTGCAGTATTCTGTGGTACAGAAGCACTTGGAGCAACCACTAAAGATGATAATAATGACATGAGCCTACTTGCTTGAGCATGATCTAGCTCAAACCAGAAATGGTTCTGCGAGTAATAGTTGTCAGAAATTATTGGTTTAAACTGATTTTCAAGTAGTGGTTGGCACCGTAGGCGGACACGAATCTGAACCTTTTAAGTAAAATGCAGTGCAATATCAATACTAGACCCATATCTTCAGTCAAATCCAACGTATAACTCAAAATAATTAGACCATATAGGAGGAAATTTCATATGATACCTGTGCAGGATATGATGTCCTCTCTGAACCATCAGTGGTCCAGCCATAGGGGTTAATATTCATTTGGCCATTGCTAGCAGCCTCAAAGATTCCATGAAGTTTTCTATCATTGTAGTTGAATAGGAACAGTGGCAAGCCAGGATCAATATTCTTCACATATGAAAAGTGTTGAGCTGGTAAGCCTGTCAAATGAAGAATATATCTCATTATTATTAGAGCCAAAACTAGGAGTAAAATGTTAAATCATCAGTAACCACATTACCCACAAATTAATAAGATTTATAGCTCAAAATTTTAAAAATATGTGCTTCACTTTTCTACAAATCATGGTCCATGCCACCGCCACCACCAGGAAGCATTAAGCTGTGACCTAATCAGAGCTGAGCTCACAATAGAAACTCCCAAAACTCCCTCATACACCTTTGCTCTGCCACTGCCAAACCCAAATCCCCATTGCCACTGAAAACCCAACTCATCACATCACCTCCTCATCCAATCACCTCATCAAAACAACCAAATTTGGACACCACTAGAATTCTAGGCTCACGGATCCTGTATACAAAATCTCACTCAATGAAAAAAATAAAATTGTCCCCCCCCCCCCCCCCCCACCCTGCGGGTACTGTCTTTGTAGCCAAGCTAGGTTTGACCATTTTGGGAAATTTTAAAGCTAGAATTGCCTTCTATCAACCAATCTGTAAGTTTTACTTGCCATTGAGCTCAAGCTCAACTAGAACCTTCTAGCTAGGTGGAGAGTAAGGTTGTGGGTTCAAGACCCTTCAGGTTCTTGTGTAACTTAAAAAAAAAAAAAAAAAAAAAAAAAAAAAAAAAAAAAAAAAAACTTATTCTGTGTTTAGATCAGATTTTGGGAGCATCTATCACAGTTTGATGCTGATTTTATCATTAATTATTGGTGGTTTTGTGAAATTTTGGTCATGGATTCAACCATGGTGCTCACTTGTGTTATTTTGCTTAATTGTATAAGGTGTGTTGATTAAGGCTCTATTTTGGGCTTTTGTGAACATTCCTAGAGTATGGAGGGAGAGACAGATCTGGTAGTTGTGTGGTTTATTTTGAGAATTTTTATGTTTATTTTTAAGGTTGGGGCCACTAGGCAGAGGTAAGTTGCAGAAGCATAATACAAAGAACCTTAGTAGGATAAAATGTCACTTTTTAAACCATGGGTAGGCAAGGTGAAACTGCCAAAAACCACATATGGATAAAGTTTAGTTATCCCTATTAATAAAGGCTTCACATTGCAAAACAAAAATTGAAAGCTCAAAAAGAAAAGAAAATGCAAAATCAGGTTGGTGGACATGCAACAAAGGCAGATGAGATGACTAACCAAAGAGTTGTTTAAATAAGCATTCTTTCATGGTACTGTTCTTGCAACCAAATATGACACCACCCAGGTGACTCTTACTCAAATTTCTGACAGCTGTAGAGCCATTCACTGACTTTGGAGAAGGTGCGTTTTCATTAACAATAGATGTTTGTGTTTTCCTCCCTGCACCCATTCTGCAATCTAGAGGCAAATCTATATTAAAAAAAATTCAGATAACAAATGGAGATTACTGATTAAAACAGCCATAGGGGACTAAACAGCAACCACCAAACCTTATTCCAAAATTTACAAGTTATTACATTACACATATTTAATTGATGATGGTAGGATTATTGATTAAAGACCATAGGACACAAAACAACAACAATGACAACCAAGCCTTGGTCCCAAAATTTTGGGGTTAGCTATAGATATAGATTAATAAATGAACAAGAGTTGAAAAGACATCCATTATTCCAACCAATGAGAAGTCATTAAACCGCATTAATAAGCATCAAAAATTAAATTTAGACAATTCATTAGAAGATAGTTTTTCATGTAACTTGTCCAAATTAATCGGCACAAGCTTGAGACACATGGCATGCAATTAATGCAAGTAATGAATATACAACTGGTGTCTTAGCCTGAAGATAAAAGGCAATCATCATTGAACGGACATCGTCAGTTCAAGATTCAACTCCTATCAAAGCTATTAAAACGACCACTTATTATAAGCTTGAAGCCTAACTCCTATGTCAACATCAACAATAAGCAACATTTCAACTATAGCTCGGAAAAATCATATAAAATATCAGTGCTTGATACTATAATCCCAATCTTGTTTTCAAATATCATCCACCAGACATTCAGACAATACAAAAAGAGTGATACTAAAATTAACAAAAACAAACAAAGAACCATCGTATTTCAAGAATTAGTAACACATATTCAGTATACTACACAAACAAACACACATCATTCATAAGAAAACCACACAATCTATAAACAAATAGCATCAAAAATCTAATACTCAACGATTAAATCCTAGACGTACCAAATGGCTATGAAATCAGAAATCGCAAAGAGACATATCACAAAGATTTCAACAAGTAATAAACAATTAGCACTAAAATTATTCTGCAATTCGCATAATCCAACAGTTCAAAACCCTAGAAATCCATAAAACTCCGATACTGAAAAGAAATTGATATTTCAAAAACTAAACTAAACGAAGTTGATCACATTAATTAGAACCAATCCATTTCAGAAAGAAAAATAAAAATCATAGCATTGTTCTTCTTTCTTGTTCAGGAAAAACTTCGAAGCGAAGCGAAGAAAAATTTGAGAGAGAGAGAGAGAGAGACGTACTGTAAGAGTGAAGGTTTTGCTTGTTTGTTTTTGGAAATGAAAAAAAGCTTCGGAGAGAGAGAGAGAGAGAGAGAGTGTGAGAGAGGTCACGCTAAAAGCGCGAAATGATAACCGAGAGTGACTTGTATGTATATAGCTGTTAAAACTTGAAACTTAAAGACGAAGTGGAAAGTGGAAACACAGACAACACAATTACACAAACAATATACACACGCTGCTTCCGCTTCCTGATTCGTTTTTTTTTTTTAACAGTACCAAGCACTAGCATTGAAAAATGCTATCTTATACTATTATACCATCTCAAAAAATCACTTTATTACTTATACCATCCCATTTTACAATACTTCCTACATCAAAAAATTCTATTTTTATTAAAATATTATTTTTTTAATCTTTCTTTATCATTTATTTCTAACTGTTTTTTTGTGATTGAATCACATTTTCCTGGGCTTTCCCAACATTTTTTTTTTTCTCTCTTTCTTCCTTAACCTCTGGCACTGGTTCAACACACAAATTTCTCCCTTAACCTCTGGCACAAATTTCTCCCATGATGCACCGATCAGCCAATCCAAACCCATCACACACACACACACACACAGCTCTGGTTCAACACACAAAGCCACACACACACACACACACACAGACCCATGATGAACCGATCAACCAATCCAAACCTATCACACACACACACACACACACACCGAGCCACACACAAACCACACCGATCGGAGCAACGGCCATAAACCGATCGGAGCAAATGGCAATCAGAGAGAGGAAAGATCACCCACACACACACACACACACACATCGAGACACACACAAACCACACGGATCGGAGCAATGGCCATACACCGATCGGAGCAAACGGCAATCAGAGAGAGGAAAGATCAACCCACACACACACAAACCACACCGATCGGAGCAACGGCCATACACCGATCGGAGCAAACGGGAATCAGAGAGAGGAAAGATCAACCCACACACACACAAACCACACCGATCGGAGCAACGGCCATACACCGATCGGAGCAAACGGGAATCAGAGAGAGGAAAGATCAACCCACACACACACAAACCACACCGATCGGAGCAACGGCCATACCAAAACCCAAAACCCATGACCCATAATACACCAATCGGAGCAAACCAGACCCACATCGGAACAAACCCATCGAACCCATCGGAGCAAACGGTAATCAGAGAGAGGAAAGATCAACCCAAATCCAAAACCCATAAACCATAACCCACCGCCCACCATGCCGATCCACCACTTGACCCGTGATACACCGATCGGAGCAGATCAGACCCACATCAGAACAAACCATCGAACCCAGTGGAGCAAACGGCAATCAGAGAGAGGAAAGGGCGAGGGAGAATGAGAGAGACGAGGACGGTTGAGAGACGAGGACGGTTGAGAGTGGAGCTCAGCAGAGAATATAATATGTTTATATGTTTTACAATAGTGCTACAGTACTATTCTAACTTTAGAATAGTACTGTAGCACTATTGCAAAAAAATTTGCAATAGTGAGCTTTACCATTCTTTGATGCAACCGGTTTTAAGCCTTAAAATGTTAAATTGTCCTTAGATTTAGCATTAGCATTTTTCAATGCTAATGCTCACTCCTCAGGTACTATTTTACAACCCAAGCCACTTAAAATCTACTGGTTTATAAATTTGAAAAAATTTGCAACCTATGAACAGTAAGTTATAAAAAAAATATTATTTTAATCTTGTGGTTGTGTATGAAAAGAAAAAATGAGTAGGAGGAAAAAGAGAGAAAATAGTACTTTATATTATTTTATTGGGTTGTGTATAAAAATAAAAACTAAGATGTAAAGCAAGTTGTAAAATAAGTTGATAAAATAGATAAAGTAATATTTGAAAATACAAAATAAGTTTTTTTTTGCATCCTCAGACGCTAATGCTCTAAGGCTATCACGTGGTTAGGTTACCTTACCTAAAATGGAAATTTTATTATTTAACATCCATTAATTGTAAATTACTAGTCTACTAGATGGTGGGGGTTGGTTCTTAAAAAAAAAAAAAAAAAGATGGTGGGGTAGTTGTTGTGAGTCTTTTGGTTGAATATTGTAAAAAATCGAGTCTATTGGTGATATAAGTACTGTTCAAAGTTATTTGGGAAGATGAGGAAAGGGAGTGAATTTCGGCAACGGTGTTGCCAAAATTGCAAGAAAAAGTATGAGAAAAAGTAAAGATAAGTGATGTGATGGATGAGGGAGAAAAAATTGAATTTTGGTAATGAGATTACCGAAATTCTTGCTGCTGCCCAAGTGAGTGTGAAGTGCTTGAAGTGCTAGTGCTAGATGGAGTGCCCAAAGGGAAACCAATTGTGGCAACCAAGATGCCGAAATTGTAGGGAAGGGAGGAGAGAGAAAATATGAATTGTGGCAACCAAGTTGCCGAAAATGGGAGGAAAAAAAAGTATTGTGGCAACCAAGTTGCCAAAATCTTGGGGAGGAATTAAAAAAAAAAATTTGTGGCAATTGATTTGTGACAATGGCATTGCCAAAATGGAGGGGAAAAAAATTTGTGGTTGATTTGTGGCATTTTATATAACTAAAATTGATTCCCTGATTATTATAATACATAATAAATAATTATTATAATGCATTTCACATGGCTAGTAGTTAATAAATATATATTCATGCATGCCATCGGCTAGAAATTAAAAAATATATATTCATTCACAAGACAAGTCATACTATTCTAAAGCTTTGAAAGTAAGATAATATAGAAAAATAATAATTAACAAAATACATTTTTGTGCAACAACTTTTGCACAAAGTTGCCGATTTTTTTTTTTTTAAATTCCTCCCCAAGATTTCGGCAACTTGGTTGCTACAATTCATATTTTCTCTCTCCTCCCTTCCCTACAATTTCGGCAACTTGGTTGTCACAATTGGTTTCCCTTTGGGCACTCCACCTAGCACTAGCACTTCGGGCACTTCACACTCACTTGGACAGCAACTTTGGACAGCAAGAATTTCAGTAATCTCATTACTGAAATTCAATTTTTTCTCCCTCCTTCATCACATCACTTATCTTTATTCTCTCTCATACTTTTTCTTGTAATTTCAGCAACACTGTTGCCGAAATTCACTCTATTTCCTCATTTTCCCAAATAACTTTGAACAGTACCTATATCACTAGTAAACTCAATTTTTTGCAATATTCAACCAAAAGACTCACAACAACTACCCCACAATCCTTTTTTGCAATATGGATAAAGTTTAGCTTTAAACCAGCTTGAACCTACTCTTCCAACTCATTATATAATGATTTACAAGATTATTTATATGTATTATTTATATAAATCACATGACTTAAAAAAGTTTGTATTAATAAAGCTACACATGCATGACTTTTTCAATTGTCACATAGCTCCAAGCCACGTAATGGCACTAATATTTTTATTTAATACCCATAAATTATTGTAAAGTTATAGAGGTGTGGCAGTTGTTTTTAATACTTTTTTTATTCTAAAGTTTTGGGAGCTAATTATGCAATAGAAACCATGATTTGAACTAAAACATTACATCCATGAGGTCTTGGTTCCTCCTTGTAATTACCTGATCTATATGAGACTAGAGACTATACATATTTCAGAGTATAATTAGATGCTCAGAGAACTTTGTTTTAGAATGCATGCAATTATTTGGTGTGTATGAGATGAGAGATTACATACACTTGAGATGATAGTTAGTTAGGTGATTGGAGAACTCCGTTTTATAATACACACGATAGAGAATTAGTGATAGCATGAATTACTATGATTTATGACTGTAGGATTTACTTGGTTGCAATTTAAATTTCAAGTTTAATTTGAATGTAAAATCTGACTCTAAAGTTATTGTTTTAACAAGATTTAAGAAGTTTTATTAAAGTAAAATTAATGAAGAAATTTCGCTATTTTTGTAATGCTCATGCTGTGATAGATTTTATGAAGTTCTCATCGCCAGGGGTTATTTTATTCAACAACTTTTCCATTGCCGTTAGTCATATTCCTTTTATTTTAGCAATCCATTAAGTCATATTCAATTGGAATTTTAGAAGTTGACAAACAGTTTGTCCAAATTAGTATGTACTTGGTATAATAGGGATTGAAGTTACCCCTTCGTTGCAGCTAAAGTCAAGTTCTTCTAATCCGCAAGGTCATGATGACCTCAAAAGAATTTGCTCGAAGTCTTAATCAGAAAGTGAAGATGATCACCTTGCCAATGGCAGCAGTAATGTTTCTGGCAGCATCTAAGGAATCTGTTCTTTGAAGAATTTCATGGCTCATACCAGCTATTCCTACAATTCCACCAGCATTGTTACTTATGCGGCCATAAGCATCAATTGCAAGACCAGTGGCAGTAGACAATAGTGATGAGCATTCCCAAAGCAGACACAGAAATAAGAAATTTCATAAATAGCAGCTATGCTAAAGCTCACATAAATGGCAATGGCAAATATGGGAATGATGACAGATTTGTATCCCAGAGCCAATCATTTATTGCAGCACCGATCCTACAAAAATCTGCCACTTCCTTCACTGGACTGCAATATTTGAACATGGTTATAAGCATTACAATTATAAGTTGATGGGTACAATACATACAAATATACACAAAAGCGTTTCTTCTATGAGGCGTGGCACAATGCACAATGAAAAATTCCTCATATCGGAAATTTGTTAGGATTGTTGATGCCCTCTCTTTGACAGTCATGAATTGAAGAAACATGTCACAATGTTATGAAGGAATTGCAATCCACAAGTAATCTACGTGTTATTTACTTTCTAACAAGAAAGCTTCATTGAAAAAATTTAACAATTTTTGTATTTCATCATGATTCTGGGCCACTATGGGTCGACCTCTAGCCTTGTCCAATTCTAAGGAATAAGTTGGGAATGTTCACTTTCAAAAGTGTACCCTTTTTGGAACCAATTTTGAAAGGTTCCCAGTATTAATAGTTTTGGCTGGCAAGTTTAAGTATAGAATGCCAAAGGCAGAAAAACTGGATCCATATATCAATACGCAATGTAACAATATTCAGATCATTTGCTGCAGTATAGAAGACCAGAAGAAAGTCTAAGCATTAGTAACCTGAAGAAGATAACTCACCTGTAAGCATTGCTAGTATAATACTCTCTAGTGTATCCAATAACAAGTCCAGCCCACAAGCCAATTGCACACAGAAGAAAAGGTGCCTGCAGTCACATATCATTTTATGAATGAGACAAAAATATCATGAGGAATAAACCAACTCTGCCAAAAGAGAGAAAATAGATTCTTTTTAGGGGAAGAGGCATGCCCGTTCTTTACAACCATGTCAGTCCCAAAATTAAAGAAAGTACACTCTGATGGTAAAGCAAAGAAACTGACCATGGCGATGCCAGCAGTCA